>NC_136722.1:24302500-24380000 GCF_936440315.1 Barbus barbus | reverse complement strand
GCATTTACCTTTTCTACTTTTTATTCCGTGGCTAAAACAATCTTCCGTAAATTGTTTGATTGTCAGCTCACATTCAGCTTCATCTAATGTGCTAAGCTCACAGCTTAGCTGTGGAAATGGTCAATTCGAATGAATATGCATGATACATGAAATGCCTTTACTTAGAGAAGTAATGCAATAACTCAATAAAGCAATGACACTCACGTGTGTATGCTGGGATTGCAACCATTTCTCCTGACAGGCTGTCATCCTTTGTCAGCGCTGCCACACACAGACAAAACTTGCTGCCATCTATTTTATTAGTCTCACTGATTACATTTGTTGTTGCATTCACTATTTTGCAGTCTGTAATATTGAAGTCTACTGTACTGCTGTTGCTTGTGGTAATGTCGGCGTTTGTCATGTTGTCGTTTGTTGTAAAGCTGCTGTTCGCTATGATGTTGCAGTAAGCACACTCGTGGCTGTGACTGACTTCTTTAAGACAGTAGCGGTATCCTGAATGTCCACCCTCAGGCGGATCCCAAGAGGCTGTTATGACTGTACTCTCTTTTTTTGATTGTTTTAGGTTTCTGACAGTCGAAGGTTCTGAAAAATAAATACCAAGAAAAGCAGTTAGTCTATCAAAATTAGCTTCTTTCGATAGATGTGGCCACCGGAATGCTTGTTACTTTGAAAATAGTGTAGCTACTGTATGTTTCCATCCACATAAATTTGAAGTTATCACACCCTGAATGGAATCGCCAAGTTGTGCATAAATAAAAAATAAAAGTGCATTTTATCCGACGTGCATAAGTTACAGTGAAAACACATTTACTGAATAAATCCCTCGATGTGCAACAGAGGATGTGATTGGATAACTGGACTAATCTGCAGAGCAGTCGCATCACACAGCATGTCAGATGTTGGTTGCCAAAATCATTCATCAAAATGATTTGATATGAATATGTTTTGAGTTTATTTTGAGTTTAGAATTCAGAAAGTGGCTACTCTTAATGCAGCAACTTGCCTTTTTATTCCAGATACATGTGATTTCCCAGGAAGTGACTATTTTATTCTCTTAAAATTGGTTATTATTGTTTACGAAAGCTAAAACGGAAACTAAAACTCATAAAAAATTTTTATGTTCATTAAAAATAAAGCTAAAATAAAATAAATATTACAATAAAAACAAACTCAATTCAAATTTTGCCTTGGCAATAAACTGAAAAGATAAATGCAAAGTACTTTTAAAGTTTAAACAAAGTTAAAGAACTAAAGCTGTTAACTGGAAATAAATAAAAATGGAAAATAAAATGTAAATATTGGTTTAAAAAATTTGCCTTGGCAATAAAATGAAAAGTTTAAGATGAAGCGCTAAACTTATTAATTGGAAATAAATAAAAATTAAAACTACCTAAAACTGAAATAAAATAAATTAAAGCAATAAAAAAAACCAAATAGAATGACAATAACACATAGCAAAGTTACTAAAAATTTAATTCTAAGTGACATAAAAATGAATAAAAATATAAAAGGCTTATTCAAAATATCAATACAACTATAATAAATGCTTACACAAGACTCTCTTGAACAGATGGTGCTTTTTCACAATTGTTTTGTGCTATATTTAAATTTCTAAGTAAAATGGTAAACAGGGTGCTTTGTTTGTAAATGTTTTATATGATTGTTTGTGTGATAAAAATGGTGTGAATAAAGCACCCAATAAATAAATTAAACCTAAATAGAAATAAAAAGCGCAAAACAAAATGACCAAATTTCCTTAGAACTAACATGAAAAATATAAATAAAAGCTCATTTACCAATAAAACTATACTAAAACTCAAATACGATTAAAACTCAGAAACAATGCTTTATTTGGAAATGTTGGATGTGCTATTCCACAAGTTAAATTTGCAGCTTTGGATGGAAACATACAGTTTGAATGGATGAATACAGTCAAGCATGAAACTTTCTGCACTTACTGGTGTAATCAGAAACGCTGCTTGGCACACCTCCAAACGTCTCATTCACTACAGCTTTAACTGTGAACTCATACTCGTACCCTGAAGTAAGATTCTTGATAGTGCACTCTTCACTTTGACACTCTTGGTCTTGGTTTGGAATAGAATTATTTAACTTGCATTTGACCTGCACTGAGTAGAAGTCACGGTTTCCTTCTGGTTTACTCCACTTGAGTTCAGCGCTAACAGTTGTCATACCCACTACTGTCAGATTTTGCACATCAGAGGGTTCTAAAAAAAGGGGACGGCATGCTCATTAGTCAAGTTGAAACCGTGTTGCACACAATGAAGTCAAGTCTGAGTCTACTTACGGGTGTAGAAGAAGATATTCTGCGGATTGAGATCCCTGACACATTTCACAGGAAACACCTGAACACTGTACAGAGTTCCTGCTGTCAGATACTGTATGAGTTCCCACAGGTCAGTCTGGTTAAATGTCTGGTTTTTGTCCCCAGTGATCTCCACTCTGTAGTGACTGATGTTCTCAGCACCTGGTCCCTCCGTCCAGCTCAAATTGGCTTCACTTGTGCTCACGTCGGAAACGTATATCTGGCCAAAAAAACGCTCTACAGACACATAGATGCAGATGCATAAATGATGTATATCGGCATAAACGTACAAGTTGATTAGAATGTAGAATGGCTACAATGGTTCGGCGTGTAATAGAGAAAATAAACATCTCATATTTTCATTCATTCTTGTCTATTACTTTTAAAAAAAAGTTTAATTCTTAAAAAATTAAGTAATCGGTACCAGAATAGGCCCATTTGCTTGTAAAAAAAAAGCGAGGGGGGGGGGGGGCATCTGAATCAGACATGACAAATCAAGATCAGTACATCCTTAAATTTAAGAAAGTTTGAAATTAAGAAATTAGTATAAATATATGTATTGTTATTTTTTTTCAATGTAATGCAAATATTTTAATTTTTTTTTTTTTTTTTTACAGTACAATAGTATTATTGCAATATATTTATAGACATATTGACATATACATTTTATAGAAAAATTAAATGGGTCAAGAACAGAATGTGGCCTATGAAAACATGTTGTTTTCCCCAAGTTTTTCCAAAAATTTCAAAGCTACTTAACCAATAGTTAAGTAGCAGTTAATGTCATTTTTTGTGCAATACTCTTATTTATATTGTGTGTTTAATTCATTTTATGTCATAAAGCTATTGTATGGCATTTCTGTGTGAATCATCAGTGATGGGATTGGCTGTGATGCATCGGGCACCAGCTTAAACCTTGCCTAGGCACCAGATTAATCAGGGCTGGCCTTGTACACTCTTAAAAATAAAGGTGCTTCACTATGCCTTAGAACAGGGGTAGGCAACGTCGTTCCTGGAGTGCTGCTGTCCTGCAGAGTTTAGGGCTACAGACAGGTGAGGTTTTTTCAGGTTTGGAGCTAAATTCTGCAGGACATCAGCACTCTAGGACCGACATTGCCTACCCCTGCCATAGAAGAACCTTTCTTCTAAATGGTTCCATAAAGAACCTTTAACATCTGAAGAACCTTTCTGTTTCACAAAAGGTGGTGAAAGAAGGTTCTTCAGATTATAGTAAGAAAGAGATTGTTCTTTAAAGAACCTTTGACTGAATGGTTCTTTGTGGATCCAAAAATGGTTCTTCTATGGCATCGCTGTGAAGAACCTTTAAAGCACCTTTATTTTTTAAGAGTGTATGTAAGGAAACATGTCTGAAATGATTGAACAACACGTTTTAATGTTTAACAGGTTGCTTGGTTTTTTTCTACTGATTAAGTTTATGAGCTGATTCATTCAGATTAATTATAATTAAATTTTGATTAAAACTAAACCCATCCCATAATTGGAACCCCTAAAAGATTCTTTTACGAAACGCCTGATGGAACTTCAATATAGAACCTTTCTTCTCACTCAAAAATAAAGGTTCTTTTTTGGCATCAATCGTTCCTTTTAACATCCATGGAAACATTCACTAAAGGGTTGGATTTTTTAAATGTTCTTAAACTTAAAAAATGGTTTTAAGAACTGTTCCTGAAAGTTTTTTTTTTAATCACAAGAAAAACATGCCATTGAAGTGTCATCATTTAACTTTTTTTTTTTTTTTGCACTGAAATGTAAAAACAAAAACAATTCAAATTTTTATTATTTATTCATTTAAAAATAATTAAAAAATCAAAATTGAAGACATTTTATTATAATAGAGTTGGATATAATGCAACATTTACTTACAGCCCACGGCCCTCAACCAAGTTTGATTTTTGCATCGCTTTGAAAACCTCGTTTTAGAACCTTTATTTTTAAGCTTGTCAGCGTTCCAACAATATGACTCTAACAATACAATGCTGTGCTTTAAAACAAAGTCCTTACCTTCATAACAGATGTAAGGTAGACTTTTATTGCAGTCTTCTTCCTTCCACATGCCGAAGCTGAGCAGGACCACACAAGCGTCCTCGATGTACTGTTCAGGATCTGGCTCGGGTTCAAAGATGCAGTTGCTGGTTGTGGTGCTCTCGGTTGTAGTGCCCTCGGTTGTGGCATTAAAGGTGGTGCTAAACGTTGTGACCTCAGGGGTGGTGTTGTATGTTGTGGTCTTAGGAGTGACATTCGTTGTTCTATTACACCTAGTCATGACACTTTCAAGATTATAACATGTCATATTTAAGCAATCAAGTATATCAATCAGTATAGGACACGTGTCTTCTTCTTTTTCAGTTCGAAACATCGTGGAATTCTTTGGAAAGGTTACTGTAGCCGAAGTTACTGTGGAGGTTTCTAATGAGGTCATTGGGGTAGATGTTGTGGCAGTTATTACGGTGCTCAGTGGACTTTCTGTAGTTGAGAAACATATAGGAATCAGTTTCTTTTCTTTATTCGGAACAGGATGACCAGGGTACCAATTCTGATATGTAACAGGATCCCCATTGGACCATGCGGCCCACGGGAAGGAGCCATTGTAACTCTTGCGGAGTCCAATCCAGTAGTCAGAAGAGAGGTTCTTCACAATGAAATGGACGTTCCTGCTGGTGATGGTCGTCAGTTCTTTGAAACAGGATTGACAGTAGAGTCTGGCCTCGTCCCATGTGGCATTGGGTAACTGAGGAAAATACTGCTCCTCTGCCCAGATGACTGAGCCTGAACATGATCATTTGAGAAACAAGTTATTGTAATGTTTGCATACACTTTAAATAGTAAAAGTAAAAGTCGTGACGTATTGTCAAGTATGGTGACCCATACTCGAAATTGGTGCTCTGCGTTTAACCCATCCAAGTGCACACACACAGCAGTGAGTAGTGAACAAATGCACACACACACACACACACACACACACACACACACACACACACCGTGAACACACACCCGGAGCAGTGGGCAGCCATGCTGCGGCGCCCGGGGAGCAATTGGGGGTTCAGTCGTGGTATTGAGGGTGGAGAGAGCGCTGTACATTCACTCCCCCCACCTACAATCCCTGCCGGCCGGGGACTCGAACCCGCAACCTTTCGATTACGAGTCTGACTCTCTAACCATTAGGCCACGACTTCCCCCCAAAATAATACTTCTCTTAACGTTCTGGTAATCCTCATTTAGGGGTCACACTCATACTCGCCCGAAGAACTGCAGTAGAACTGCATCATTTTCTAAAACTATGTGCAAGTGCTGCATTGCCATGGTCAAATAAAATAATAGTTAATAATTTAAAAAAAAGACAACACTGGCAGCTCGCCGACAGACAAGACAGAGCCGTTTACGTTTGGTATGAAACATAGTCTCAGCTTTTGATTTCATAGTCTCATAGCATAACATAGTCTCAACATAGTCTCAGCTTTCAAACAATAAATAGCTTTTTGTGGCTCTTTAATGTGTCGTACTGTAACAGTGAAAATAAATAAACATGCACAAAATAAACATGAATGAACAACGGAAAAACACCATTTTTCAGGTTCAAGTCCACCGACGTTAATCTACTCTCCTGGGCTGCGTTTATAAGTATCTCTGCCTGTCAGTATAGTAATGCCAATAGACATAGGCATCTTTCCTGACCTCTGGTTGTTGTATAGATCATGTTTCAAACTGGCATACAATAATGTACCCAAATGCCTGACTTCCACAACAACCTATTCTTCATCACTGCCCTCACCTTCATTGCTTCTATCCTCCTTGGTCCTCAACAACTTGTTTTATTACTTCAACCTGATTTTCTGATGCACTCATATCACTATCATCAGTGCTTTCTAAAATAAGTACAGATTTGTCTCTCCATCTTCCAAAAATCTTACAAAAATGAACCTAAAACACATGCAAAATGGCTATTATACTGCCTGCCAGTGCTGGTTAATAGAGCCAGTTACACCAAATATGCATCCCATAATAAGACTTTATGTCAGTTATGCATGACGCTCAGATTTGTTGGTCTCTGAGTTGTTGTTTTTATAAAAGTGCATTAAAAATTACAAAAAAACTTTAGAAAACACATTTGGATGTATATACAATTATATTTTTTATAACTTGAATTTATGTGTATTTTCTAGTCTAAAATGAGCACACTGTGGAGCCTCGAGATCATGTGACCTAACATGTGCTAATGTCTGCTTTGCAACTTAGTTACCAAAAAATGTGAAGCACATGGCTAATAAATTAGAATTTTACTGGTTGAAGGGGATGCCATTTGACATCACTAAAACAAAGTTTTGTTGGTTGAACATTAATATGGTATTTTAAATGCAATTTTCTTAGCATAAATTACAATATCCCATAGAGCAGAGATCTCAAACTCAATTCCAGGAGGGCCACAGCTCTGCAGAGTTTAGCTGCAACCAGCTCCAAATCACACCTGCTCAGAAGTTTCTAGTGATCCTGAAGAGCTTGATTAGCTGGATCATGTGTTTGATTAGGGTTGGAGCTAAACTGTGCGGAGCTGTGGCCCTCCAGGAATTGAGTTTGAGACCAGTGCCATAGAGGGTTAGGCTTACGATGCTTTTGGGAAACGCAGCCCTGTCTGGTTTGTTTGTCAGACAACTAGAAGATTCAGCGTTATGATTGGTCAGATTGCCTGTCAATCAAACTCATGGCAAAGGGTGAATTGGTTCAATTGATTCGAGGCTTTGAAAAGCTTAATTTCCCCCATCATTAGTTAAAATTATTCTTAATATTTTGGACATTTCATTGAAAGTAGTTTACTGTTAACTGTTGAGACATGCTTTCATATTTATAGACCTGTAAAAATTGTTTCTGTGATGTTTGAGTGGAGAAGCGTGACATGCATAAGTGGCATTTGCAAAAAATAGTTTGAACCTGTTTTATTTCTGCTTTATTTTCGTAGTTCACTAGGGGACACTGGTGACGCAGAAACTGCCTAACCTGGCTTTAAAAGTGACCGAACAAGTTTTCTGGCTTTCTGAGGTTACATTGTTTCACATCAGGGGGCGTTTTAATAGTACAGATATAGTACAGCATCTCTGGATCTGCGTAAACCAGACGGAGTGGACAGAAGATGACTTATGCTCAAGTACGCTAACGTGTTTGTGGACTTGATCTACTGTTTGTGTTTTAATGTTTTCATCATTGACTCTGAAAGTTTTGTGAAAATGATCAAAAATGCAGCCGGGTAAAAATGTAATATTATGTAATTTGAAAGAATTTTGACTTGAAACGGTTACTCTTGCTTAACTCATTGTCTAATTAAGGACCTTTTTGAATCATGTTTGCATTAAAAGTGACAGAGGAGCACTAGAGGGTTGCATTAAGTATGTTAAAATATCTAGAAATACTCCATAGGTTGTATTTTCAATAAAAGTGTATGTTGTCTTGGTGCACTGGCATTATACAGTTGCATCAGACCACATTTTAGGGTTATAAGCCTGTTAATGATTCACTGTTTATGGATGTTTCTGTAAATAAAATCTATGCAAATATATGGAATATTGATCATATATGCTTGGTTATGCAAATCTCAGGTGAGCAAGGGAGTTTTTCCAGAAAGTTTTTGAGGATGTAAATGCAAATGAGTTGAGAGTGGGAAAAAAAGATGAACAGTTACACAATTGTCCACTCATGACTGTAAATTAATATGTTTACTTGGAACTTTATGAATGTTTTAAGAAACGTGCAAGACGTCCTATTAATATTTTACATCCCTCAAATAAAGTGGTATGCATAGACTAACAGTACAAAGTTTGGAACAATTAAGGTGTGTTAATGTTTTTGAAAGTCAACAAGACCGCGTTTATTTGATCAAAACATTCAGTAAAAAACAGTATTAATGTGAAATATTATTATGATTTAAAATATCTGATTTCTATTGTAATGTAGATTAAAATGCAATTCCTTTGATGCAAAACTGTATTTTCAGCATCATTACTCCAGTCTTCAGTGTTACATGATCCTTTAGAAATCATCGTATGCTGATTTTCTGCTCAAGAAGCATTTCTGATTATTATCAATGTTGCAACAGTTGTGCTGCACAATATACTGTATTTGTGGAAACCTTGATACTATTTTTGTTCCAGAATTTTTTGATTTGAAAGTAAAAAAAAAGAAAAAAAAAAAAAAAAAAAAAAAAAGAAGTCGGTTGCACTTTATTTTACGGTACGTGTACTTACATGTATTTACAGTGTACTTACTCAAGAAAGTACTGGAGATATAAGGTAACTACATGGGGTAGGGTTACATTTAGGGATAGGTTCAGGGTTAGTACCTAGTTATTGTAATTACTATAATAAGTACATAGTATGTACAGGACTGTAAAATAAAATGCTACCAAAAACTCTTACTCATCCAAAACTTCTGAATGGTAGTATAATATGTTTTCCACAAAAGTATAAAGCATAAAAACCTGTGTCAAACTTACTCAGAAGAAGAGGCAGCCACAGTGTGTTCATCTCACATCAGTTTTTGTTGATTCTCTGGTTGTCAGTCTCAGGTCAGGTCAAGACCTTGTGGAGTAATGAAAACAGCATCCTCAATTAACAGACATATTCAGACAAATAAACTGACGGTAAATACTCACTCTGTCAGCAATCCTCTCCTGTCCACTGATGGTCCTGGTCTGATCCTGAGCTCTACAGTCTGATCTCTAACAGCAACCTATTCACTTTGCATAGGAACCCTCAACATTTCCATTGAACCTGCATTTACAAATAGCTGGACTGAAACGTTTGAAAATGATTTATAATGTGTTTTTTTTTTAAGCAGTATGCCTAATTGAGAATTAATTTAGCTGTAATGTTTTTCATTTGATCAGTGTCTTAAGTTGGGCTCTTGACCCTTTGACGTTTTCTTTTTGTGTTTTTTGGCTGCTATAACAGTGTGTTTATAAAATGTATTTGCAGCAGCAAAAGTTCAAATAAAATGAGATCATATAACTGAGAGATCTGATGATTTATGGTAACTATTGATGGTAATATAATCATGAAGTGGCCTGTTTCACTGCTCTCATCTGAAATCTTTTTATATTTAAATTTTGCATTATTAGTCCTCTGCAGCTATTGTTTAAGCAGTTAGTTCAATTCAGCAATCAGTTGATTCAACTAAGATAACAAAATAAGATTCTAACTAATGTTACACTTATGCATCCTTTAGACACACACATACATAAACAATCAGCATATGAATCTTGATAATGGTGACTATCAACAAAAACTTTCATGCTGGATGCCAGCATGGTACAAAACTCCCAGCATGCATTGTGGCATCAGCTGAATTGTCATTATTTTCTTGAACTCTAACTATATACAGTGGGGATCGAAAGTTTGGGAACCCCTTACAGAATCTGTGAAAATGTGGATAATTTTACCAAAATAAGAGAGATCATACAAAATGCATGTTATTTTTTATTTAGTACTGTCCTGAGTAAGATATTTTCCATAAAAGATGTTTACATATAGTCCACAAGACAAAAAAATAGCTGAAATTATTAAAATAACCACATTCAAAAGTTTGTGAACCCTTGGTTCTTAATACTGTGTGTGGTTACCTAGATGAACTACGACTGTTTTTTTGTTTTGTGATGGTTGTTCATGAGTCCCTTGTTTGTTCTGAACAGTAATGTAACGTAATGTAAACTATTTGATTTTATTTTTGCTGTTGTTTCTGTTGTGACTTTTAGTAGCTTAATTGTGTTATGATATTCAGAGCTGATCTGTTTGTCTGAATATTTTGTTCAATTGTCAACATTACTGAGTGTTGTGTCTGAATGTCTCAATACCTAGTTTAAAACTCCTGCAAAAAATGTGCTGTAGTATTATTGAGAGTTGATTTTAGTACTAATACTTTATGGTGATTGTTCTTAAACATTTACATTTTGTTTACTCTATTTTTCAGTATTCAGTTTAATCTATTACCAGTAATACAAACAGAAACTTTTATCATATCATATCATCTTATCGCATTTGGTTTCATAGAGCTCATTTTAGTGCATCTTATTTGCATCCAGCATCCTGTAAGATAAGACCTGTCACCTGGGGCCTCATTTATAATGTGTTGCATAGAAATGAGAGGTATGGTCAAGACCAAGAGTTAATGCAATAAATATTTTGCATTAATTTCATATGTCTACAAAAGTTCTTATTTTTGTAGAATTACAGAGGTTTAGATGTTGTTTTGTTGAAAATATTTCGCTTGAAGTCACCGTTATGGCAACTAGTGCGTCCCCCTTGACTTTTCAACCTTAGTTATGCTTTAAACGGCTGCAACTTTGGGTTTATAAACCACTTTAGTCATGGAGAGAAAAAACATGAGGATGTGAAGATGTCTATTCATCATTGTAATCGTGTCTTAGATTATTGTTTATTAATTTACCATATAAAGACGATCTAAATGAATTTAGAAACAACTTGTGCTTCAAAAGATTTGAGTTGTCTTGTCATTTAGACAAACACAGATGTCAAGAATTAGCGTAAGAATCTCAACAGTGGTGACAATAAAAAGCTTTGTGCCGCAATGCATGCTGGGTGCCACCATAGTACAAACCTCATCGCATTGCAGCTTGAATAAATGACAGCTGAATAGTCTTATTTGCTTTTATTTTTTAGTTGTTTTGTCATGTTCAGAGCGGATCTGTTTAACAACCAGAAATAAACTAATATTAAAAAACCAAGAGTCAAGAGCACAACTAAGGATGACAGCAATCACCATAATCGTGATTTCAAACTAAACAATCATTTTCAATAAAAACATCAGCTTCTTACCTTGTTTAATGGTAATTCTCAAGGAGAACGTATGACAGAAATAAGAAATGTGTGAAGTTGGTAGTGCTGTTTATGGAGTGCTTTACAGTTTTTATTGATTGCTTAAACCCATTTCTTGAAACTATGCCTCGTATTCTCAAAACAGTAAACACGAATCTATAACTTCTAACTCAATTCCCCAAACTTCCTATATTCAGGTCAAAATGAAGCTCTCCACTCAAAACAACTCAATCTTGCTGAAAAACCAAACTTTGTTCTCAGACATGACACACAAACAGTCAAAAACACACACTACAGAACAGTTTTACACACTGATGAGATCAATTCACAACAAAATATAAAGTATTTTTGTCAGCGTGTGAGCCACACTGGTCACAATGTTTAGTTGTTTTTTCACCATGACTGTAGAAAACTGTGTAGTATTCCCTGAGGCAAACTATGGCAATAGTTTAGATGACAGTTACTGTAGGCCTACTGAAACGCAGAAGGCTGCACATATATCCATTTCAAAAGTACAAAGTTACACATTATTGTATGTGGGATATTGATTGAAAGAGACGGTTTTGAAATGTTTAAATTACTGAGGATATGGTTGATCTCCCAATATTTAGCTGCACACTTCAGCTATATTGTAAGGCCATGTTTGACAGCATGATCCACAATAATGGCCCTAATTTCATCTGATATGCACCTCTGTCCTTGGCCTCTTCTGCCTCTGTTTTGCCAGTGTACTCATAGTGTTTTAGCAATCGTGAAAAACTGTAATCATCCTCTGCTGAGGTCGTGAGAGATTTAATGTCTTATTTTATTGGCTTCTTTTAGTTCAGACTTCATCTAAAGCAGTGGCTGGAAGTCAGTTATACAGACACTCTATATTCAACAGTATTAAGTGTTTTTTTTTAATCACACTTAATAGATAACATTACTAATATAACACTTGCGATTGGTTTGTAAAATGAATCTTTGTTGCATTTACAACATTTCAAACAGCAGATGTCACCAGAGCGTGTGATTTCAAACAAGTATTTATAAGAGGAGGACTTTGCTGTGTGGTTCTTGAATGGTCTTGACTACTCTTCTGTGTAAAAGGCAAGTCATGCTGGTCTATTCTTGGGAGAATCTAGACCAGAGCTATATGGACTGTGTGGATCCTAATGGCCCTGTATGATGTTAATAAACTGTACTGTCCCCAGAGACCTTCTCAGAAAGACAGGGGTGTAACCCTGGTATATAAAATAGTCCCTACATCACATTGCCAAACTTCCCTGATTCCTCCTGGACACAAACATTACAAGTACATAGTTAGTTAGTTTGACATTACAAGTGATATAGTACTTTATTACAACTTACAGCTCGCGTGGAGCCACTTGAAATCACTTTAAGGTCCTACACCAGCACACACTCATATTTTTAATATACTGTCATGTATTATTGAATCAGCCTGTGCCTTTCATGATTGCTTGGTTCAGATATCGGGAGTTTCATTTAAAAACTGATCAGTTATGTTGTAAGCACATCTGTCAGTGAGGTTTCCAGTGACCTCAGTTTGTTGACCTGTTCAATGAAACAGCACATTAAACCAGCTTTTTTTTTTCTTTTTTCTTTTTTTTTTTGCCAAATTTGCATAGAGAGTGTGTTTTACATGAGCGCTTCAGTGCTCTGCATGTATTTATAACTCTGTCAAACATCAGACATGATCAACAGCTGTTTTTCACTCTAACTGAACCTACAACCAACAAAAATGTCCTTCATCCCCATATTGATCTGGACGCTGACAGTATTATGTAGAGGTTTGTGTCAGTAAAGATTACATATGCTTTACTGTTTACTATTTGCTTTATTGGTATTTGCTTGTTATTTTTATGCATGTTGTGAAGATATATGTTTGTAAAAGTGTTTGTGATTTCTAATTGTTCTCATTTGTCAGAATCTATTGGGCAGGTGACAGTGACTCAAACCTCAGTGCTGCTCGCTCAAACTGGACAATCAGTCACTGTGACCTGTACATTTAACAGTGATCCAGACTGCTGTAATAATGGAAACCATTTTCTTAGCTGGTACTTAAATAAACCAGGAGAAGCTCCCAAACTCCTGATTTATTATGTAAACCGCCGCCAGTCAGGAACTCCATCTAGATTCAGTGGCAGTGGGACTGAGAAACATTTCACTCTGACCATCAGTGGAGTCCAGACTGAAGATGCTGGACATTATTACTGTCAGAGTGTACACTGGATCAACAGTAAAAATGTGTTGACACAGTGATAAAGAGTCGTACAAAAACTAGAGTCACAGAGACTGAACTGATCCTGCAGCTGCTCAAACACTATCACTCACTACTGACACACAGAGACAAACACAGCAACTACACATGAGCTCAGAACTGAATTAGGAGTCAAAACAGCTCCATTAGACTCTGATCTGTCCTGAGACAGACGGGTTTGACTCAACTATGCTCAGAATCAGAGAAAACATAGTGAAAATTTATATCAAACAAACAATAATGGCACCATATGCTGTTTGTTTTTGTACATTAAGCTACACTGTAAAATCATTGTAAATCACAGCAACATAAAGATGTTCTTGGGCAGTTTCTCAAGTAGCTTCTTCATCTCAAGCTGAAAATGAATTTATTACTCATAACTCATGAGCAGAAGTGAAACTGTTCAGTTCAGAGCGCTGAACCGATCAAACAGAGAAACTGTGAGTTTGAGGTGGAAATCAGATTTGCATTGACAGCTTTAGTGATTGTGATCGTCTCAGAATAGAGCAGCTCCGTCTCCAGAGACCATGTTCAAACCCCAAGAGCTTCAGTTCACATTTACTGCTAAACGCAGCTCTTCTCAACTATTACAATCCATCATAGCTATTCATTAAGTCTTAATGAAATTGCTCATTATTGTTTTTGAGTTTGGCTCAAAATAGCACAAAACATAAGCATCTATTATCATCAAAGCTGTTGCTTCACAAACAAAATGGCATAATGGTGTTTCTGCTGTCTTCAGATAAATGATCTGGAGTTTATTTGCATATTGATCAGATGCTTGAGTGCTCTGAGAGTGTTTATAGTGCTGTGAGTTTAACACTTCATCACTGACACACACAACAATCTTCATCAACATGACCTTCATCATCATCTTCATCTGGACTCTCACAGCGTTTGCTCAAGGTTTGTGGAGCACAAGTTTGATATCAATTCATTTCTTCAAGTATATTGTCAAAGTTTTGAGTTGATTTTCTTCTTGTTGTGTTTCAGAGAGTAGAGGACAGATCAGCGTCACTCAGAGTCCCTCAACGACAGCAGCTCAACCAGGAGAAACAGTCAGAATCAGCTGTAAAACCAGCACAGATGTGGCTGAATATAGCTCGCCACGTTACTATTTAAGCTGGTACTTACAGAAACCTGGAGAAGCTCCTAAACTCCTGATATATCGAACATCAGAACATTACAGTGGAACTCCATCTAGATTCAGTGGCATGAGTTCATCTGCAAGAGATTTCACTCTGACCATCAGTGGAGTCCAGACTGAAGATGCTGGACATTATTACTGTCAGAGTTACCACTACATCAACAGTAAAGATGTGTTCACACAGTGATAAAGAGTCGTACAAAAACCTCTGTCAGTCAGAGTCACAGAGACTGAACTGATCCTGCAGCTGCTCAGAGGAGGATGTGAAACAACATTGTCACACATGCATCTGAAATACAATCATATAAATGAATCCTTCACTCTTAATAATCATAGAGGTCAAAGCATTAGTCAGAGAAACAACTAGACAGAGAGTCCATCAGTGTCTCTGCAGTCTCTATCAGACCCAAAATCACACCAACCAACTCATCTGATGATAATATCTGTATGGAGAATAAAAATGTGTTAAAACTGGACTAATTGAATCTGCACAGCTTTGAGATTTTGTGCTCTTATAGATCAGAGACAATTCATGATTGTGCAGAGCCTTCAGATACAAGCACTATCACAGTTCCAACTTGACCTGTGACCTCTAAGATGACCTCTGACCTCTGCCAATATGAGTGATTCTGTACAGTTTTAACTGAACTTTAATCAACTTTTGTTGAACTCCTCCACAAAGCTATGAGAAGGTACAAACCGTTAACTGATGATAACATGATCTGATCAATCTGTGAACTGATGAATATGAGCAAACCTCGTCTCTGTTAGTCAAACTGACTCAGTTCACAGAAGAAAGAGTCAAACAGTGAAACTGAGTGAGTTAAACTCATATTTGCATCATAAGGGTGCAGTGACCGTGTTCCTCTCAGAACAGAGTAGATCTTCATCGTCCTCAGAGGAGATTGATGTTCCTGTAATACCAGAAACACTTCAAATAACCATTAAACATCAGAACACTGAGAGATGTATTCTATAGCTGTGTCTCATTTAGAAGGATGCGTCCTCCGAAGGTCTCATTCGAAGGGTGCATACGTCATTGAGGCTGTCTCATTTTAGAAAAGCAAGCAGGACACTCCGAATGCGACCTACTGTCACAGGAAGTCGGAGGATGCATCAGGTGTATCCTTCGCTGCTACAGATAACCTACAATTCTTTGCGTTGCCATAAACAACAGTCGTCAATTTGAAAAATGCCGGCGCCGGCAGATGTACACACGAGCGGAAATGTGGTGTTTTCAACTTAACAAAGTGCCTCCATTAAAAACTTAAAAATTTTATTCTTAATATCCTCCTCCTTTTTTTCTCTAACAGATGTCTGTTGTATGTACGCTGCAGCTCCTCAAACATTGAGCAAAATACAATTTTTTTTTTTTAAATTACTTTCCAAATTTAGAAATAATTTTCCATCATTTAAGTAGTGTGAGAGCGCAATGATCATAGATATATGGCAACGATGCTCTAAATGTGCTGGCAAATCAACGTGATATTTCCTGTTTCCTTTTCCGCCTGTCCTATGAAGGCTGTCTCGTTTAATTGTAGGTTGAGGACACTTCGTATACGTTACGCATCCTACCGAGGATGCACCCTCCAGAGGATTCGACCTCCGGAGGACGCAGTCTTCTAAATGAGACTCAGCTTATATATCTGTTATGCATGTTTATCTCCAAAATAATTACGTTTATCTATCATTATATCTTTGAGGTTCATCATTTGGCTGCATTTACTTATGAATCTGCAGGTGTTTTCACAGTCCAATGAGCAAAATATATGTATAAAATTAAAGACCTGAAATGAAAATGACACAAAAGGTCACAAATAGATAAAGTTACTATTTATTGAATTTTAATAAAACCATAACAGAATGAATGATAAAGCACACATTTAGTCTTGTATGAAGCACACAAAGCAGAGCAGCTGCAGATGAGAGCGACTGAAGCTGGATGTGGAGAATGAAGGAGTCGCTCATGTGCTGTTAGTCTCCATGTGAGACATGAGTGAGAAGAGCAGCAGATCTACTCTGAACACTGCTGTCTCGTCACGTGTCCAGTGAGCGCAGGCTGGCCGCTCCGTGTGGCCTCACAGCTCACTGAGACGCTCTCCATCCACTCCTGCTCAGAGAGAGTCAGGCTGCTGCTCCAGCTGTACAGACCGTCCTTCTCCAGGAGCCCAGCGCTGCTCTCCTGAGACCTGCTGTTCCCGTTCACCTTCCAGCTCAGGCTCCAGTCTGACGGGAAGCCCTTGCTGACCACACACACCAGTGTCGCTGTCTTCTTTGAGGAGATCTCTGCACTGGAGGGCGGCAGGACGCTCACTTTAGGACGAGTGACGCCTGACAAACACACAACACTCAACTCAGTCAAGAAGAAAGCATTTTTCTCCTTTCAGATTCATAAAAATATAGGAACAATTAATACAGTGATAGTTTTATTAGTCATTTTAGCAGCATTAACTGCAAGTTACCTGAATTAAATTTTACAAACCCGGTGATCAGCAAAGCAATGAAAGTTTGGTGAAATATATTGATTTAAAGAGTCATTTTCATTATCAATTTCAGTGTTAGTCACTTTTATTAAAAGCATCAAAGATCAGATGTGCATAAACGAAGTATCTGCAGGAATTCATTACGATTTTTGATGGCAGCATGAAAAAAAGGGGAACAAAAATTTGCTTTAAAAACATTAAATATTACTTTTATATTACATCTACAATAAATTATTAACCTGTCAAATATTAACAAAAATACAATTAAGCAAACAGAATTTCTACTTGGAAAATATCTGCTGACTTAAAAAAAAAAATCAATGCACTGATCAGAAAATTTAATTACTGTCTGAAATTTTCAAGCAAAATCAAAGTGGTGCCAAAATGACAAAATAATGTACTTTTGATTTCCTTGTGCCTTTTTAACAATGAGAATTTAATTATCAATGAGGAAAAAAAGAGCTGAAGCTCTGAAAACTCATGAAATCAAGTTATTAAGAAATAACAGAAATGATTATAGTCCACTGGATGAAAACAGATGACATGACAATGAAAACCATATTTAATGTTGACTGCCAAACATTCAATGTGAACTAAAAATAAAATTAAAATATACAAATAAGCAGAAAAGTGCATCCTTTCTATAGAGTGTTCAACAAAGTGTTTAATAGTCAGTTGTTGTATTAATATTATTAAATGATGATTTACTTCCTGCCGACATCCAGTTTGGTGCCGCTGCCGAAAGTGACCCACAGTGATACAAACTAACAGAGCAGCTGAACAAAAACCTCCTGAACGCTTCACTAACTGAACAAACACACATCAACTGAGTCTCCAACAAACACATCCACTCACAGCACAAACTACCTTACTTTACTTCATCTGCTTTATGCAGTCTGCATTATTAGTAAAGCATGAACCTGAACTTTCTGAAACAATTAACGTTTTATATCATGTGACGTGATTCATAATCAAACTCGGTTGATTCAGTGATTGAGAGACACGTGTGATGATCCTCATGTCTGTTAAAAACCTGCAGGAACATCCATGGATTTATATAGCATTTAAGAATTAAGTCATGTTTCTATTCAACTTCAGTCAAAAACATTCTCAAAGTCTCACAGGAGAGAGTCAGGATAATATACTAAAGTTGGTCTTGAAGATGTATTCAGAAGTGAATGATCTGATATAATTTATAACAGTTTGGCTATTAGAAGATCAAATATTGAAATATTAATTAGTAATTGTATTTTGTGTCTGTTAATGAGTGACTGTCTTCAGGTAAATGATGTGGAGTGTGTTTGCATATTGATCAGATGCTTGAGTGCTCTGAGAGTGTTTATAGTGCTGTGAGTTTAACACTTCATCACTGACACACACAACAATCTTCATCAACATGACCTTCATCATCATCTTCATCTGGACTCTCACAGCGTTTGCTCAAGGTTTGTGGAGCACAAGTTTGATATCAATTCATTTCTTCAAGTATATTGTCAAAGTTTTGAGTTGATTTTCTTCTTGTTGTGTTTCAGAGAGTAGAGGACAGATCAGCGTCACTCAGAGTCCCTCAACGACAGCAGCTCAACCAGGAGAAACAGTCAGAATCAGCTGTAAAACCAGCACAGATGTGTTCAGTTATTCTGGGACATACTATTTCAGCTGGTACTTACAGAAACATGGAGAAGCTCCTAAACTCCTGATTTATGCTGCAAACACCCTCCAGTCAGGAACTCCATCTAGATTCAGTGGCAGTGGATCTAACAGTGATTTCACTCTGACCATCAGTGGAGTCCAGACTGAAGATGCTGGACATTATTACTGTCAGAGTTTTCATTGCAGAATAAATTCTTATGGTGGTTGTGCGGGTGATCGTGTGTTGACACAGTGATAAAGAGTCGTACAAAAACCTCTGTCAGTCAGAGTCACAGAGACTGAACTGATCCTGCAGCTGCTCAAACACTATCACTCACTACTGACACACAGAGACAAACACAGCAAAATGCAATATTTAAGTTTGTTTTCTAAATATATTCTCTATTAAACTGTGACAGATGAGTTTGACTCACTTATGGTCAGAATTAGAGAACATTGATAGCAAGTAAAAAATACACGTATTCTTGATAAACTTGTCTTATGAAACTACCACTCAAACTTCATAACTGTCTCATAACTCATGAGCAGAAGTGAAACTGATCCAGTTCAGAGCGTTGAACCGATCAAACAGAGAAACTGTGAGTTTGAGGTGAAAATCAGATTTGCATTGACAGCTTTAGTGATTCTGATCGTCTCAGAATAGAGCAGCTCCGTCTCCAGAGACCATGTTCAAACCCCAAGAGCTTCAGTTCACATTTACTGCTAAACGCAGCTGTTCTCAACTATTACAATCATCACCAGCAGCTGAAACTTTAGTGAAGGAAGGACACACTGATCAATGATGCAGTCGAACACAAATGTAAGGCGTTCAGAAGCTTTATTGAATGAACAGCAATGGCAGCAGATTGAAAGACTGCTTGAGTATTGAGCTGTAAATCACGTGACTGCTGTGAATCCTGCTGCTCTTCACTGGAGAAACATCAGCACTCGGAGCTCTTGAGGAACAAGGTGTCTTGAGCAGATCCGTCATGTGTTACTCTGCAGACGAAGCGGTCTGCGCCTTCCCAGCTTGCTTTGCTGAGGCTCAGGACACTGCTGCGGCTGTAGCGTCCGTCCCGCTCGCTCTCTGCGCTGGTCTGAACCCCCTCGCTGACCACTGCCCCGTCCAGCATCCAGCTCACCTGCGCCCCCTGTGGAGAGTAAGAGCTGAGCAGGCAGAGCAGTGCGGCTGAGCCTCCAGAGATCTGCAGAGAAGAGGGAGGCAGCAGAGACACGGAGGGCTTCACTGCGGGACCAGCTGAAACACACAAACACACAACAGAAGCAGAAAAACATGAACAACTGATCATTTGACTTCATATTTATAAATTACATTTGAAATAATCCTCAGAATTTTGGAAAAACATTATTCAAGTAAATTGAAGATTATATTGTGATGTCGTTATATGACTTAGAAAACAACATTATTGATCATTTCAATATTAATTGTACTTTTGAAATATTCATGCTATTCAGATTCAAAATCATAAACATCAGCAAATTTGATAGTTTAAATAGTTTGAATGATTAATTTTCAAAATGCTCTTCAAGTTCCTTGTTGTCTGATGACAAACCCTTTATTGTTAAAGTAGCCAAGAATTATAGACAAATATATATATATATCAAGAAATAATTGAATAGATTTTAAAGTACTGCTATCAATACTTGTAATTGCATTTAAAAACAACATAAATTATAAAATGTAAATAAGTGATGAAATAAATGAAAGAAATAAACTAATTAGATTATTTCAGAATTAGTAAATTACAGAACATGTAAAACATTGTCCACATGAAAATTAATTAATATATTGTGATTTTGTCATAAGATATAGAAAACAAATTTAAATAATTGCAATATTATTTGTATTTTAAACATATTCTTCTATTTTGACACTAATAATCAACTGTAATTTTCAGAGCGATTTTAAGTTTGTATTATGATGATTCTATTAAACTTAATATTTTAAATAATTGATTTTTAACATGTTCATTAACTACATTTCTCTTTATCTGGTGATGAGACCTACACAGTTACATTTAGTCTGTATTATCAAACTTTTTCATGCATCTAAAAACCCTTAATTGTTCAATTTACAATTAATTATAGATAAAATGATATATATATATCAAGATATAATTGAATATATCATCAATTACTGACATCTATATATTAAGATACAATAATATTTAACAGATAAGTTAAATTATTCATGTAAAATGATAAATGAGATTTAAAAACAATGCGAAATATACAACTTAAGAAAATGATGCGATAAATAAAATATTGCAATTATTAAAGAAACTTAAAAAAACCCATTTCTTATAATAAATGAATAATTTAGATTTTTTTTGCTGAAATAATCTAAAAATGAATTAAAATGAATGAATCAAATATCATACATTATAATGATAGAATTGAAGAGACTTACCGATCGTCAGTTTAGTTCCTCCACCAAAAGTGCACCACAGTGCTTCATTCTAGAGAAAGCTTGTACAAAAACCTCCGTCACACTCAAATAAACACAAACTCCAGCAGAGAAAGAGAGAAACACACACACACACACACTCACACACACACACACACACACACACACACACACACACTCACACACACACACACACACACACACACTCACACACACACACGCACACACACACTCTCACACACACACACACACACACACACACACACACACACACACACACTCACACACACACACACACACACACACACACACACACACACTCACACACACACACACTGATCTGAGACTCAACATCACACATGGATTATTGAACTAAAGTGACTTTCACAAAAACAGCCTGATCATCTCTAAATGTTTCTAGATGCATGAAAACTAAGAATGAAATCTAAATAGATAATATAATCACACTCTGTATTGATCGCATTTTCTTTTCACTTCTTAATTTGGGGTTTCTAAATGATAATTTTTTATTATTTTTGATGACCTTTGACCTCTCATGGAGTTCACAGTGATAAACTTGTTTCTTTCAGTGATTCAACTCTGTCACTGAATCATCAGAAAGCCTGCAGTCAGAGCCAGAGACTGAAAGAGAAATGATATCAAACTTAACTAAAGAAGTAAAAACACACTCCATTGGATCATGAGACTGAAACACATTTACAGGCTCAGTTTTCTTCTGCATGTGGGCTTTTTCACGTCTGTTTTGCTCCAGGAGGGTTTTTCCACAGAGAGTCACTTTGCATCGACACATGCTTCAGCGCTCCGAGTGTTTATAGCGTTCAGACTCAAACACTTTATAACACACTGCTGTTTACCACGGTACAAAACCAACAAACACAATGAATCTCTTCAGCAGCTTCATCTGGATTCTGACAGCTTTTATTCCAGGTAACAGAAGAGAAAGATGCTCATTTTTAACTCTTTAATGTTGATTTAATTTGATGAAACACATATAATGTTGTTGTCAGCAGCATCCAGAGGAATCACTGTGACTCAGCCTGAAGTTCTGACTGTTTCTGAAGGACAAGACGCCACTATAGAGTGTAAAACTAATCCTGGAATACATAGCTGGGGTTTAGCTTGGTATCAGCAGAAAGCTGGAGAAACTCCTAAACTCATCATTTATAGTGTAAATAGTCGCTATGGTAGCATTTCCAGTCGATTCAGTGGGAAGGGAGCACAAGGTGGAACTGATTTCACTCTGACCATCAGTGGAGTCCAGACTGAAGATGCTGGACATTATTACTGTCAGGGTAGACACTCTATCAGTGGTGGTCTTGTGTTCACACAGTGATAAAGAGTCGTACAAAAACCTCTGTCAGTCAGAGTCACAGAGACTGATCCTGCAGCTGCTCAAACACTATCACTCACTCAACAGTGAAGAAACACAATATGATCTTATAATAAACTCAGTTTTGTTGAGCTTCATAATTATTTATTTTCGATTATGATTTTTCTTAAATAATTGTTATCTCCTGTTATTTGTCGAAATTCGGTCACTTTTGATCTTCCCTTCTGTGTATAGTTTCTATTCTTCACTATATATATATGTGTGTGTGTGTGTGTGTGTTGTGTGTGTGCACCTGGTATTTATCACGTCCTGGGGACCAAATGTCCCCACAAGGATAGTAATACCAGTAAATCTTAATCTTGTGGGGACATTTTTTGGTCCCCATGAGGAAACAAGCTTATAAATCATACAGCATAAAGTTTTTTGAAAATCTAAAAATGCAGCATGTTTCCTGTGAGGGCTAAGTTTAGGTGTAGGGTTGGTGTAGGGCAATAGCACATACAGATTGTACAGTATAAAAACCATTACGCCTATGGGATGTCCCCATAAAACATGGAAACCCAACATGTGTGTGTGTGTGTGTGTGTGTGTGTATGTTTATGTGGTTTATGAGGACACAAATGTGTATAATGACATGGGTATGACAGAGGTATTACAATATGAAGGTGGTTTATGAGGACACTGCCTATGTCCCCGTAATTCAAAAGGCTTAAAAAACATACTAAATGGTGTTTTTTTGAAAATCTAAAAAAGTCTCCTGTGAGGGCTAAGTTTAGGTGTAGGGTTGGTGTAGGGCAATAGCACACACAGTTTGTTCAGTATAAAAACCATTACGCCTATGGAGAGTCCCCATAAACCACAAAAACCAACGTGTGTGTGTGTGTGTGTGTGTGTGTGTGACGGAGCCGACGAGACGTGAAGCGAGCGGATCCAAGTGCAAGCTTTTATTAGTGAATATAGTCCAAACATAAGCAGGGTCAAACAACAGCAAACAGGTATGGCACGGCCAAGAAACAAGAGTAATCCTAAGGCAAGCATGGGTCTTTGATACGGATGGCTGACGTGAAACTGACGTTTCGACGCGGTGTCGAGATCCCGAAGCATGATTCAAATCACTCATGTCACGTGACTAATGCGAATCAAAGCATCGGGGCGTGTCACAAGTGTTTCGAGGCGTGGTCTACCGGCCGATTCTGCGATGGATGATGGGAAATGCAGTCCAGTATGGCGTGCAACAGTCCGTGTGTGTGAGAGTCAATATTATGGAAGAATGACCTCTGATGGCGAGTGAACGGAAGACCACGAACCGGATTCGTGACAATATTTATATTCTGCATTTATGATTTATCCTTAATCTTCTGCAAGATGAGCATCATCAACATGTTCTGCTTGATCAGTTTAATAAGGGAATTGACCTTTTTGTTCATTCCTCATATTGCAGATATTAACAGCATCATATAAACACATTCCTCTATTTCAAAGCAGATGATAATGAATATAATTTATTGTAAGATCAGTGAATGGAAAAATTAACAATGATGTAAAAATGAATGTGAAAATTAAAGATCAGATTACTTAACAGGTGCTGTTCACCATCAAAAAACAACATATGCATATCACAATATTTATTTCAATTTATTTTATAAAGATTCATGAAAGTGAACATGTTTTATATCATGTGAAGTGACTCATAATCAGACTGAGTTTATTCATTGATTGAGAGACACGTGTGATGATCCTCATGTCTGTAAAAACCTGCAGGAACATCCATGGATTTGATATAAAATATATATGAATTAACAGTCATCTTTCTATTCAACTACAGTCAAAAAATATTCCCAAAGTCTCACAGGAGAGAGTCAGGACAATATACTAACGCTGGGTTTGTATAATTATTAATTCAACTTTATGATATGATACAATTCATAACAGTTTAGCTATTAGAAGATCAAATGTTTTTTTAAAAGTTTTTTTTCTCACTTCAGAAAATGTATTTTGTGTCTGTTAATGAGACTATCTTCAGGTAAATGATGTGGAGTGTGTTTGCATATTGATCAGATGCTTGAGTGCTCTGAGAGTGTTTATAGTGCTGTGAGTTTAACACTTCATCACTGACACACACAACAATCTTCATCAACATGACCTTCATCATCATCTTCATCTGGACTCTCACAGCGTTTGCTCAAGGTTTGTGGAGCACAAGTTTGGTATCAATTCATTTCTTCAAGTATATTGTCAAAGTTTTGAGTTGATTTTCTTCTTGTTGTGTTTCAGAGAGTAGAGGACAGATCAGCGTCACTCAGAGTCCCTCAACGACAGCAGCTCAACCAGGAGAAACAGTCAAAATCAGCTGTAAAACCAGCAGAGATGTGTTTAGTGGTAATTGTTTATCCTGGTACTTACAGAAACCTGGAGAAGCTCCTAAACTCCTGATTTATAGAGCAAACAGCCTCGAGTCAGGAACTCCATCTAGATTCAGTGGCAGTGGATCTAAGAGTGATTTCACTCTGACCATCAGTGGAGTCCAGACTGAAGATGCTGGACATTATTACTGTCAGAGCTTATACTGGCCTGAGAGCATTAAGTGGTTCACACAGTGATAAAGAGTCGTACAAAAACCTCCATCAGTCAGAGTCACAGAGACTGATCCTGCAGCTGCTCAAACACTATCACTCACTACTGACACACAGAGACAAACACAGCAAAATGCAATATTTAAGTTTGTTTTCTAAATATATTCTCTATTAAACTGTGACAGATGAGTTTGACTCACTTATGTTCAGAATTAGAGAACATTGATAGCAAGTAAAAAAATAACCTTTTTTCTCAATTCCAGTTTTATAGTTATTTTTTTTTTTTTTTGGAGATTGCAGTGCACTCATATCTTATAAACTCACACGTATTCTTGATAAACTTGTCTTATAAAACTACCACTCAGACTTCATAACTATCTCATCACTGCATGAGCAGAAGTGAAACTGTTCAGTTCAGAGCGTTGAACCGATCAAACAGAGAAACTGTGAGTTTGAGGTGAAAATCAGATTTGCATTGACAGCTTTAGTGATTCTGATCGTCTCAGAATAGAGCAGCTCCGTCTCCAGAGACCATGTTCAAACCCCAAGAGCTTCAGTTCACATTTACTGCTAAACGCAGCTGTTCTCAACTATTACAATCCATCAACAGCAGCTGAAACTTTAGTGAAGGAAGGACACACTGATCAATGATGCAGTCGAACACAAATGTAAGGCGTTCAGAAGCTTTATTGAATGAACAGCAATGGCAGCAGATTGAAAGACTGCTTGAGTATTGAGCTGTAAATCACGTGACTGCTGTGAATCCTGCTGCTCTTCACTGGAGAAACATCAGCACTCGGAGCTCTTGAGGAACAAGGTGTCTTGAGCAGATCCGTCATGTGTTACTCTGCAGACGAAGCGGTCTGCGCCTTCCCAGCGTGCTTTGCTGAGGCTCAGGACGCTGCTGCGGCTGTAGCGTCCGTCCCGCTCGCTCTCTGCGCTGGTCTGAACCCCCTCGCTGACCACTGCCCCGTCCAGCATCCAGCTCACCTGCGCCCCCTGTGGAGAGTAAGAGCTGAGCAGGCAGAGCAGTGCGGCTGAGCCTCCAGAGATCTGCAGAGAAGAGGGAGGCAGCAGAGACACGGAGGGCTTCACTGCGGGACCAGCTGAAACACACAAACACACAACAGAAGCAGAAAAACATGAACAACTGATCATTTGACTTCATATTTATACGTTACATTTGAAATAATCCTCAGAATTTTTGGAAAAACATTATTCAAGTAAATTGAAGATTATATTGTGATGTCGGTATATGACTGAGAAAACAAAATTAATGATCATTTCAATATTAATTGTACTTTTGAAATATTCATGCTATTCAGATTCACAATCATAAACATCAGCAAATTTGATAGTTTAAATAGTTTGAATGATTAATTTTCAAAATGCTCTTCAAGTTCCTTGTTGTCTGATGACAAACCCTTTATTGTTAAAGTAGCCAAGAATTATAGACAAATATATATATATATCAAGAAATAATTGAATAGATTTTAAAGTACTGCTATCAATACTTGTAATTGCATTTAAAAACAACATAAATTATAAAATGTAAATAAGTGATGAAATAAATTACAGAAATATACTAATTAGATTATTTCAGAATTAGTAAATTACAGAACATGTAAAACATTGTCCACATGAAAATTTATTAATATATTGTGATTTTGTCATAAGATATAGAAAACAAATTTAAATAATTGCAATATTATTTGTATTTTAAACATATTCTTCTATTTTGACTCTAATAATCATCTGTAATTTTCAGAGCGATTTTAAGTTTGTATTATGATGATTCTATTAAACTTAATATTTTAAATAATTGATTTTTAACATGTTCATTAACTAAATTTCTCTTTATCTGGTGATGACACCTACACAGTTACATTTAGTCTGTATTATCAAACTTTTTCATGCATCTAAAAACCCTTAATTGCTCAATTTACAATTAATTATAGATAAAATGATATATATATCAAGATATAATTGAATATATCATCAATTACTGACATCTATATATTAAGATACAATAATATTTAACAGATAAGTTAAATTATTCATGTAAAATGATAAATGAGATTTAAAAACAATATGAAATATACAACTTAAGAAAATGATGCAATAAATAAAATATTGCAATTATTAAAGAAACTTAAAAAAACCCATTTCTTATAATAAATTAATAATTTAGATATTTTTTTTACTGAAATAATCTAAAAATGAATTAAAATGAATGAATCAAATATCATACATTATAATGATAGAATTGAAGAGACTTACCGATCGTCAGTTTAGTTCCTCCACCAAAAGTGTACCACAGTGCTTCATTCTAGTGAAAGCGTCGTACAAAAACCTCCGTCACACTCAAATAAACACAAACTCCAGCAGAGAGAGAGAGAAACACACTCACACTCACACACACACACACTCACACTCACACACTCTCACACACACACACACACACACACACACACACACACACACACACACACACTCACACACACACACACACACACACTCTCACACACACACACACACACACACTCACTCACTCACACACACACACACACACACACACACACACACACACACACACACACACACACACACACACACTCACACACACACACACGCACACACACACTCTCACACACACACACACACACACACACACACACACACACACACACACACACATACACACACACACACACACACACACACACACACTCACACACACACACACACACACACACACACACACACACACACACACACACACACTGATCTGAGACTCAACATCACACATGGATTATTGAACTAAAGTGACTTTCACAAAAACAGCCTGATCATCTCTAAATGTTTCTAGATGCATGAAAACTAAGAATGAAATCTAAATAGATAATATAATCACACTTTGTATTGATCACATTTTCTTTTCACTTCTTAATTTGGGGTTTCTGAATGATCATTTTTAACTATTTTGGATGACCTTTGACCTCTCATGGAGTTCACAGTGATAAACTTGTTTCTTTCAGTGATTCAACTCTGTCACTGAATCATCAGAAAGCCTGCAGTCAGAGCCAGAGACTGAAAGAGAAATGATATCAAACTTAACTAAAGAAGTGAAAACACACTCCATTGGATCATGAGACTGAAACACATTTACAGGCTCAGTTTTCTTCTGCATGTGGGTTTTTTCACGTCTGTTTTGCTCCAGGAGGGTTTTTCCACAGAGAGTCACTTTGCATCGACACATGCTTCAGCGCTCCGAGTGTTTATAGCGTTCAGACTCAAACACTTTATAACACACTGCTGTTTACCACGGTACAAAACCAACAAACACAATGAATCTCTTCAGCAGCTTCATCTGGGTTCTGACAGCTTTTATTCCAGGTAACAGAAGAGAAAGATGCTCATTTTTAACTCTTTAATGTTGATTTAATTTGATGAAACACATATAATGTTGTTGTCAGCAGCATCCAGAGGAATCACTGTGACTCAGCCTGAAGTTCTGACTGTTTCTGAAGGACAAGACGCCACTATAGAGTGTAAAACTAATCCTGGAATATATAGCTGGGGTTTAGCTTGGTATCAGCAGAAAGCTGGAGAAACTCCTAAACTCATCATTTATAGTGTAAATAGTCGCTATGGTAGCAGTTCCAGTCGATTCAGTGGGAAGGGAGCACGAGGTGGAACTGATTTCACTCTGAGCATCAGTGGAGTCCAGACTGAAGATGCTGGACATTATAACTCAGTTTTGTTGCGCTTCATAATTATTTATTTTCGATTATGATTTTTCTTAAATAATTTTTATTTCCTGTTATTTGTAGAAATTTGGTCACTTTTGATCTTCCCTTCTGTGTATAGTTTCTATTCTTCACTATATATGTGTGTGTGTGTGTGTGTGTGTGTCTGTGTGACGGAGCCGACGAGACGTGAAGCGAGCGGATCCAAGTGCAAGCTTTTATTAGTGAATATAGTCCAAACATAAGCAGGGTCAAACAACAGCAAACAGGTATGGCACGGCCAAGAAACAAGAGTAATCCTAAAGCCGGGCTCACACTGTGTGATTTTTAATAGTCTTTTGCGATTGTTGCTTGTCACACTGTACGAACATGATCCCCATGTCAGACTGTAGGATCTCAGTTGTCTTAATGTCAGACTGTACGACAGTCAAGACGCGACAAAAACGGACGTACTTTTTTTATTATTTTTTTTACAAAAACGGACGTACTCAAGAAGACTTGTCCGGAGTTTTACGTCATCAATACGTGACCCGCGTTCTCTCGCTATAATGGTAGCTAGCAAACAACAGCAACGTGTAGCGTTAGTTTTATTAATTACATGCCTTGATGAAAAAAAAAAAAAAAAAACGAAAAAGACGACGTGTGTGGAGCAAGTCATGGCTGGGCAAAAGAGGACTTTATGGACTTCCAGTTCTACAGAGCGAACTTGAGGTAATTTTGTTATTCGAGTTTAAACATCCTGCCCCTTAACATTCTAAATGTTACCTGATTTTTATTATATTTTTTCTCTAGCTATTGCTTATGAAGAGGTACCTGGTTCAAGGGTAATTCCACTAGGAGCCACTTGATGGCACTAGTGCATAGTAGTTGCCGGATATAAGCCTGATTAGCGGCGAGCAAATTAGTTTGTTTGGTAGAGGGAAACCTCATAGTTGACCTAATGCTACCTGCCTACACATTTTAAGCCCTGGTTTGAGAACTCATAGAGTTTATGCTCAAACAAAGGACTTTTCATCTTGTATTCAGCTCATTGTATCACGATTGGACTATACCTCTCTGGTTGCTTACTTCACCGTGTTTATTGCGAGCACCGTGTGATTTCACCGCACGCTGCCGGGAAGCGGGAAGTATGAATGTTTGTATCTCCACGCTGTAGTGAGGCTACAGCGCGGGTCTTGTTAACGAGGCAACGAACACCATTGACTATCTTTACTTCTCTCTTATTGGATTATATCATTGCATCGCTCTCAAATAACCTTGTGGATTTATACTCATCTCATCACCTTCATCACTTTAGTTCATCTAAAGTTTGGATATTGATAAGTTTAATTTATTTCATTGACTCATTTACACAGAGAAAAGGACTGTTTGTTTATTCATATTCTTTATTTCTTATTTTGATGATAATTATATAAATGTGCACTTGACAGAATAAAATAGGGGAAAAAAGAATTGTTATTTGGTGAAGTGGTTTTATCTTTCAGTACCGGTGTTGTGCCTATTTTCGACTCCCTGCCAAATTATTACCCCCCTCGTTGAAATCGCCACCTGATTGCCTAATCCTAACCCCACCCCTAATCCTAACCCCTCCCCCACACCTAACCCTAAACCATACTAGGGGGGTAATAATCTGGCGGGGGTCAGAATTCGGCACTACACCGGTCGAATTTCTGTTGAACCCCCTCAGAGTAACATTTACGGGGACATAGGCAGTGTCCTCATAAACCACCTTCATATTGTAATACCTCTGTCATACCCATGTCATTATACACATTTGTGTCCTCATAAACCACACACACTCTCTCTCTCTCTCTCTCTCTCTCTCACACACACGCACTCTCTCTCACACACACACACACTAATAACAGACTCAACATCAGACATGAATTCTTCTGAAACAGCACAAAATGTTCATTTAAAAAAAAAAAAAAAATTATTGCTTGAAATATTATTTTTGTTCCAAACTCAGAATTTGTGCTGTTTTTCACCCATTCAAGTGCACACACAGTTGGGGGTTCAGTGTCTTTCTCAAGGGTCTCACCTCAGTCGTAGTATTGAGGGTGGAAGAGAGCGCTGGTCATTCACTCAGTAACAATCCTTGCCGGTACCAAGACTCGATCCCACAACCTTTGGGATAAAAGTCAGACTCTCTAACCATTGGGCCACGACTGCCCCCATGATGGTGAGCCCCTATTGGATGACCTTTGACCTGTTATACAGTAGCATCATGATATGAAATGTGTAAGACAGGTATTAAATGCTCTCAGCATTCAGTTTCAAGTCTGAATGAAAATGATCATTAAAACAGTGTTTGGAGAAACAAGCTTGACCCAAAATAACGTGCAGTAAATCATGAGTGTCTGTTTTAGAAGAAATAAAGATAAATAGAGATTTGGTAAATGGTAAATAGAGATTTATTAGCAAAGATGGCAAAATGATGAGACTGCTGTCTTCAGGTAAATGATGTGGAGTGTGTTTGCATATTGATCAGATGCTTGAGTGCTCTGAGAGTGTTTATAGTGCTGTGAGTTTAACACTTCATCACTGACACACACAACAATCTTCATCAACATGACCTTCATCATCATCTTCATCTGGACTCTCACAGCGTTTGCTCAAGGTTTGTGGAGCACAAGTTTGATATCAATTCATTTCTTCAAGTATATTGTCAAAGTTTTGAGTTGATTTTCTTCTTGTTGTGTTTCAGAGAGTAGAGGACAGATCAGCGTCACTCAGAGTCCCTCAACGACAGCAGCTCAACCAGGAGAAACAGTCAAAATCAGCTGTAAAACCAGCACAGATGTGTACAGACATAGTGGGAATGATCGTTTAGCCTGGTACTTACAGAAACCTGGAGAAGCTCCTAAACTCCTGATTTATAATGCAAACAGCCTCCAGTCAGGAACTCCATCTAGATTCAGTGGCAGTGGATCTAAGAGTGATTTCACTCTGACCATCAGTGGAGTCCAGACTGAAGATGCTGGACATTATTACTGTCTGAGTGTACAATGTCCTAGCAGTTGTGTGTTCACACAGTGATAAAGAGTCATACAAAAACCTCAGAGTCACAGTGACTGAACTGATCCTGCAGCTGCTCAAACACTATCACTCACTCAACTAGTGCTGTGTTCGATGCATCGATACGAGTATCATCACAGAGATTTGGCGATAGGCTACAGCTGTCTCTGTATGATATTGTGGCATGTGTGCTGCAGTGGACCGCGTTTAGTTTGAATAAAAGAACAACGTTCAAACCGGAGTAGAAAAGTGCAAGGTTTCTTGGAAATAATGAATAGAGCATAATGTATAGGCTACAACAAGGTTTAATATGACCGCAGAGGAACACAACATGGGTTGCCTGATATAAAGATCTTCCCACTTGATCGATACAGAAATATCTGCTGAGTGTGATCCTTGTTTTTGTCCACCTAGCAGCCATGTGCACGCTCTCTCCACTGTGGATAAACACGCTTGCTTTCTGAAAATAGCTGGCAGTTTAGGATCTCCACTTCAATATTCTATCCTCAGAAAAGTGTCATTTATCAAGTGTTCATTTATGAGAGAGAGAGAGGCTGTGTATATATGAATTACCACCGTTTTGCCGTGTTTCTAGTGAAGCTGTGGCTTTAATTGATTTAGAAACGATGATGTTACCAGCTCCTTGTTGAGAAAGATAATGTAGCTCTTCAGTGATTAAGATATTTTATTGATAAAATTGGAGGACAGCGCTAAAAAGAAGATACAGTGACAGCACATTAGTGTACAACTCTTCTAATTTGTACTTTTTAAACATAAAGAGTGTCTTGATTTGTGCAACGATAGCCTACCAGCAATGTTAAGATGATTTTAATATATTAGAATGAGTAGACCTACATTAAAACGCAGCTGTTCTCAACTATTACAATCATCAACAGCAGCTGAAACTTTAGTGAAGGAAGGACACACTGATCAATGATGCAGTCGAACACAAATGTAAGGCGTTCAGAAGCTTTATTGAATGAACAGCAATGGCAGCAGATTGAAAGACTGCTTGAGTATTGAGCTGTAAATCACGTGACTGCTGTGAATCCTGCTGCTCTTCACTGGAGAAACATCAGCACTCGGAGCTCTTGAGGAACAAGGTGTCTTGAGCAGATCCGTCATGTGTTACTCTGCAGACCGGTGCTTGAAGTGGAAAAAAAGAAGTGCTGGTACTCACTTCTTTCCTGAATAAGGTAGAGTTTAATCACAAGCTGATTTTAAAAACATTGTCCACATGCAAATTGATTATTTATATATTTAGAAAACAAATTTAAATATTGTTTTTTGAACATATTAAGAAACTCACAATCAAAAATATTAATAAATGTGTTCAAAATTATTATATTTTTTTATGTTTGCCTGATAATGATGCCAACAAAATTAGAATTATTTTGTCCATATCATTAAACTTTTGTCATACATTTCAAAAACTCTTATTTGTTAAATTTACAAAGAATTGTGTAAAAAAATATATAAATTTTAAAAAATGATTGAATATGTCAGAAAATATAAAGCAATGAAATGTTAATGAAAATTCTGAAATTGCTCATGTAAAATTTTAAAAAATATTTAAAAATAACATGAAATATGCCTTGAAATGTAAAAAAATAAATGTCATGAAATAATTATTTTTTTCACTTTTTTTTGTTTCTTTTTTTGTTTGTTTCTAAATGCTTGCTAAAATAATCTAAAAAGTAAAACAATACATTTTAATGATAGAATTGAAGAGACTTACCGATCGTCAGTTTAGTTCCTCCACCAAAAGTCCACAACAGTGTTTCATTCTAGAGAAAGCTTGTACAAAAACCTCCGTCACACTCAAATAAACACAAACTCCAGCAGAGAGAGAGAGAACCACACACACACACACACACACACACACACACACTCACTCACACACTCACACACTCACACACACACACACACACACACACACACACACACACACACACACACACACACACACACACACACACACACACACACACACACACACACACATGTTGGGTTTCCATGTTTTATGGGGACATCCCATAGGCGTAATGGTTTTTATACTGAACAAACTGTATGTGCTATTGCCCTACACCAACCCTACACCTAAACTTAGCCCTCACAGGAAACATGCTGCATTTTTAGATTTTCAAAAAACTTTATGCTGTATGATTTATAAGCTTGTTTCCTCATGGGGACCAAAAAATGTCCCCACAAGATTAAGATTTACTGGTATTACTATCCTTGTGGGGACATTTGGTCCCCAGGACGTGATGAATACCAGGTGCACACACACACACACACACACACACACACACACACACACACACTCACACACACACACACACACACACACACACACACACACACACACACACACACACACACACACACACACACACACACACACACACTCACTCACTCACTCACTCACTCACTCACTCACTCACTCACTCACTCACTCACTCACTCACTCACTCACTCACTCACTCACTCACTCACTCACTCACTCACTCACTCACTCACTCACTCACTCACTCACTCACTCACACACACACACACACACATTCAATTATTCTTTTCAGCATGTATTTGGCTTAAAAGCAAGAGTGTGGCTGGCTGAAGGTGTTTAGATTATACGGTGGTCAGAGGTTTAGTGATTCTGAATGATCTGTAGAGTAGTACAGTCAGGTCAAGGCAGGAGGTTTAGGGGTCTTTGGCATCTCCCTGTGGTCCTGTTTGGTATCACAGCTTGACTTTTGCTAATTTCATTGAAAACTTTTATTTAATTATAGATTGACTGATTGATTGTGATATTATACATACATTGTGAATTAAGTCAATTAAAAAGTACTTATTTATAAATAAATAAATAAATAAAGTTTTTAATTTTCTTAATTCACAATATATATGTATAGTGCCACAATTTTCATTATTTTAAATTTTCATTTCAAGTTTTCATTAGACATCTTGATTTTTCTAAATAATTTGTAAATACATTTTAATGATTAAAGTGATTTTAACAAGTTTTGATGACCTGTGACCTCTGGAATGACCTTCTCATTGACACTGACTTCTTGATGCAACTGCCATATGAATCATCCAAAAACCTGAAGCTTCAGACACTTGAGTCAATGTTTTTGACTCATTACATGAGAAAAGATCCTAAACACTGTTATGTTTCATGTGCATCATCTGCTGTAACCCGTACACAGATTTACATAGAGATGATTTGCATTGCAGCACAAGCTTCAGGAGATTTTATAACTCTGTGAGTTTGAACTCTGAGAATCTGAACCAACAGCAACCATGAGCTTCATCACCATCTTCATCTGGATCTTCACTAGCTGCTATTTCACAGGTGAGGAAATAAACACACTCTATTCTAACTGATCATCTGTGCTAGAAATACTGTCCTTCAACAAATACTGAATTCTGAATGTTTCTTCATTTTTCTTGATGTAGAATCAGCAGCTGTGACAGTCACTCAGACGCCTGCAGTGAAACCTGTTCAACCAGGAGACACAGTTACTATGTCCTGTAAAACCAGTCCTGAAGTTTACCAGGGTTGGGGTTATCAGCCTCTTTCCTGGTACTTACAGAAACCTGGAGAAGCTCCTAAACTCCTGATTTATGCTGCAAACAGCCTCCAGTCAGGAACTCCATCTAGATTCAGTGGCAGTGGATCTAAGAGTGATTTCACTCTGACCATCAGTGGAGTCCAGACTGAAGATGCTGGACATTATTACTGTCAGAGTTTTCATTGCAGAACAAATTCTTATGGTGTTTGTGCGGGTGATCATGTGTTGACACAGTGATAAAGAGTCGTACAAAAACCTCTGTCAGTCAGAGTCACAGAGACTGATCCTGCAGCTGCTCAGAGGAGGATCTGAAATAACTCTGTTGTTTCTCTCTCTCTCTTGTTTTTGCTCTTTCTCCTCATATTCTGACTCTCTGTAGGGAGAAGAGTAATGCTGGAACTGGACTGATTGAATCTGCACAGCTTTGAGGCTTTGATTTGGTTAAAGTTAAAAAATTAAAACGTGTCTCTCCTCTCGCTCAAGTGTGCGTGTGCGCGCTCAAACTGTGTCCTGTGCACGCGCGCATCTCTCGTGCTCTTGCGCTAGATATTCATTCTCTTCACACCTGGATTAAACGTCAAAAGTTATCAACCAATCAGATTTTTCTACGACTGACCCGATGAAAATACTAGGTGAACTGATCCTGGAATTTCTCTACAATTTAATAATATTTAGTCATATCAAATGTATATTAGAAATGGCTAGGAATCGGGTGCTTCAATGATTTATAAAAAAATAATAATAAAAAAAAAACTAGTTTGTCTAATCGTTTGGTCAAACCCCTCTGAGCGATTTATCTAAACAAACAAACAAGTATCTGATTCTTAAATTCATGTTTTTTTATTAAATGTAACTCAATATAACATTGTGACTATACAGTAAAAAAGCTTGTACTGTTCTAAAAACAGATTTGTGAGCAGTACTTTTTTATTATTATGCAAAAAGTACACAAGAGTTTGTTCAAGCAAGTACAAAAACAAATAAACATTCATAAGAATAAGTGAAACAATTCATGCCAGGAGTACAATTACAACAAGCTTCATCGGTCTTTCTTGCTTTTTAGTTCTTAATTTTATCAAACGTAGAACCATATTATTTAATCTCTTTTATAAAATGTTCAGTTTGGCTTAGCTTTACTCCATTTTTTCACATGAATGTGAAATTTCCCAAGTAAAATAAGTATAATATAAAGTTATAAAGAATCTGATGTAGATGTTTAAGTGTCTTGGGAGGCACCTCTAATGATAATGACGTATAGACAGATCTAGATATACCTTCTGCCTCTGACAATAATACCCTCACAAATATTGAGATGTCCCTCATTAACCACAAATTACATTTCTTTTTAGTTTTCTCAATAATTGGTTCAAAATTTAACTGACTCCTTTTTTTCATTTTTTACAAATTATTACACCTAAATATGTTAATTTATGTTTAACTGGAATGTTCTCTATTTCTGAAGAGGAGCAATCTTTGAGAGGTAATAACACAGATTTATCTAGATTCATTTTTAGGCCTGAAACACCAGTGAAGTCCTCAATATATATAATTATTTTTGGTACTTCAAATCTGTTTTTCAAAAATACTGCAGTGTCATCAGCAAACTGGCTAAATGTAAATGATACACCTAAAGCTGTGATACCATTAAATTGATTTCTTTTTATATGCGATGCTAAAACCTGAGTTACTAACAAAAAATAAAAAAGGGGAGAGAGGGCATCCTTGCCTAATGCCACGATGAATATCAAATCTTTGTGAGGTGCCATGAGCAAGTTTGACAGAACTATTGCATCCACTATACAATGTTTTAACTGCTTTCAAAAACATATCTCCAAAACCAAACAATTGAATAACTTTGAAAATAAAATCGTGAATCACCGTATCAAATGCTTTATAAAAATCAATAACTATCATCCTCAATAAGGTGATTATAATCAATCATATCTAAGACTAGTCTAATGTTATTCCTGATATGATGGCCTTGCATAAACCCAGACTGTTCTATATCAGTTATTTAGTCTAAACCTTGCTTCAGTCTTCTGGCAAAAATCATTGCAAACAGTTTACTGTCATTATTTAATAAACTAATAAGCCTCCAATTTTCAATACATAACTTGTCCTTATTTGGTTTGGGAATCAGTGTTATAACTCCTTGTTGTAATGAAACCATAGCTTCTACAAATACTAATAATAAAAAGGGTGAAAAGTCTTATAAAAATCGCCAGTTAGCCCGTCGTTGCCTGGGGATTTGTTATTTTTTAATACGTTTATGCACTCTGTCAACTCTTCAATGTCTATTTCTTTATCACAACTATTCTGAAAGTTCTGGTCTATTTTGGTATCACTCACCAGGCTATTTTAAAAAAGCATCAATGTTGGAAGTAGCTGATATTGGAGAATACACGTAAACTGAGCAACATATTACAAAATAACTGAGGAATTATCCACTAATTTGTTGTTAATCATTAATTTTAAAATTGAGGCAAAATCACAGTTTCTTTTTTCGATGCCAAAAAAATATTTTGTATTTTTTTCCTTTTTTTCTAACCATTTAAGTATATTTCTAATAACTACTCCTCTTGCTTTATCCTCATAAATCTTATCTAATTCAATTTGCAATGAATCCAATTTATGTGACTCACAATTAGTCAAAGATTCCTTTTTCTTTTTACATAAATTAAAAATCTCTTCAATAATCGATTTTTCCTTAATATTTTTATTTTTATTTCCAATTTTCCTTGATTAATAAATGCCGTTCTAATATCAAACTTCATTAATTCCCAATTCTTTCCATATGATTTTTCTAAATCTGCAATTGTTCTATATTTTTCAATAATATCTTTAATTTTTTCCTTTAAACATTCATTTTCAAGCACCTGTGTTTTTTGATTGATTGTTTTTGTACCATATTTATTTTTATAATTACTCCTTTATGATCCGTCATTATGCAAGGTTCTATTAATACAGAGGTTACATTATTTGTTAAATCATTAGACACTAACCAATAATGGATACGAGAATGAAGAGATTATTACTCCATGTATATTCTTCCCTGTCTGGATTCTTACATCGCCACACATCAATAAGACCTAATCTTAAACACATGATCCAGGTCACTAGAAGGGCCCGGTCTAGTTTCAGGAGGCCATCTATCAATGCTTTCATTAAACACAGTATTGAAATCTCCTCCCCAAATAACTTTAGCTGAAGGATATAGGGAAATATGTCTATAACTTTTTATCTTTTTGAGTATTATCAACTCTGGATGATGGATAGTAAAGCCTAGAGTGTCTTCTTTCCAAAGATACCTACATTGTGTGTGTAGCACACTATTGTCAGGAACTGTTACCATTGCACTGATTTTGCTTTGGGTCCCCTCAAAATCACATTCATTGTGGGGTGGTTAGGCCCCCAGCGAGCATCGTTCTGGGCCCCTCTCAACCGCTGGGCTCTCAACCTTTCATCCATGTCATGGCCTGCCTCATCCAAAAATATGAATGTTTTCATCAGCTTCCAGCTCTATCAACCTCTAAAAAGACTAGGAAAAACAAATACCGATAACAAGGTGCTGTAGACACAATCATGTATTTTACACAATAAATTCTCTTTAGTGATTCTGCAAGACCACCAGCATCACACCTCTGTCTCTAGATACATATTTTTGTGCCTTTATTGCTTTTTCACAGTGTTATGAAAATGAATGTCTGTTATTAATAAAAAAACAAAGTTAGACCCCAAATTTGTATTAATTTAAATAATTTTTTTAAATGAATTTTTTATATTTTATGTTTATTCACATCTGATCTTTGATGCTTTAAATAAAATTGGCTATCATTGAAGTTGATCATGAAAATATATCTTCCAATCAATATATTTCACTAAACTTTCGTTGTATTGCTAAACACAGGCTTTGTAAAAATTCACTCAGGTGACAGTTTGCAGTTTAAGTTCGGTGCAAAAATAACTAATAAAACTATCACTGTATTAATTGTTCAAGTGTTCTTCTTCTTCTTCTATTAAGGTGCATATCCACCACCTGCTGTACTGAGTGTGAACCAGAGGTTTGTATTAAAAAACAAAAAACTGTTATGTTTCATGTGCATCATCTGCTGTAACCCGTACACAGATTTACATAGAGATGATTTGCATTGCAGCACAAGCTTCAGGAGATTTTATAACTCTGTGAGTTTGAACTCTGAGAATCTGAACCAACAGCAACCATGAGCTTCATCACCATCTTCATCTGGATCTTCACTAGCTGCTGTTTCACAGGTGAGGAAATAAACACACTCTATTCTAACTGATCATCTGTGCTAGAAATACTGTCCTTCAACAAATACTGAATTCTGAATGTTTCTTCATTTTTCTTGATGTAGAATCAGCAGCTGTGACAGTCACTCAGACGCCTGCAGTGAAACCTGTTCAACCAGGAGACACAGTTACTATGTCCTGTAAAACCAGTCCTGAAGTTTACCAGGGTTGGGGTAATCAGCCTCTTCACTGGTACTTACAGAAACCTGGAGAAGCTCCTAAACTCCTGATTTATTTAGCAAAGAGCCTCCAGTCAGGAACTCCATCTAGATTCAGTGGCAGTGGATCTAAGAGTGATTTCACTCTGACCATCAGTGGAGTCCAGACTGAAGATGCTGGACATTATTACTGTCAGAGTTTCCACTGGATCAACAGTAAAAATGTGTTCACACAGTGATAAAGAGTCGTACAAAAACCTCCATCAGTCAGAGTCACAGAGACTGAACTGATCCTGCAGCTGCTCAAACACTATCACTCACTACTGACACACAGAGACAAACACAGCAACTACACATGAGCTCAGAACTCAGTTAGGAGTCAAAACAGCTCTATTAAGCCCAAAACAAACTGCACGACTTTAGCTATAAGATCACTGCATGTCACACTGTGCGACATGGAACTAATATACTTGGCTACGATGTGTGTAGACTGTACGATGATGAGACTTATTGACTCGTACGATACGACGCTCGTTTCTATAGAAGAATAAAACATCATCAGCATGCACTAGTGGTGAACAAAGAGCATGATAAATCACTTTAGCAGTTGTAGTTTTTATGTGTGCTGAGAAAACAAGTGGAAGCGGCGAAAGAGGAAGGGATAAAGAGCTTGAGGTAAGCAGTTTTATGTTTTCGAGCCATGTCGCTTTGATTTCATGTCACATTTTTATTGGTTGGTCAGTAAACGTGGATCGTAACAGCAAACACACTGTGCGATGATCAAGCTGTATCCAGGGAAGGACTGGGAGTAAAAAACGGCCCTGGATTTTCTCCCAAATAGGCCCACCACAACTACAAACAGCTGCTACTATCTCACAATATTACAGCAATCAATGTATTACATTTACGGCAAATAACATCACAAAACCCATGGTGACCCTGCTGAAAAAACCCAATTCTAATCACAGAAATTCTAAATTCTAATTAAATAATGGTTTCCTGAAGTGTGTTTTGAGACATGTTCCATTAGGATTTAGTGGTTTTAACAATAATAATATTTAACAACAATAATAGGCAACCAGTAGAGACTAATAGAGTCCATTACAATTTCCATTATAACCAGTAAAAGCATTACAAATGTTATTGATGGTTTCTATTTTTCTTTGTATTTCAGCTAGGGATTGAAATAAATGTATTATTATATGAACTTAAATACTTGAAATCTACATAAAAAGAGCCGAAAGCAAACATGCATTTGACATAATAATAAACATAAAATCTAGAAACCTGAAACTACATTCTTCAATTTGAGTATTCATGTGTGTGTGTGTGTGTGTGTGTGTGTGTTAATCAGAGTAATCACCTTATAGGCTACTTCCTTTACTAACTCAATATCTCTCAAGTGTAACCCGTTGTAGAATCGCTGCTGTCTCTTTATGAATGAATGGAATATTCATGCCAGACAATGCTGAGTGATAAACAGCAGTGGACGCTCAGACTAGGGTTGTCTTGGGATTTTATTATAGTGCTGTAGACCACATGCTGTGTATAGTGAGAGAGACGGGCCAAAAATAACCTGACGTAACTGTTCGCTTTTTTCTTTCTGCTTCTCCAAACCACCTTTATCTTCAGGTTTTTTGGTTGCCATCACGAGCCCACTCTCCTTCACGTCAGTTTCGGTTTATTGTAAGAAAAAATAGATTGCGCCCCCTTTTGTCGGCCGTCAGCGTCCCTTAATTTGACTCTTTTTCTTTGATGATGAACCAGCCAGACCGACTTCTCCAGAACCTCCAGATGGCCAGTCCTCCCCTGGCTGTATCTTTTGAACATCTCTCACTGCAGGACCGTGCACAGACCTTTTGAGGGTCATGTGCTAAAACTGAAAAAGCCCCCCCCCCCCCCCCACACACACACAAACCTTTTTGGTCACATCTTAATGACAAATTAAATAACACAAAACAATAGTCTCAAAATTTGTAGATTTATTCACTATTACTAGCAATAATAATAATATACTTTGAAGAATTATAAGCTAATTTGTATTATTTGGTTAACATGTTTATTTATGTCATTGAGAAAAGGGGAAAGTAAAGCAATAAGTATTTTTGCCAGACTATTTTGAAATATAATTTAAATAATTATGTCTAACACAATTATAGTCAAAATAGCAGATTATAAGAAACTATAGTCACTAGAACATATCCAACATGTATCCATCTATCTGGCAAAAGCTTGATACTGTTGAGGACCAGAGATGATGGTCTCATGAGGTCTAAAATATGCCAGCAATGAAAAACTTACTAAAATATTGTGAAAAGTACAGTTGCAGTGAAAAGTCTGAATTGTACCAGAGCTCTCCCCTCCTAATCATATATATATATATATATGGTGTCAATTTTTCGAAATTGAGACTTCTACATCATCTGAAAGCTGAATAAATAATCTTTTCATTGATGTATGGTTTGTTATGATGGACAATATTTGTCTGAGATACAACTATTTGAAAATCTGGAATCTGAGGGAACAAACAAATCTAAATATTGAGAAAATCTCCTTTAAAGTTGTCCAAATGAAGTTCTTAGCAATGCATATTACTAATCAAAAATTAACTTTTGATATATTTACAGTAGGAAATTCACTAAATATCTTCATTGAACATGATGGTGGGAAGTCGTGGCCTAATGGTTAGAGTGTAATGTAATGGTTACACTTAAACATTTCTGGTTACGCTAGTGCATGTGACCATATAATATGATTAAATGTTAATAAATTAAGTGTATCAGCAGTCATAAATCAAAGAAAATATATATTTTTTTAAATAGATTTTACCTAGGTGATGAGGATCACTCAAATGCAACAGGGTTTATGACCAACGAATGTCTGCAAATGTGCATTTTGTCTGTCATTAACGGCGGCATCAAATTACGTTTTCATCAACAGATTATAAAGTTTGTTGTAGCTATATGGGCGCTCAGATTTTGCACAGGCTATTTAAGTGTTTTGGCTATGACTAGGTCCCACACATCTCAGACCTCAAATACATAAAATATGGGCCTTTATAGACAGTGTTTCTTGCGTAAAGAAAATGCTGTACTTATTCAAACAACATGATCTTTATTTACCCTTGCAAGACTTCGTTCAGCTGCTGTGGAACTTCAGTTCATTCAGTCCAGATAGAGGGGGTGGAGTTATGATATTTTACAGTTTGAGCGGATCCAACAAGATTTATGCTGTGTTCCAGGCAACCCGTAACCATGAAAGTGCACTGGAACAGTAGTCAAACCCGTGACTTCCCACCCGTGAACTCGTACTAGTTCGATGTACTCCCAGTTCCACGCTCTGAAGTCACAGATAGAAATTATTGTAAATGAGCATAAGCACCGTACGGTCCGCCATGCTGGCTTGTTTACATCTAGCTACCACAATTCCTTGCTCTCAGGCAGTTTGGCGTGACTTGCCTGGAACGCTACAAAGCTGTGAGTCGTGGTTTGAAGTTGTGACTTACGGGCTCAAAAACCTGCCTGGAACGCAGCATTAGTCACAAGCTTTTTAATTGCTCTCTCTCATTGGCTAAATATTTGTAAAACAGGCAGGCAAACGTAAAGTGTGACCAATAGCATTGATTTATTGAAAGAAAAAAACCCCCCAAAAAAACAACACCACCAAAAAAAAAAGGGAGTGTAAGGAAAAAAGGGCATGTGTTCAGCACAGGTTGAGCCTTACCTGTGCACGTGCCTGTCTCGCTGTATGACACAAGACCACCGATTAGGAAAACGCTACGATTGTTTCACGATGCCAATCTTTCGTCTGGGACAGCTGAAAATCCTGCAGTGTTTAGGGCTTTAAACTGTGAACAAAGTTCTGCTTGAGCAGATGAAAATTGTAACAACCAGAAAATGAACGTTTTGTCTTCATTTGTATTGGGGTTGAATACTTAGGGACATTTTGCTCTGTTTTGTTTGGATTCAGGAAATGTAATAAAATAAATTATATTGCCCATCCTCTCAGGATACCTGGAATCAGTGTTACAAGTACCCCAGGCACATCGTTTTCTATTTTTGAAGCATGAACCCCATAAAACCGATGCGAGCTTCGCATCTTCTAATGTTTCTCTATGGCGCTGAAACCTAAAGATGTCCGAGTTCTGGTCCCCGTGCAACTGATACTCGACTGCCATTGGCTAGTCTGCATTCCAGGGGAGGGGCTTACTGATAGGTCAATTATGCTCTGGTTTTGAGATGAACTGATATCAAATCAATCCAAAAACACACAAATGTTTTCTCTGTTAGAGTTTGGTTTTTGTGTTTTGTTTTTGTAGATTGTACTACAATCATACTGATAAACTTGTCTTATGAAACTACCACTCAAACTTCATAACTGTCTCATAACTCTTTGAGCAGAAGTGAAACTGATCCAGTTCAGAGCGTTGAACCAATCAAACAGAGAAACTGTGAGTTTGAGGTGGAAATCAGATTTGCATTGACAGCTTTAGTGATTGTGATCGTCTCAGAATAGAGCAGCTCCGTCTCCAGAGACCATGTTCAAACCCCAAGAGCTTCAGTTCACATTTACTGCTAAACGCAGCTGTTCTCAACTATTACAATCATCACCAGCAGCTGAAACTTTAGTGAAGGAAAGACACACTGATCAATGATGCAGTCAAACACAAATGTAAGGCGTTCAGAAGCTTTATTGAATGAACAGCAATGGCAGCAGATTGAAAGACTGCTTGAGTATTGAGCTGTAAATCACGTGACTGCTGTGAATCCTGCTGCTCTTCACTGGAGAAACATCAGCACTCGGAGCTCTTGAGGAACAAGGTGTCTTGAGCAGATCCGTCATGTGTTACTCTGCAGACGAAGCGGTCTGCGCCTTCCCAGCTTGCTTTGCTGAGGCTCAGGACGCTGCTGCGGCTGTAGCGTCCGTCCCGCTCGCTCTCTGCGCTGGTCTGAACCCCCTCGCTGACCACTGCCCCGTCCAGCATCCAGCTCACCTGCGCCCCCTGTGGAGAGTAAGAGCTGAGCAGGCAGAGCAGTGCGGCTGAGCCTCCAGAGATCTGCAGAGAAGAGGGAGGCAGCAGAGACACGGAGGGCTTCACTGCGGGACCAGCTGAAACACACAAACACACAACAGAAGCAGAAAAACATGAACAACTGATCATTTGACTTCATATTTATAAATTACATTTGAAATAATCCTCAGAATTTTGGAAAAACATTATTCAAGTAAATTGAAGATTATATTGTGATGTCGGTATATGACTTAGAAAACAAAATTAATGATCATTTCAATATTAATTGTACTTTTGAAATATTCATGCTATTCAGATTCACAATCATAAACATCAGCAAATTTGATAGTTTAAATAGTTTAAATGATTAATTTTCAAAATGCTCTTCAAGTTCCTTGTTGTCTGATGACAAACCCTTTATTGTTAAAGTAGCCAAGAATTATAGACAAATATATATATATATCAATAAATAATTGAATAGATTTTAAAGTCCTGCTATCAATACTTGTAATTGCATGTAATTATTCATATAAAATAAAAAAATAGCATTTAAAACAACATAAATTATAAAATGTAAATAAGTGATGAAATAAATGACAGAAATATAGTAATTAGATTATTTCAGAATTAGTAAATTACAGAACATGTAAAACATTGTCCACATGAAAATTAATTAATATATTGTGATTTTGTCATAAGATATAGAAAACAAATTTAAATAATTGCAATATTATTTGTATTTTAAAATATTCTTCTATTTTGACACTAATAATCAACTGTAATTTTCAGCGCTATTTTAAGTTTGTATTATGATGATTCTATTAAACTTAATATTTTAAATAATTGATTTTTAACATGTTCATTAACTAAATTTCTCTTTATCTGGTGATGAGACCTACACAGTTACATTTAGTCTGTATTATCAAACTTTTTCATGCATCTAAAAACCCTTAATTGTTCAATTTACAATTAATTATAGATAAAATGATATATATATATCAAGATATAATTGAATATATCATCAATTACTGACATCTATATATTAAGATAGAATAATATTTAACAGATAAGTTAAATTATTCATGTAAAATGATAAATGAGATTTAAAAACAATATGAAATATACAACTTAAGAAAATGATGCGATAAATAAACTATTGCAATTATTAAAGAAACTTAAAAAAACCCATTTCTTATAATAAATTAATAATTTAGATTTTTTTTTGCTGAAATAATCTAAAGATGAATTAAAATGAATGAATCAAATATCATACATTATAATGATAGAATTGAAGAGACTTACCGATCGTCAGTTTAGTTCCTCCACCAAAAGTCCACCACAGTGCTTCATTCTAGTGAAAGCGTCGTACAAAAACCTCCGTCACACTCAAATAAACACAAACTCCAGCAGAGAGAGAGAGAAACACACTCACACACACACACACACAAACACACACACACACACACACACACACTCTCTCACACACACACACACACACACACACACACTCTCACTCACTCACTCACACACACACACACACACACACACACACACACACACACTGATCTGAGACTCAACATCACACATGGATTATTGAACTAAAGTGGCTTTCACAAAAACAGCCTGATCATCTCTAAATGTTTCTAGATGCATGAAAACTAAGAATGAAATCTAAATAGATAATATAATCACACTCTGTATTGATCACATTTTCTTTTCACTTCTTAATTTGGGGTTTCTAAATGATAATTTTTTATTATTTTTGATGACCTTTGACCTCTCATGGAGTTCACAGTGATAAACTTGTTTCTTTCAGTGATTCAACTCTGTCACTGAATCATCAGAAAGCCTGCAGTCAGAGCCAGAGACTGAAAGAGAAATGATATCAAACTTAACTAAAGAAGTAAAAACACACTCCATTGGATCATGAGACTGAAACACATTTACAGGCTCAGTTTTCTTCTGCATGTGGGCTTTTTCACGTCTGTTTTGCTCCAGGAGGGTTTTTCCACAGAGAGTCACTTTGCATCGACACATGCTTCAGCGCTCCGAGTGTTTATAGCGTTCAGACTCAAACACTTTATAACACACTGCTGTTTACCACGGTACAAAACCAACAAACACAATGAATCTCTTCAGCAGCTTCATCTGGGTTCTGACAGCTTTTATTCCAGGTAAAAGAAGAGAAAGATGCTCATTTTTAACTCTTTAATGTTGATTTAATTTGATGAAACACATATAATGTTGTTGTCAGCAGCATCCAGAGGAATCACTGTGACTCAGCCTGAAGTTCTGACTGTTTCTGAAGGACAAGACGCCACTATAGAGTGTAAAACTAATCCTGGAATACATAGCTGGGGTTTAGCTTGGTATCAGCAGAAAGCTGGAGAAACTCCTAAACTCATCATTTATAGTGTAAATGATCGCTATGGTAGCATTTCCAGTCGATTCAGTGGAAATGGAGCACGAGGTGGAACTGATTTCACTCTGAGCATCAGTGGAGTCCAGACTGAAGATGCTGGACATTATTACTGTCAGGGTAGACACTCTATCAGTGGTGGTCTTGTGTTCACACAGTGATAAAGAGTCGTACAAAAACCTCCGTCAGTCAGAGTCACAGAGACTGAACTGATCCTGCAGCTGCTCAAACACTATCACTCACTCAACAGTGAAGAAACACAATATGATCTTATAATAAACTCAGTTTTGTTGAGCTTCATAATTATTTATTTTCGATTATGATTTTTCTTAAATAATTTTTATCTCCTGTTATTTGTAGAAATTCGTTCACTTTTGATCTTCCCTTCTGTGTATAGTTTCTATTCTTCACTATATATATATATGTGTGTGTTTGTGTGTGTGTGTGTGTGTGTGTTGAGTGTGTGTGTATATGTGTGCATGTTTATGTGGTTTATGAGGACACAAATGTGTATAATGACATGGGTATGACAGAGGTATTACAATATGAAGGTGGTTTATGAGGACACTGCCTATGTCCCCGTAATTCAAAAGGCTTAAAAAACATACTAAATGGTGTTTTTTTGAAAATCTAAAAATGCACAAAGTCTCCTGTGAGGGCTAAGTTTAGGTGTAGGGTTGGTGTAGGGCAATAGCACACACAGTTTGTTCAGTATAAAAACCATTACGCCTATGGAGAGTCCCCATAAACCACAAAAACCAACGTGTGTGTGTGTGTGTGTGTGTGTGTGTGACGGAGCCGACGAGACGTGAAGCGAGCGGATCCAAGTGCAAGCTTTTATTAGTGAATATAGTCCAAACATAAGCAGGGTCAAACAACAGTAAACAGGTATGGCACGGCCAAGAAACAAGAGTAATCCTAAGGCAAGCATGGGTCTTTGATACGGATGGCTGACGTGAAACTGACGTTTCGACGCGGTGTCGAGATCCCGAAGCATGATTCAAATCACTCATGTCACGTGACTAATGCGAATCAAAGCATCGAGGCGTGTCACAAGTGTTTCGAGGCGTGGCCTACCTGCCGATTCTGCGATGGATGATGGGAAATGCAGTCCAGTATGGCGTGCAACAGTCCGTGTGTGTGAGAGTCAATATTATGGAAGAATGACCTCTGATGGCGAGTGAACGGAAGACCACGAACCGGATTCGTGACAATATTTATATTCTGCATTTATGATTTATCCTTAATCTTCTGCAAGATGAGCATCATCAACATGTTCTGCTTGATCAGTTTAATAAGGGAATTGACCTTTTTGTTCATTCCTCATATTGCAGATATTAACAGCATCATATAAGCACATTCCTCTATTTCATAGCAGATGATAATGAATATAATTTATTGTAAGATCAGTGAATGGAAAAATTAACAATGATGTAAAAATGAATGTGAAAATTAAAGATCAGATTACTTAACAGGTGCTGTTCACCATCAAAAAACAACATATGCATATCACAATATTTATTTCAATTTATTTTATAAAGATTCATGAAAGTGAACATGTTTTATATCATGTGAAGTGACTCATAATCAGACTGAGTTTATTCATTGATTGAGAGACACGTGTGATGATCCTCATGTCTGTAAAAACCTGCAGGAACATCCATGGATTTGATATAAAATATATATGAATTAACAGTCATCTTTCTATTCATCTACTAAATATTCTCAAAGTCTCACAGGAGAGAGTCAGGATAATATACTAATGCTGGGTTTGTATAATTATTAATTCAACTTTATGATATGATACAATTCATAACAGTTTAGCTATTAGAAGATCAAATGTTTTTTAAAAAGGTATTTTCTCACTTCAGAAAATGTATTTTGTGTCTGTTAATGAGAGACTGTGTTCAGGTAAATGATGTGGAGTGTGTTTGCATATTGATCAGATGCTTGAGTGCTCTGAGAGTGTTTATAGTGCTGTGAGTTTAACACTTCATCACTGACACACACAGCAATCTTCATCAACATGACCTTCATCATCATCTTCATCTGGACTCTCACAGCGTTTGCTCAAGGTTTGTGGAGCACAAGTTTGATATCAATTCATTTCTTCAAGTATATTGTCAAAGTTTTGAGTTGATTTTCTTCTTCTTGTGTTTCAGAGAGTAGAGGACAGATCAGCGTCACTCAGAGTCCCTCAACGACAGCAGCTCAACCAGGAGAAACAGTCAGAATCAGCTGTAAAACCAGCACAGATGTGTACAGATGGAGTGGTGGGGAAGAAGAGTTAGCCTGGTACTTACAGAAACCTGGAGAAGCTCCTAAACTCCTGATTTATTATGCAAACACCCTCCAGTCAGGAACTCCATCTAGATTCAGTGGCAGTGGATCTAACAGTGATTTCACTCTGACCATCAGTGGAGTCCAGACTGAAGATGCTGGACATTATTACTGTCAGAGCTTATACTGGCCTGAGAGCATTAAGTGGTTCACACAGTGATAAAGAGTCGTACAAAAACCTCTGTCAGTCAGAGTCACAGAGACTGAACTGATCCTGCAGCTGCTCAAACACTATCACTCACTCAACAGTGAAGAAACACAATATGATCTTATAATAAACTCAGTTTTGTTGAGCTTCATAATTATTTATTTTCGATTATGATTTTTCTTATATAATTGTTATCTCCTGTTATTTGTAGAAATTTGGTCACTTTTGATCTTCCCTTCTGTGTATAGTTTCTATTCTTCACTATATATGTGTGTGTGTGTGTGTGTGTGAGTGTGTGTGTGTGTGTGTGTGTGTGTGTGTGTGTGTGACGGAGCCGACGAGACGTGAAGCGAGCGGATCCAAGTGCAAGCTTTTATTAGTGAATATAGTCCAAACATAAGCAGGGTCAAACAACAGCAAACAGGTATGGCACGGCCAAGAAACAAGAGTAATCCTAAAGCCGGGCTCACACTGTGTGATTTTTAATAGTCTTTTGCGATTGTTGCTTGTCACACTGTACGAACATGATCCCCATGTCAGACTGTAGGATCTCAGTTGTCTTAATGTCAGACTGTACGACAGTCAAGACGCGACAAAAACGGACGTACTTTTTTTATTATTTTTTTTACAAAAACGGACGTACTCAAGAAGACTTGTCCGGAGTTTTACGTCATCAATACGTGACCCGCGTTCTCTCGCTATAATGGTAGCTAGCAAACAACAGCAACGTGTAGCGTTAGTTTTATTAATTACATGCCTTGATGAAAAAAAAAAAAAAAAAAAACGAAAAAGACAACGTGTGTGGAGTCATGGCTGGGCAAAAGAGGACTTTATGGACTTCCAGTTCTACAGAGCGAACTTGAGGTAATTTTGCTATTCGAGTTTAAACATCCTGCCCCTTAACATTCTAAATGTTACCTGATTTTTATTATATTTTTTCTCTAGCTATTGCTTATGAAGAGGTACCTGGTTCAAGGGTAATTCCACTAGGAGCCACTTGATGGCACTAGTGCATAGTAGTTGCCGGATATAAGCCTGATTAGCGGCGAGCAAATTAGTTTGTTTGGTAGAGGGAAACCTCATAGTTGATCTAATGCTACCTGCCTACACATTTTAAGTCCTGGTTTGAGAACTCATAGAGTTTATGCTCAAACAAAGGACTTTTCATCTTGTATTCAGCTCATTGTATCACGATTGGACTATACCTCTCTGGTTGCTTAAGTTACTTCACCGTGTTTATTGCGAGCACCGTGTGATTTCACCGCACGCTGCCGGGAAGCGGGAAGTATGAATGTTTGTATCTCCACGCTGTAGTGAGGCTACAGCGCGGGTCTTGTTAACGAGGCAACGAACACCATTGACTATCTTTACTTCTCTCTTATTGGATTATATCATTGCATCGCTCTCAAATAACCTTGTGGATTTATACTCATCTCATCACCTTCATCACTTTAGTTCATCTAAAGTTTGGATATTGATAAGTTTAATTTATTTCATTGACTCATTTACACAGAGAAAAGGACTGTTTGTTTATTCATATTCTTTATTTCTTATTTTGATGATAATTATATAAATGTGCACTTGACAGAATAAAATAGGGGAAAAAAGAATTGTTATTTGGTGAAGTGGTTTTATCTTTCAGTACCGGTGTTGTGCCTATTTTCGACTCCCTGCCAAATTATTACCCCCCTCGTTGAAATCGCCACCTGATTGCCTAATCCTAACCCCACCCCTAATCCTAACCCCTCCCCCACACCTAACCCTAAACCATACTAGGGGGGTAATAATCTGGCGGGGGTCAGAATTCGGCACTACACCGGTCGAATTTCTGTTGAACCCCCTCAGAGTAACATTTACGGGGACATAGGCAGTGTCCTCATAAACCACCTTCATATTATAATACCTCTGTCATACCCATGTCATTATACACATTTGTGTCCTCATAAACCACACACACTCTCTCTCTCTCTCTCACACACACACACACACACACTCTCTCTCTCTCTCTCTCACACACTCACACACTAATAACAGACTCAACATCAGACATGAATTCTTCTAAAACAGCACAAAATGTTCATTTAAAAAAAAAAAAAAAATTATTGCTTGAAATATTATTTTTGTTCCAAACTCAGAATTTGTGCTGTTTTTCACCCATTCAAGTGCACACACAGTTGGGGGTTCAGTGTCTTTCTCAAGGGTCTCACCTCAGTCGTAGTATTGAGGGTGGAAGAGAGCGCTGGTCATTCACTCAGTAACAATCCTTGCCGGTACCAAGACTCGATCCCACAACCTTTGGGATAAAAGTCAGACTCTCTAACCATTGGGCCACGACTGCCCCCATGATGGTGAGCCCCTATTGGATGACCTTTGACCTGTTATACAGTAGCATCATGATATGAAATGTGTAAGACAGGTATTAAATGCTCTCAGCATTCAGTTTCAAGTCTGAATGAAAATGATCATTAAAACAGTGTTTGGAGAAACAAGCTTGACCCAAAATAACGTGCAGTAAATCATGAGTGTCTGTTTTAGAAGAAATAAAGATAAATAGAGATTTATTAGCAAAGATGGCAAAATGATGACTCTGCTGTCTTCAGGTAAATGATGTGGAGTGTGTTTGCATATTGATCAGATGCTTGAGTGCTCTGAGAGTGTTTATAGTGCTGTGAGTTTAACACTTCATCACTGACACACACAACAATCTTCATCAACATGACCTTCATCATCATCTTCATCTGGACTCTCACAGCGTTTGCTCAAGGTTTGTGGAGCACAAGTTTGATATCAATTCATTTCTTCAAGTATATTGTCAAAGTTTTGAGTTGATTTTCTTCTTGTTGTGTTTCAGAGAGTAGAGGACAGATCAGCGTCACTCAGAGTCCCTCAACGACAGCAGCTCAACCAGGAGAAACAGTCAAAATCAGCTGTAAAACCAGCAGAGATGTGTTCAATGATGGTTCTGATGATTATTTATCCTGGTACTTACAGAAACCTGGAGAAGCTCCTAAACTCCTGATTTATTTAGCAAACAGCCTCCAGTCAGGAACTCCATCTAGATTCAGTGGCAGTGGATCTAACAGTGATTTCACTCTGACCATCAGTGGAGTCCAGACTGAAGATGCTGGACATTATTACTGTCAGAGTTTACACAGCAGTGGTGGTCTTGTGTTGACACAGTGATAAAGAGTCGTACAAAAACCTCCATCAGTCAGAGTCACAGAGACTGAACTGATCCTGCAGCTGCTCAGAGGAGGATCTGAAATAACTCTGTTGTTTCTCTCTCTCTCTTGTTTTTGCTCTTTCTCCTCATATTCTGACTCTCTGTAGGGAGAAGAGTAATGCTGGAACTGGACTGATTGAATCTGCACAGCTTTGAGGCTTTGATTTGGTTAAAGTTAAAAAATTAAAACGTGTCTCTCCTCTCGCTCAAGTGTGCGTGTGCGCGCTCAAACTGTGTCCTGTGCACGCGCGCATCTCTCGTGCTCTTGCGCTAGATATTCATTCTCTTCACACCTGGATTAAACGTCAAAAGTTATCAACCAATCAGATTTTTCTACGACTGACCCGATGAAAATACTAGGTGAACTGATCCTGGAATTTCTCTACAATTTAATAATATTTAGTCATATCAAATGTATATTAGAAATGCCTAGGAATCGGGTGCTTGGATGATTTATAAAAAAATAATAATAAAAAAAAAACTAGTTTGTCTAATCGTTTGGTCAAACCCCCTCTGAGCGATTTATCTAAACAAACAAACAAGTATCTGATTCTTAAATTCATGTTTTTTTATTAAATGTAACTCAATATAACATTGTGACTATACAGTAAAAAAGGTTTGTGAGCAGTATTTTTTTATTACTATGCAAAAAGTACACAAGAGTTTGTTCAAGCAAGTACAAAAACAAATAAACATTCATAAGAATAAGTGAAACAATTTATGCCAGGAGTACAATTACAACAAGCTTCATCGGTCTTTCTTGCTTTTTAGTTCTTCATTTTATCAAACGTAGAACCATATTGTTTAATCTCTTTTATAAAATGTTCAGTTTGGCTTAGCTTTAGTCCATTTTTTCACATGAATGTGAAATTTCCCAAGTAAAATAAGTATAATATAACAAAGTTATAAAGAATCTGATGTAGATGTTTAAGTGTCTTGGGAGGCACCTCTAATGATAATGACGTATAGACAGATCTAGATATACCTTCTGCCTCTGAAAATAATACCCTCACAAATATTGAGATGTCCCTCATTAACCACAAATTACATTTCTTTTTAGTTTTCTCAATAATTGGTTCAAAATTTAACTGACTCCTTTTTTTCATTTTTTACAAATTATTACACCTAAATATGTTAATTTATGTTTAACTGGAATGTTCTCTATTTCTGAAGAGGAGCAATCTTTGAGAGGTAATAACACAGATTTATCTAGATTCATTTTTAGGCCTGAAACACCAGTGAAGTCCTCAATATATATAATTATTTTTGGTACTTCAAATCTGTTTTTCAAAAATACTGCAGTGTCATCAGCAAACTGGCTAAATGTAAATTATACACCTAAAGTTGTGATACCATTAAATTGATTTCTTTTTATATGCGATGCTAAAACCTGAGTTACTAACAAAAAATAAAAAAGGGGAGAGAGGGCATCCTTGCCTAATGCCACGATGAATATCAAATCTTTGTGAGGTGCCATGAGCAAGTTTGACAGAACTATTGCATCCACTATACAATGTTTTAACTGCTTTCAAAAACATATCTCCAAAACCAAACAATTGAATAACTTTGAAAATAAAATCGTGAATCACCGTATCAAATGCTTTATAAAAATCAATAACTATCATCCTCAATAAGGTGATTATAATCAATCATATCTAAGACTAGTCTAATGTTATTCCTGATATGATGGCCTTGCATAAACCCAGACTGTTCTATATCAGTTATTTAGTCTAAACCTTGCTTCAGTCTTCTGGCAAAAATCATTGCAAACAGTTTACTGTCATTATTTAATAAACTAATAAGCCTCCAATTTTCAATACATAACTTGTCCTTATTTGGTTTGGGAATCAGTGTTATAACTCCTTGTTGTAATGAAACCATAGCTTCTACAAATACTAATAATAAAAAGGGTGAAAAGTCTTATAAAAATCGCCAGTTAGCCCGTCGTTGCCTGGGGATTTGTTATTTTTTAATACGTTTATGCACTCTGTCAACTCTTCAATGTCTATTTCTTTATCACAACTATTCTGAAAGTTCTGGTCTATTTTGGTATCACTCACCAGGCTATTTTAAAAAAGCATCAATGTTGGAAGTAGCTGATATTGGAGAATACACGTAAACTGAGCAACATATTACAAAATAACTGAGGAATTATCCACTAATTTGTTGTTAATCATTAATTTTAAAATTGAGGCAAAATCACAGTTTCTTTTTTCGATGCCAAAAAAATATTTTGTATTTTTTTCCTTTTTTTCTAACCATTTAAGTATATTTCTAATAACTACTCCTCTTGCTTTATCCTCATAAATCTTATCTAATTCAATTTGCAATGAATCCAATTTATGTGACTCACAATTAGTCAAAGATTCCTTTTTCTTTTTACATAAATTAAAAATCTCTTCAATAATCGATTTTTCCTTAATATTTTTATTTTTATTTCCAATTTTCCTTGATTAATAAATGCCGTTCTAATATCAAACTTCATTAATTCCCAATTCTTTCCATATGATTTTTCTAAATCTGCAATTGTTCTATATTTTTCAATAATATCTTTAATTTTTTCCTTTAAACATTCATTTTCAAGCACCTGTGTTTTTTGATTGATTGTTTTTGTACCATATTTATTTTTATAATTACTCCTTTATGATCCGTCATTATGCAAGGTTCTATTAATACAGAGGTTACATTATTTGTTAAATCATTAGACACTAACCAATAATGGATACGAGAATGAAGAGATTATTACTCCATGTATATTCTTCCCTGTCTGGATTCTTACATCGCCACACATCAATAAGACCTAATCTTAAACACATGATCCAGGTCACTAGAAGGGCCCGGTCTAGTTTCAGGAGGCCATCTATCAATGCTTTCATTAAACACAGTATTGAAATCTCCTCCCCAAATAACTTTAGCTGAAGGATATAGGGAAATATGTCTATAACTTTTTATCTTTTTGAGTATTATCAACTCTGGATGATGGATAGTAAAGCCTAGAGTGTCTTCTTTCCAAAGATACCTACATTGTGTGTGTAGCACACTATTGTCAGGAACTGTTACCATTGCACTGATTTTGCTTTGGGTCCCCTCAAAATCACATTCATTGTGGGGTGGTTAGGCCCCCAGCGAGCATCGTTCTGGGCCCCTCTCAACCGCTGGGCTCTCAACCTTTCATCCATGTCATGGCCTGCCTCATCCAAAAATATGAATGTTTTCATCAGCTTCCAGCTCTATCAACCTCTAAAAAGACTAGGAAAAACAAATACCGATAACAAGGTGCTGTAGACACAATCATGTATTTTACACAATAAATTCTCTTTAGTGATTCTGCAAGACCACCAGCATCACACCTCTGTCTCTAGATACATATTTTTGTGCCTTTATTGCTTTTTCACAGTGTTATGAAAATGAATGTCTGTTATTAATAAAAAAACAAAGTTAGACCCCAAATTTGTATTAATTTAAATAATTTTTTTAAATGAATTTTTTATATTTTATGTTTATTCACATCTGATCTTTGATGCTTTAAATAAAATTGGCTATCATTGAAGTTGATCATGAAAATGTCTCTTCCAATCAATATATTTCACTAAACTTTCGTTGTATTGCTAAACACAGGCTTTGTAAAAATTCACTCAGGTGACAGTTTGCAGTTTAAGTTCGGTGCAAAAATAACTAATAAAACTATCACTGTATTAATTGTTCAAGTGTTCTTCTTCTTCTTCTATTAAGGTGCATATCCACCACCTGCTGTACTGAGTGTGAACCAGAGGTTTGTATTAAAAAACAAAAAACTGTTATGTTTCATGTGCATCATCTGCTGTAACCCGTACACAGATTTACATAGAGATGATTTGCATTGCAGCACAAGCTTCAGGAGATTTTATAACTCTGTGAGTTTGAACTCTGAGAATCTGAACCAACAGCAACCATGAGCTTCATCACCATCTTCATCTGGATCTTCACTAGCTGCTGTTTCACAGGTGAGGAAATAAACACACTCTATTCTAACTGATCATCTGTGCTAGAAATACTGTCCTTCAACAAATACTGAATTCTGAATGTTTCTTCATTTTTCTTGATGTAGAATCAGCAGCTGTGACAGTCACTCAGACGCCTGCAGTGAAACCTGTTCAACCAGGAGACACAGTTACTATGTCCTGTAAAACCAGTCCTGAAGTTTACCAGGGTTGGGGTAATCAGCCTCTTCACTGGTACTTACAGAAACCTGGAGAAGCTCCTAAACTCCTGATTTATTTAGCAAAGAGCCTCCAGTCAGGAACTCCATCTAGATTCAGTGGCAGTGGATCTAAGAGTGATTTCACTCTGACCATCAGTGGAGTCCAGACTGAAGATGCTGGACATTATTACTGTCAGAGTTTCCACTGGATCAACAGTAAAAATGTGTTCACACAGTGATAAAGAGTCGTACAAAAACCTCCATCAGTCAGAGTCACAGAGACTGAACTGATCCTGCAGCTGCTCAAACACTATCACTCACTACTGACACACAGAGACAAACACAGCAACTACACATGAGCTCAGAACTCAGTTAGGAGTCAAAACCGCTCTATTAAGCCCAAAACAAACTGCACGACTTTAGCTATAAGATCACTGCATGTCACACTGTGCGACATGGAACTAATATACTTGGCTACGATGTGTGTAGACTGTACGATGATGAGACTTATTGACTCGTACGATACGACGCTCGTTTCTATAGAAGAATAAAACATCATCAGCATGCACTAGTGGTGAACAAAGAGCATGATAAATCACTTTAGCAGTTGTAGTTTTTATGTGTGCTGAGAAAACAAGTGGAAGCGGCGAAAGAGGAAGGGATAAAGAGCTTGAGGTAAGCAGTTTTATGTTTTCGAGCCATGTCGCTTTGATTTCATGTCACATTTTTATTGGTTGGTCAGTAAACGTGGATCGTAACAGCAAACACACTGTGCGATGATCAAGCTGTATCCAGGGAAGGACTGGGAGTAAAAAACGGCCCTGGATTTTCTCCCAAATAGGCCCACCACAACTACAAACAGCCGCTACTATCTCACAATATTACAGCAATCAATGTATTACATTTACGGCAAATAACATCACAAAACCCATGGTGACCCTGCTGAAAAAACCCAATTCTAATCACAGAAATTCTAAATTCTAATTAAATAATGGTTTCCTGAAGTGTGTTTTGAGACATGTTCCATTAGGATTTAGTGGTTTTAACAATAATAATATTTAACAACAATAATAGGCAACCAGTAGAGACTAATAGAGTCCATTACAATTTCCATTATAACCAGTAAAAGCATTACAAATGTTATTGATGGTTTCTATTTTTCTTTGTATTTCAGCTAGGGATTGAAATAAATGTATTATTATATGAACTTAAATACTTGAAATCTACATAAAAAGAGCCGAAAGCAAACATGCATTTGACATAATAATAAACATAAAATCTAGAAACCTGAAACTACATTCTTCAATTTGAGTATTCATGTGTGTGTGTGTGTGTGTGTGTGTGTGTTAATCGGAGTAATCACCTTATAGGCTACTTCCTTTACTAACTCAATATCTCTCAAGTGTAACCCGTTGTAGAATCGCTGCTGTCTCTTTATGAATGAATGGAATATTCATGCCAGACAATGCTGAGTGATAAACAGCAGTGGACGCTCAGACTAGGGTTGTCTTGGGATTTTATTATAGTGCTGTAGACCACATGCTGTGTATAGTGAGAGAGACGGGCCAAAAATAACCTGACGTAACTGTTCGCTTTTTTCTTTCTGCTTCTCCAAACCACCTTTATCTTCAGGTTTTTTGGTTGCCATCACGAGCCCACTCTCCTTCACGTCAGTTTCGGTTTATTGTAAGAAAAAATAGATTGCGCCCCCTTTTGTCGGCCGTCAGCGTCCCTTAATTTGACTCTTTTTCTTTGATGATGAACCAGCCAGACCGACTTCTCCAGAACCTCCAGATGGCCAGTCCTCCCCTGGCTGTATCTTTTGAACATCTCTCACTGCAGGACCGTGCACAGACCTTTTGAGGGTCATGTGCTAAAACTGAAAAAGCCCCCCCCCCCCCCCCCCCCCCCCCCCCCCACACACACAAACCTTTTTGGTCACATCTTAATGACAAATTAAATAACACAAAACAATAGTCTCAAAATTTGTAGATTTATTCACTATTACTAGCAATAATAATAATATACTTTGAAGAATTATAAGCTAATTTGTATTATTTGGTTAACATGTTTATTTATGTCATTGAGAAAAGGGGAAAGTAAAGCAATAAGTATTTTTGCCAGACTATTTTGAAATATAATTTAAATAATTATGTCTAACACAATTATAGTCAAAATAGCAGATTATAAGAAACTATAGTCACTAGAACATATCCAACATGTATCCATCTATCTGGCAAAAGCTTGATACTGTTGAGGACCAGAGATGATGGTCTCATGAGGTCTAAAATATGCCAGCAATGAAAAACTTACTAAAATATTGTGAAAAGTACAGTTGCAGTGAAAAGTCTGAATTGTACCAGAGCTCTCCCCTCCTAATCATATATATATATATATATGGTGTCAATTTTTCGAAATTGAGACTTCTACATCATCTGAAAGCTGAATAAATAATCTTTTCATTGATGTATGGTTTGTTATGATGGACAATATTTGTCTGAGATACAACTATTTGAAAATCTGGAATCTGAGGGAACAAACAAATCTAAATATTGAGAAAATCTCCTTTAAAGTTGTCCAAATGAAGTTCTTAGCAATGCATATTACTAATCAAAAATTAACTTTTGATATATTTACAGTAGGAAATTCACTAAATATCTTCATTGAACATGATGGTGGGAAGTCGTGGCCTAATGGTTAGAGTGTAATGTAATGGTTACACTTAAACATTTCTGGTTACGCTAGTGCATGTGACCATATAATATGATTAAATGTTAATAAATTAAGTGTATCAGCAGTCATAAATCAAAGAAAATATATATTTTTTTAAATAGATTTTACCTAGGTGATGAGGATCACTCAAATGCAACAGGGTTTATGACCAACGAATGTCTGCAAATGTGCATTTTGTCTGTCATTAACGGCGGCATCAAATTACGTTTTCATCAACAGATTATAAAGTTTGTTGTAGCTATATGGGCGCTCAGATTGTGCACAGGCTATTTAAGTGTTTTGGCTATGACTAGGTCCCACACATCTCAGACCTCAAATACATAAAATATGGGCCTTTATAGACAGTGTTTCTTGCGTAAAGAAAATGCTGTACTTATTCAAACAACATGATCTTTATTTACCCTTGCAAGACTTCGTTCAGCTGCTGTGGAACTTCAGTTCATTCAGTCCAGATAGAGGGGGTGGAGTTATGATATTTTACAGTTTGAGCGGATCCAACAAGATTTATGCTGTGTTCCAGGCAACCCGTAACCATGAAAGTGCACTGGAACAGTAGTCAAACCCGTGACTTCCCACCCGTGAACTCGTACTAGTTCGATGTACTCCCAGTTCCACGCTCTGAAGTCACAGATAGAAATTATTGTAAATGAGCATAAGCACCGTGCGGTCCGCCATGCTGGTTTGTTTACATCTAGCTACCACAATTCCTTGCTCTCAGGCAGTTTGGCGTGACTTGCCCAGAACGCTACAAAGTTGTGAGTCGTGGTTTGAAGTCGTGACTTACGGGCTCAAAAACCTGCCTGGAACGCAGCATTAGTCACAAGCTCTTTTTAATTCCTCTCTCTCATTGGCTAAATGTTTGTAAAACAGGCAGGCAAACGTAAAGTGTGACCAATAGCATTGATTTATTGAAGGAAAAATAACCCAAAAAAAACAACACCACCAAAAAAAAAAGGGAGTGTAAGGAAAAAAGGGCATGTGTTCAGCACAGGTTGAGCCTTACCTGTGCACGTGCCTGTCTCACTGTATGACACAAGACCACCGATTAGGAAAACGCTACGATTGTTTCACGATGCCAATCTTTCGTCTGGGACAGCTGAAAATCGTGCAGTGTTTAGGGCTTTAAACTGTGATCAATGTTCCGCTTGAGCAGATGAAAATTGTAACAACCAGAAAATGAATGTTTTTGTCTTCATTTGTATTGGGGTTGAATACTTAGGGACATTTTGCTCTGTTTTGTTTGGATTCAGGAAATGTAATAAAATAAATTATATTGCCCATCCTCTCAGGATACCTGGAATCAGTGTTACAAGTACCCCAGGCACATCATTTTTGCATTTTTGAAGCATAAACCCCATAAAACCGATGCGAGCTTCACATCTTCTAATGTTTCTCTATGGCGCTGAAACCTAAAGATGTCCGAGTTCTGGTCCCCGTGCAACTGATACTCGACTGCCATTGGCTAGTCTGCATTCCAGGGGAGGGGCTTACTGATAGGTCAATTATGCTCTGGTTTTGAGATGAACTGATATCAAATCAATCCAAAAACACACAAATGTTTTCTCTGTTAGAGTTTGGTAGTTTTTGTGTTTTGTTTTTGTAGATTGTACTACAATCATACTGATAAACTTGTCTAATGAAACTACCACTCAAACTTCATAACTGTCTCATAACTCTTTGAGCAGAAGTGAAACTGATCCAGTTCAGAGCGTTGAACCGATCAAACAGAGAAACTGTGAGTTTGAGGTGGAAATCAGATTTGCATTGACAGCTTTAGTGATTGTGATCGTCTCAGAATAGAGCAGCTCCGTCTCCAGAGACCATGTTCAAACCCCAAGAGCTTCAGTTCACATTTACTGCTAAACGCAGCTGTTCTCAACTATTACAATCATCAACAGCAGCTGAAACTTTAGTGAAGGAAGGACACACTGATCAATGATGCAGTCGAACACAAATGTAAGGCGTTCAGAAGCTTTATTGAATGAACAGCAATGGCAGCAGATTGAAAGACTGCTTGAGTATTGAGCTGTAAATCACGTGACTGCTGTGAATCCTGCTGCTCTTCACTGGAGAAACATCAGCACTCGGAGCTCTTGAGGAACAAGGTGTCTTGAGCAGATCCGTCATGTGTTACTCTGCAGACGAAGCGGTCTGCGCCTTCCCAGCTTGCTTTGCTGAGGCTCAGGACGCTGCTGCGGCTGTAGCGTCCGTCCCGCTCGCTCTCTGCGCTGGTCTGAACCCCCTCAGTGACCACTGCCCCGTCCAGCATCCAGCTCACCTGCGCCCCCTGTGGAGAGTAAGAGCTGAGCAGGCAGAGCAGTGCGGCTGAGCCTCCAGAGATCTGCAGAGAAGAGGGAGGCAGCAGAGACACGGAGGGCTTCACTGCGGGACCAGCTGAAACACACAAACACACAACAGAAGCAGAAAAACATGAACAACTGATCATTTGACTTCATATTTATAAATTACATTTGAAATAATCCTCAGAATTTTAGAAAAACATTATTCAAGTAAATTGAAGATTATATTGTGATGTCGTTATATGACTTAGAAAACAAAATTAATGATCATTTCAATATTAATTGTACTTTTGAAATATTCATGCTATTCAGATTCACAACCATAAACATCAGCAAATTTGATAGTTTAAATAGTTTAAATTATTAATTTTCAAAATGCTCTTCAAGTTCCTTGTTGTCTGATGACAAACCCTTTATTGTTAAAGTAGCCAAGAATTATAGACAAATATATATATATATCAATAAATATTTGAATAGATTTTAAAGTACTGCTATCAATACTTGTAATTGCATTTAAAAACAACATAAATTATAAAATGTAAATAAGTGATGAAATAAATGAAAGAAATATAGTAATTAGATTATTTCAGAATTAGTAAATTACAGAACATGTAAAACATTGTCCACATGAAAATTAATTAATATATTGTGATTTTGTCATAAGATATAGAAAACAAATTTAAATAATTGCAATATTATTTGTATTTTAAACATATTCTTCTATTTTGACACTAATAATCAACTGTAATTTTCAGCACAATTTTAAGTTTGTATTATGTTGATTCTATTAAACTTAATACTTTAAATAATTGATTTTTAACATGTTCATTAACTAAATTTCTCTTTATCTGGTGATGACACCTACACAGTTACATTTAGTCTGTATTATCAAACTTTTTCATGCATCTAAAAACCCTTAATTGTTCAATTTACAATTAATTATAGATAAAATGATATATATATCAAGATATAATTGAATATATCATCAATTACTGACATCTATATATTAAGATACAATAATATTTAACAGATAAGTTAAATTATTCATGTAAAATGATAAATGAGATTTAAAAACAATACGAAATATACAACTTAAGAAAATTATGTAATAAATAAAATATTGCAATTATTAAAGAAACTTAAAAAAACCCATTTCTTATAATAAATGAATAATTTAGATTTTTTTTGCTGAAATAATCTAAAAATGAATTAAAATGAATGAATCAAATATCATACATTTTAATGATAGAATTGAAGAGACTTACCGATCGTCAGTTTAGTTCCTCCACCAAAAGTGTACCACAGTGCTTCATTCTAGTGAAAGCGTCGTACAAAAACCTCCGTCACACTCAAATAAACACAAACTCCAGCAGAGAAAGAGAGAAACACACTCACACTCACACACACACACACACACACACACACTCACACACACACACGCACACACACACTCTCACACACACACACACACACACTCACTCACTCACACACACACACACACACACACACACACACACTCACACACACGCACACACACACTCTCACACACACACACACACACACACACACACATACACACACACACACACACACACACACACACACACTCACTCACTCACACACACACACACACACACACACACACACACACTCACTCACTCACTCACACACACACACACACTCACACACACGCACACACACACACACTCTCACACACACACACACACACACACACACACATACACACACACACACACACACACACACACTCACACACACACACACACACACACACACACACACACACACTGATCTGAGACTCAACATCACACATGGATTATTGAACTAAAGTGACTTTCACAAAAACAGCCTGATCATCTCTAAATGTTTCTAGATGCATGAAAACTAAGAATGAAATCTAAATAGATAATATAATCACACTCTGTATTGATCGCATTTTCTTTTCACTTCTTAATTTGGGGTTTCTAAACGATAATTTTTAATTATTTTTGATGACCTTTGACCTCTCATGGAGTTCACAGTGATAAACTTGTTTCTTTCAGTGATTCAACTCTGTCACTGAATCATCAGAAAGCCTGCAGTCAGAGCCAGAGACTGAAAGAGAAATGATATCAAACTTAACTAAAGAAGTGAAAACACACTCCATTGGATCATGAGACTGAAACACATTTACAGGCTCAGTTTTCTTCTGCATGTGGGCTTTTTCACGTCTGTTTTGCTCCAGGAGGGTTTTTCCACAGAGAGTCACTTTGCATCGACACATGCTTCAGCGCTCCGAGTGTTTATAGCGTTCAGACTCAAACACTTTATAACACACGGCTGTTTACCACGGTACAAAACCAACAAACACAATGAATCTCTTCAGCAGCTTCATCTGGGTTCTGACAGCTTTTATTCCAGGTAACAGAAGAGAAAGATGCTCATTTTTAACTCTTTAATGTTGATTTAATTTGATGAAACACATATAATGTTGTTGTCAGCAGCATCCAGAGGAATCACTGTGACTCAGCCTGAAGTTCTGACTGTTTCTGAAGGACAAGACGCCACTATAGAGTGTAAAACTAATCCTGGAATACATAGCTGGGGTTTAGCTTGGTATCAGCAGAAAGCTGGAGAAACTCCTAAACTCATCATTACTGGAGTAAATGATCTCTATGGTAGCAGTTCCAGTCGATTCAGTGGGAATGGAGAATATGACGGGACTGATTTCTCTCTGACCATCAGTGGAGTCCAGACTGAAGATGCTGGACATTATTACTGTCAGAGTAGACACTCTATCAGTGGTGGTCTTGTGTTCACACAGTGATAAAGAGTCGTACAAAAACCTCTGTCAGTCAGAGTCACAGAGACTGAACTGATCCTGCAGCTGCTCAAACACTATCACTCACTCAACAGTGAAGAAACACAATATGATCTTATAATAAACTCAGTTTTGTTGAGCTTCATAATTATTTATTTTCGATTATGATTTTTCTTAAATAATTTTTATCTCCTGTTATTTGTAGAAATTTGGTCACTTTTGATCTTCCCTTCTGTGTATAGTTTCTATTCTTCACTATATATATATATGTGTGTGTGTGTGTGTGTGTGTGTGTGTGTGTGTGTGTGTGTGTGACGGAGCCGACGAGACGTGAAGCGAGCGGATCCAAGTGCAAGCTTTTATTAGTGAATATAGTCCAAACATAAGCAGGGTCAAACAACAGCAAACAGGTATGGCACGGCCAAGAAACAAGAGTAATCCTAAAGCCGGGCTCACACTGTGCGATTTTTAATAGTCTTTTGCGATTGCTGCTTGTCACACTGTACGAACATGATCCCCATGTCAGACTGTAGGATCTCAGTTGTCTTAATGTCAGACTGTACGACAGTCAAGACGCGACAAAAACGGACGTACTTTTTTTTTTTTTTTTTTTTTTACAAAAACGGACGTACTCAAGAAGACTTGTCCGGAGTTTTACGTCATCAATACGTGACCCGCGTTCTCTCGCTATAATGGTAGCTAGCAAACAACAGCAACGTGTAGCGTTAGTTTTATTAATTACATGCCTTGATGAAAAAAAAAAAAAAACGAAAAAGACGACGTGTGTGGAGCAAGTCATGGCTGGGCAAAAGAGGACTTTATGGACTTCCAGTTCTACAGAGCGAACTTGAGGTAATTTTGTTATTCGAGTTTAAACATCCTGCCCCTTAACATTCTAAATGTTACCTGATTTTTATTATATTTTTTCTCTAGCTATTGCTTATGAAGAGGTACCTGGTTCAAGGGTAATTCCACTAGGAGCCACTTGATGGCACTAGTGCATAGTAGTTGCCGGATATAAGCCTGATTAGCGGCGAGCAAATTAGTTTGTTTGTTAGAGGGAAACCTCATAGTTGATCTAATGCTACCTGCCTACACATTTTAAGTCCTGGTTTGAGAACTCATAGAGTTTATGCTCAAACAAAGGACTTTTCATCTTGTATTCAGCTCATTGTATCACGATTGGACTATACCTCTCTGGTTGCTTACTTCACCGTGTTTATTGCGAGCACCGTGTGATTTCACCGCACGCTGCCGGGAAGCGGGAAGTATGAATGTTTGTATCTCCACGCTGTAGTGAGGCTACAGCGCGGGTCTTGTTAACGAGGCAACGAACACCATTGACTATCTTTACTTCTCTCTTATTGGATTATATCATTGCATCGCTCTCAAATAACCTTGTGGATTTATACTCATCTCATCACCATCATCACTTTAGTTCATCTAAAGTTTGGATATTGATAAGTTTAATTTATTTCATTGACTCGTTTACACAGAGAAAAGGACTGTTTGTTTATTCATATTCTTTATTTCTTATTTTGATGATAATTATATAAATGTGCACTTGACAGAATAAAATAGGGGAAAAAAGAATTGTTATTTGGTGAAGTGGTTTTATCTTTCAGTACCGGTGTTGTGCCTATTTTCGACTCCCTGCCAAATTATTACCCCCCTCGTTGAAATCGCCACCTGATTGCCTAATCCTAACCCCACCCCTAATCCTAACCCCTCCCCCACACCTAACCCTAAACCATACTAGGGGGGTAATAATCTGGCGGGGGTCAGAATTCGGCACTACACCGGTCGAATTTCTGTTGAACCCCCTCAGAGTAACATTTACGGGGACATAGGCAGTGTCCTCATAAACCACCTTCATATTGTAATACCTCTGTCATACCCATGTCATTATACACATTTGTGTCCTCATAAACCACACACACTCTCTCTCTCTCTCTCACACACACACACACACTCTCTCTCTCTCTCACACACACACACACACACTCTCTCTCACACACACACACACACTCTCTCACACACACACTCACACACTAATAACAGACTCAACATCAGACATGAATTCTTCTAAAACAGCACAAAATGTTCATTTAAAAAAAAAAAAAAAATTATTGCTTGAAATATTATTTTTGTTCCAAACTCAGAATTTGTGCTGTTTTTCACCCATTCAAGTGCACACACAGTTGGGGGTTCAGTGTCTTTCTCAAGGGTCTCACCTCAGTCGTAGTATTGAGGGTGGAAGAGAGCGCTGGTCATTCACTCAGTAACAATCCTTGCCAGTACCAAGACTCGATCCCACAACCTTTGGGATAAAAGTCAGACTCTCTAACCATTGGGCCACGACTGCCCCCATGATGGTGAGCCCCTATTGGATGACCTTTGACCTGTTATACAGTAGCATCATGATATGAAATGTGTAAGACAGGTATTAAATGCTCTCAGCATTCAGTTTCAAGTCTGAATGAAAATGATCATTAAAACAGTGTTTGGAGAAACAAGCTTGACCCAAAATAACGTGCAGTAAATCATGAGTGTCTGTTTTAGAAGAAATAAAGATAAATAGAGATTTATTAGCAAAGATGGCAAAATGATGACTCTGCTGTCTTCAGGTAAATGATGTGGAGTGTGTTTGCATATTGATCAGATGCTTGAGTGCTCTGAGAGTGTTTATAGTGCTGTGAGTTTAACACTTCATCACTGACACACACAACAATCTTCATCAACATGACCTTCATCATCATCTTCATCTGGACTCTCACAGCGTTTGCTCAAGGTTTGTGGAGCACAAGTTTGATATCAATTCATTTCTTCAAGTATATTGTCAAAGTTTTGAGTTGATTTTCTTCTTGTTGTGTTTCAGAGAGTAGAGGACAGATCAGCGTCACTCAGAGTCCCTCAACGACAGCAGCTCAACCAGGAGAAACAGTCAAAATCAGCTGTAAAACCAGCAGAGATGTGTTCAATGATGGTTCTGATGATTATTTATCCTGGTACTTACAGAAACCTGGAGAAGCTCCTAAACTCCTGATTTATTTAGCAAACACCCTCCAGTCAGGAACTCCATCTAGATTCAGTGGCAGTGGATCTAACAGTGATTTCACTCTGACCATCAGTGGAGTCCAGACTGAAGATGCTGGACATTATTACTGTCTGAGTTTACACAGCAGTGGTGGTCTTGTGTTGACACAGTGATAAAGAGTCGTACAAAAACCTCCATCAGTCAGAGTCACAGAGACTGAACTGATCCTGCAGCTGCTCAGAGGAGGATGTGAAATAACTCTGTTGTTTCTCTCTCTCTCTTGTTTTTGCTCTTTCTCCTCATATTCTGACTCTCTGTAGGGAGAAGAGTAATGCTGGAACTGGACTGATTGAATCTGCACAGCTTTGAGGCTTTGATTTGGTTCATTGTTCTCTTAGATCCATCACCTAATAGAGATTGGAGTTCATCTTACAAACACTCATGCAGCTGTTTTCAGTCACACAACTGCAGCTCTATTGCGTTATTTTACTGCCAAATGTCGAGAGCGCATTTTTGTAGCACGACAGTAGATTAATATAACGCTCGCACGCGCATTTCCTTTGCTCTCGCACAAAACCGGACGCGCGCTCTCGGATATACATTGTTCTTTGATTTGGTTAAAGTTAAAAAATTAAAACGTGTCTCTCCTCTCGCTCAAGTGTGCGTGTGCGCGCTCAAGCTCTGTCCTGTGCACGCGCGCATCTCTCGTGCTCTTGCGCTAGATATTCATTCTTTTCACATCTGGATTAAACGTCAAAAGTTATCAACCAATCAGATTTTTCTACGACTGACCCGATGAAAATACTAGGTGAACTGATCCTGGAATTTCTCTACAATTTAATAATATTTAGTCATATCAAATGTATATTAGAAATGCCTAGGAATCGGGTGCTTCAATGATTTATAAAAAAATAATAATAAAAAAAAAACTAGTTTGTCTAATCGTTTGGTCAAACCCTCTCTGAGCGATTTATCTAAACAAACAAACAAGTATCTGATTCTTAAATTCATGTTTTTTTATTAAATGTAACTCAATATAACATTGTGACTATACAGTAAAAAAGGTTTGTGAGCAGTATTTTTTTATTACTATGCAAAAATTACACAAGAGTTTGTTCAAGCAAGTACAAAAACAAATAAACATTCATAAGAATAAGTGAAACAATTCATGCCAGGAGTACAATTACAACAAGCTTCATCGGTCTTTCTTGCTTTTTAGTTCTTCATTTTATCAAACGTAGAACCATATTGTTTAATCTCTTTTATAAAATGTTCAGTTTGGCTTAGCTTTAGTCCATTTTTTCACATGAATGTGAAATTTCCCAAGTAAAATAAGTATAATATAAAGTTATAAAGAATCTGATGTAGATGTTTAAGTGTCTTGGGAGGCACCTCTAATGATAATGACGTATAGACAGATCTAGATATACCTTCTGCCTCTGACAATAATACCCTCCCAAATATTGAGATGTCCCTCATTAACCACAAATTACATTTCTTTTTAGTTTTCTCAATAATTGGTTCAAAATTTAACTGACTCCTTTTTTTCATTTTTTACAAATTATTACACCTAAATATGTTAATTTATGTTTAACTGGAATGTTCTCTATTTCTGAAGAGGAGCAATCTTTGAGAGGTAATAACACAGATTTATCTAGATTCATTTTTAGGCCTGAAACACCAGTGAAGTCCTCAATATATATAATTATTTTTGGTACTTCAAATCTGTTTTTCAAAAATACTGCAGTGTCATCAGCAAACTGGCTAAATGTAAATGATACACCTAAAGCTGTGATACCATTAAATTGATTTCTTTTTATATGCGATGCTAAAACCTGAGTTACTAACAAAAAATAAAAAAGGGGAGAGAGGGCATCCTTGCCTAATGCCACGATGAATATCAAATCTTTGTGAGGTGCCATGAGCAAGTTTGACAGAACTATTGCATCCACTATACAATGTTTTAACTGCTTTCAAAAACATATCTCCAAAACCAAACAATTGAATAACTTTGAAAATAAAATCGTGAATCACCATATCAAATGCTTTATAAAAATCAATAACTATCATCCTCAATAAGGTGATTATAATCAATCATATCTAAGACTAGTCTAATGTTATTCCTGATATGATGGCCTTGCATAAACCCAGACTGTTCTATATCAGTTATTTAGTCTAAACCTTGCTTCAGTCTTCTGGCAAAAATCATTGCAAACAGTTTACTGTCATTATTTAATAAACTAATAAGCCTCCAATTTTCAATGCATAACTTGTCCTTATTTGGTTTGGGAATCAGTGTTATAACTCCTTGTTGTAATGAAACCATAGCTTCTACAAATACTAATAATAAAAAAGGTGAAAGTTCTTTGGAAAAAGTCTTATAAAAATCGCCAGTTAGCCCGTCGTTGCCTGGGGATTTGTTATTTTTTAATAAGTTTATGCACTCTGTCAACTCTTCAATGTCTATTTCTTTATCACAACTATTCTGAAAGTTCTGGTCTATTTTGGTATCACTCACCAGGCTATTTTAAAAAAGCATCAATGTTGGAAGTAGCTGATATTGGAGAATACACGTTACTAAAAAACTGAGCAACATATTACGAAATAACTGAGGAATTATCCACTAATTTGTTGTTAATCATTAATTTTAAAATTGAGGCAAAATCACAGTTTCTTTTTTCGATGCCAAAAAAATATTTTGTATTTTTTTTCCCTCTTTTTCTAAACATTTAAGTCTATTTCTAAAAAATGCTTTATCCTCATAAATCTTATCTAATTCAATTTGCAATAAATCCAATTTTTGTGACTCACAATTAGTCAAAGATTCCTTTTTCTTTTTACATAATCTCTTCAATAATCGATTTTCCTTAATATTTTTATTTTTGTTTCCAATTTTCCTTGATTAATAAATGCCGTTCTAATATCAAACTTCATTAATTCCCAATTCTTTCCATATGATTTTTCTAAATCTGCAATTGTTCTATATTTTTCAATAATATCTTTAATTTTTTCCTTTAAACATTCATTTTCAAGCAATTTGTTATTTAATTTCCAATAGCTGCTGTGTTTTTTGACTGATTGTTTTTGTACCATATTTATTTTTATAATTACTCCTTTATGATCCGTCATTATGCAAGGTTCTATTAATACAGAGGTTACATTATTTGTTAAATCATTAGACACTAACCAATAATGGATACGAGAATGAAGAGATTATTACTCCATGTATATTCTTCCCTGTTCTTACATCGCCACACATCAATAAGACCTAATCTTAAACACATTATCCAGGTCACTAGAAGGGCCCGGTCTAGTTTCAGGAGGCCATCTATCAATGCTTTCATTAAACACAGTATTGAAATCTCCTCCCCAAATAACTTTAGCTGAAGGATATAGGGAAATATGTCTATAACTTTTTATCTTTTTGAGTATTATCAACTCTGGATGATGGATAGTAAAGCCTAGAGTGTCTTCTTTCCAAAGAGACCTAAATTGTGTGTGTAGCACACTATTGTCAGGAACTGTTACCATTGCACTGATTTTGCTTTGGGTCCCCTCAAAATCACATTCATTGTGGGGTGGTTAGGCCCCCAGCGAGCATCGTTCTGGGCCCCTCTCAACCGCTGGGCTCTCAACCTTTCATCCATGTCATGGCCTGCCTCATCCAAAAATATGAATGTTTTCATCAGCTTCCAGCTCTATCAACCTCTAAAAAGACTAGGAAAAACAAATACTGATAACAAGGTGCTGTAGACACAATCATGTATTTTACACAATAAATTCTCTTTAGTGATTCTGCAAGACCACCAGCATCACACCTCTGTCTCTAGATACATATTTTTGTGCCTTTATTGCTTTTTCACAGTGTTATGAAAATGAATGTCTGTTATTAATTAAAAAAAAAAGTTAGACCCCAAATTTGTATTCATTTAAATACATTTTTTAAATGAATTTTTTATATTTGATGTTTATTCACATCTGATCTTTGATGCTTTAAATAAAATTGAAGTTGATAATGAAAATATCTCTTCCAATCAATATATTTCACTAAACTTTCGTTGTATTGCTAAACACAGGCTTTGTAAAAATTCACTCAGGTGACAGTTTGCAGTTTAAGTTCGGTGCAAAAATAACTAATAAAACTATCACTGTATTAATTGTTCAAGTGTTCTTCTTCTTCTTCTATTAAGGTGCATATCCACCACCTGCTGTACTGAGTGTGAACCAGAGGTTTGTATTAAAAAACCCAAAAAACTGTTATGTTTCACGTGCATCATCTGCTGTAACCCGTACACAGATTTACATAGAGATGATTTGCATTGCAGCACAAGCTTCAGGAGATTTTATAACTCTGTGAGTTTGAACTCTGAGAATCTGAACCAACAGCAACCATGAGCTTCATCACCATCTTCATCTGGATCTTCACTAGCTGCTGTTTCACAGGTGAGGAAATAAACACACTCTATTCTAACTGATCATCTGTGCTAGAAATACTGTCCTTCAACAAATACTGAATTCTGAATGTTTCTTCATTTTTCTTGATGTAGAATCAGCAGCTGTGACAGTCACTCAGACGCCTGCAGTGAAACCTGTTCAACCAGGAGACACAGTTACTATGTCCTGTAAAACCAGTCCTGAAGTTTACCAGGGTTGGGGTAATCAGCCTCTTCACTGGTACTTACAGAAACCTGGAGAAGCTCCTAAACTCCTGATCTATTTAGCAAACACCCTCCAGTCAGGAACTCCATCTAGATTCAGTGGCAGTGGATCTAAGAGTGATTTCACTCTGACCATCAGTGGAGTCCAGACTGAAGATGCTGGACATTATTACTGTCAGAGTTACCACTGGATCAACAGTAAAAATGTGTTCACACAGTGATAAAGAGTCGTACAAAAACCTCTGTCAGTCAGAGTCACAGAGACTGAACTGATCCTGCAGCTGCTCAAACACTATCACTCACTACTGACACACAGAGACAAACACAGCAACTACACATGAGCTCAGAACTGAGTTAGGAGTCAAAACAGCTCTATTAAGCCCAAAACAAACTGCACGACTTTAGCTATAAGATCACTGCAGGTCACACTGTGCGACATGGAACTAATATACTTGGCTACGATGTGTGTAGACTGTACGATGATGAGACTTATTGACTCGTACGATACGACGCTCGTTTCTATAGAAGAATAAAACATCATGAGCATGCACTAGTGGTGAACAAAGACCATGATAAATCACTTTAGCAGTTGTAGTTTTTATGTGTGCTGAGAAAAAAAGTGGAAGCGGCGAAAGAGGAAGGGATAAAGAGCTTGAGGTAAGCAGTTTTATGTTTTCGAGCCATGTCGCTTTGATTTCATGTCACATTTTTATTGGTTGGTCAGTAAACGTGGATCGTAACAGCAAACACACTGTGCGATGATCAAGCTGTATCCAGGGAAGGACTGGGAGTAAAAAACGGCCCTGGATTTTCTCCCAAATAGGCCCACCACAACTACAAACAGCTGCTACTATCTCACAATATTACAGCAATCAATGTATTGCATTTACGGCAAATAACATCACAAAACCCATGGTGACCCTGCTGAAAAAACCCAATAGAAATCACAGAAATTCTAATGGTTTTCACTACAAATGCCATTACAAACATGACACAAACCATCAACTTTTAATCATTAAAACCATTAAATAATGGTTTCCTGAAGTGTGTTTTGAGACATGTTCCATTAGGATTTAGTGGTTTTAACAATAATAATATTTAACAACAATAATAGGCAACCAGTAGAGACCAATAGAGTCCATTACAATTTCCATTATACCCAGTAAAACCATCCATTACAAATGTTATTGATGGTTTCTATTTTTCTTTGTATTTCAGCTAGGGATTGAAATAAATGTATTATTATATGAACTTAAATACTTGAAATCTACATAAAAAGAGCAGAAAGCAAACATGCATTTGACATAATAATAAACATAAAATCTAGAAACCTGAAACTACATTCTTCAATTTGAGTATTCATGTGTGTGTGTGTGTGTGTGTGTGTGTGTGTTAATCGGAGCAATCACCTTATAGGCTACTTCCTTTACTAACTCAATATCTCTCAAGTGTAACCCGTTGTAGAATCGCTGCTGTCTCTTTATGAATGAATGGAATATTCATGCCAGACAATGCTGAGTGATAAATAGCAGTGGACGCTCAGACTAGGGTTGTCTTGGGATTTTATTATAGTGCTGTAGACCACATGCTGTGTATAGTGAGAGAGACGGGCCAAAAATAACCTGACGTAACTGTTCGCTTTTTTCTTTCTGCTTCTCCAAACCACCTTTATCTTCAGGTTTTTTGGTTGCCATCACGAGCCCACTCTCCTTCACGTCAGTTTCGGTTTATTGTAAGAAAAAATAGATTGCGCCCCTTTTGTCGGCCGTCAGCGTCCCTTAATTTGACTCTTTTTCTTTGATGATGAACCAGCCAGACCGACTTCTCCAGAACCTCCAGATGGCCAGTCCGCCCCTGGCTGTATCTTTTGAACATCTCTCACTGCAGGACCGTGCACAGACCTTTTGAGGGTCATGTGCTAAAACTGAAAAAGCCCCCCCCCACACACACACAAACCTTTTTGGTCACATCTTAATGACAAATTAAATAACACAAAACAATAGTCTCAAAATTTGTAGATTTATTCACCATTACTAGCAATAATAATAATATACTTTGAAGAATTATAAGCTAATTTGTATTATTTGGTTAACGTTTATGTCATTGAGAAAAGGGGAAAGTAAAGCAATAAGTATTTTTGCCAGACTATTTTGAAATATAATTTAAATAATTATGTCTAATTACACTTTTATACCCAGTTTTATGTAGGCCCACCCACTTAAACATTTCTGGTTACGCTAGTGCATGTGACCATATAATATGATTAAATGTTAATAAATTAAGTGTATCAGCAGTCATAAATCAAAGAAAATATATATATTCTTAAATAGATTTTACCTAGGTGATGAGGATCACTCAAATGCAACAGGGTTTATGACCAGCGAATGTCTGCAAATGTGCATTTTGTCTGTCATTAACGGCGGCATCAAATTACGTTTTCATCAACAGATTATAAAGTTTGTTGTAGCTATATGGGCGCTCAGATTTTGCACAGGCTATTTAAGTGTTTTGGCTATGACTAGGTCCCACACATCTCAGACCTCAAATACATAAAATATGGGCCTTTATAGACAGTGTTTCTTGCGTAAAGAAAATGCTGTACTTATTCAAACAACATGATCTTTATTTACCCTTGCAAGACTTCGTTCAGCTGCTGTGGAACTTCAGATCATTCAGTCCAGATAGAGGGGGTGGAGTTATGATATTTTACAGACAGTTTGAGCGGATCCAACAAGATTTATGCTGTGTTCCAGGCAACCCGTAACCATGAAAGTGCACTGGAACAGTAGTCAAACCCGTGACTTCCCACCCGTGAACTCGTACTAGTTCGATGTACTCCCAGTTCCGCGCTCTGACGTCACAGATAGAAATTATTGTAAATGAGCATAAGCACCGTACGGTCCGCCATGCTGGGTTGTTTACATCTAGCTACCACAATTCCTTGCTCTCAGGCAGTTTGGTGTGACTTGCCTGGAACGCTACAAAGTTGTGAGTCGTGGTTTGAAGTCGTGACTTACGGGCTCAAAAACCTGCCTGGAACGCAGCATTAGTCACAAGCTCTTTTTAATTCCTCTCTCTCATTGGCTAAATATTTGTAAAACAGGCAGGCAAACGTAAAGTGTGACATTGATTTATTGAAGAAAAAAAACAAAAAAAAAAACAACACCACCAAAAAAAAGGGAGTGTAAGGAAAAAAGGGCATGTGTTCAGCACAGGTTGAGCCTTACCTGTGCACGTGCCTGTCTCGCTGTATGACACAAGACCACCGATTAGGAAAACGCTACGATTGTTTCACGATGCCAATCTTTCGTCTGGGACAGCTGAAAATCCTGCAGTGTTTAGGGCTTTAAACTGTGATCAATGTTCCGCTTGAGCAGATGAAAATTGTAACAACCAGAAAATGAATGTTTTTGTCTTCATTTGTATTGGGGTTGAATACTTAGGGACATTTTGCTCTGTTTTGTTTGGATTCAGGAAATGTAATAAAATAAATTATATTGCCCATCCTCTCAGGATACCTGGAATCAGTGTTACAAGTACCCCAGGCACATCATTTTTGCATTTTTGAAGCATAAACCCCATAAAACCGATGCGAGCTTCACATCTTCTAATGTTTCTCTATGGCGCTGAAACCTAAAGATGTCCGAGTTCTGGTCCCCGTGCAACTGATACTCGACTGCCATTGGCTAGTCTGCATTCCAGGGGAGGGGCTTACTGATAGGTCAATTATGCTCTGGTTTTGAGATGAACTGATATCAAATCAATCCAAAAACACACAAATGTTTTCTCTGTTAGAGTTTGGTAGTTTTTGTGTTTTGTTTTTGTAGATTGTACTACAATCATACTGATAAACTTGTCTTATGAAACTACCACTCAAACTTCATAACTGTCTCATAACTCTTTGAGCAGAAGTGAAACTGATCCAGTTCAGAGCGTTGAACCAATCAAACAGAGAAACTGTGAGTTTGAGGTGGAAATCAGATTTGCATTGACAGCTTTAGTGATTCTGATCGTCTCAGAATAGAGCAGCTCCGTCTCCAGAGACCATGTTCAAACCCCAAGAGCTTCAGTTCACATTTACTGCTAAACGCAGCTGTTCTCAACTATTACAATCATCAACAGCAGCTGAAACTTTAGTGAAGGAAGGACACACTGATCAATGATGCAGTCAAACACAAATGTAAGGCGTTCAGAAGCTTTATTGAATGAACAGCAATGGCAGCAGATTGAAAGACTGCTTGAGTATTGAGCTGTAAATCACGTGACTGCTGTGAATCCTGCTGCTCTTCACTGGAGAAACATCAGCACTCGGAGCTCTTGAGGAACAAGGTGTCTTGAGCAGATCCGTCATGTGTTACTCTGCAGACGAAGCGGTCTGCGCCTTCCCAGCTTGCTTTGCTGAGGCTCAGGACGCTGCTGCGGCTGTAGCGTCCGTCCCGCTCGCTCTCTGCGCTGGTCTGAACCCCCTCGCTGACCACTGCCCCGTCCAGCATCCAGCTCACCTGCGCCCCCTGTGGAGAGTAAGAGCTGAGCAGGCAGAGCAGTGCGGCTGAGCCTCCAGAGATCTGCAGAGAAGAGGGAGGCAGCAGAGACACGGAGGGCTTCACTGCGGGACCAGCTGAAACACACAAACACACAACAGAAGCAGAAAAACATGAAAAACTGATCATTTGACTTCATATTTATGAATTACATTTGAAATAATCCTCAGAATTTTGGAAAAACATTATTCAAGTAAATTGAAGATTATATTGTGATGTCGGTATATGACTTAGAAAA
>NC_136722.1:24050000-24297500 GCF_936440315.1 Barbus barbus | reverse complement strand
ACAGTGTTTGGAGAAACAAGCTTGACCCAAAATAACGTGCAGTAAATCATGAGTGTCTGTTTTAGAAGAAATAAAGATAAATAGAGATTTGGTAAATGGTAAATAGAGATTTATTAGCAAAGATGGCAAAATGATGACTCTGCTGTGTTCAGGTAAATGATGTGGAGTGTGTTTGCATATTGATCAGATGCTTGAGTGCTCTGAGAGTGTTTATAGTGCTGTGAGTTTAACACTTCATCACTGACACACACAACAATCTTCATCAACATGACCTTCATCATCATCTTCATCTGGACTCTCACAGCGTTTGCTCAAGGTTTGTGGAGCACAAGTTTGATATCAATTCATTTCTTCAAGTATATTGTCAAAGTTTTGAGTTGATTTTCTTCTTGTTGTGTTTCAGAGAGTAGAGGACAGATCAGCGTCACTCAGAGTCCCTCAACGACAGCAGCTCAACCAGGAGAAACAGTCAGAATCAGCTGTAAAACCAGCACAGATGTGTACAATGATGGTTCTGATGATTATTTATCCTGGTACTTACAGAAACCTGGAGAAGCTCCTAAACTCCTGATTTATGCTGCAAACAGCCTCGAGTCAGGAACTCCATCTAGATTCAGTGGCAGTGGATCTAAGAGTGATTTCACTCTGACCATCAGTGGAGTCCAGACTGAAGATGCTGGACATTATTACTGTATGAGTCGACACAGCGGTAATGTGTTCACACAGTGATAAAGAGTCGTACAAAAACCTCTGTCAGTCAGAGTCACAGAGACTGAACTGATCCTGCAGCTGCTCAAACACTATCACTCACTACTGACACATAGAGACAAACACAGCAACTACACATGAGCTCAGAACTGAGTTAGGAGTCAAATCAGCTCTACTGTGATCTGTCCTGATACAGATGGGGTTGACTCAACTATGTGGGTTTTTTGTAGATTACACTGCAGAGATTTGGCGATAGGCTACAGCTGTCTCTGTATGATATTGTGGCATGTGTGCTGCAGTGGACCGCACTTAGTTTGAATAAAAGAGCAACGTTCAAACCGGAGTAGAAAAGTGCAAGGTTTCTTGGAAATAATGAATAGAGCATAATATATAGGCTACAACAAGGTTTAATATGACACAGAGGAACACAACATGGGTTGCCTGATATAAAGATCTTCCCACTTGATCGATACAGAAATATCTGCTGAGTGTGATCCTTGTTTTTGTCCACCTAGCAGCCATGTGCACGCTCTCTCCACTGTGGATAAACACGCTTGCTTTCTGAAAATAGCTGGCAGTTTAGGATCTCCACTTCAATATTCTATCCTCAGAAAAGTGTCATTTATCAAGTGTTCATTTATGAGAGAGAGAGAGGCTGTGTATATATGAATTACCACCGTTTTGCCGTGTTTCTAGTGAAGCTGTGGCTTTAATTGATTTAGAAACGATGATGTTACCAGCTCCTTGTTGAGAAAGATAATGTAGCTCTTCAGTGATTAAGATATTTTATTGATAAAATTGGAGGACAGCGCTAAAAAGAAGATACAGTGACAGCACATTAGTGTAGAACTCTTCTAATTTGTACCTTTTAAACATAAAGAGTGTCTTGATTTGTGCAACGATAGCCTACCAGCAATGTTAAGATGAGTTTAATATATTAGAATGAGTAGACCTACATTAAAACGCAGCTGTTCTCAACTATTACAATCCATCAACAGCAGCTGAAACTTTAGTGAAGGAAGGACACACTGATCAATGATGCAGTCGAACACAAATGTAAGGCGTTCAGAAGCTTTATTGAATGAACAGCAATGGCAGCAGATTGAAAGACTGCTTGAGTATTGAGCTGTAAATCACGTGACTGCTGTGAATCCTGCTGCTCTTCACTGGAGAAACATCAGCACTCGGAGCTCTTGAGGAACAAGGTCTCTTGAGCAGATCCGTCATGTGTTACTCTGCAGACCAGTGCTTGAAGTGGAAAAAAAGAAGTGCTGGTACTCACTTCTTTCCTGAATAAGGTAGAGTTTAATCACAAGCTGATTTTTAAAACATTGTCCACATGCAAATTGATTATTTATATATTTAGAAAACTAATTTAAATATTGTTTTTTGAACATATTAAGAAACTCACAATCAAAAATATTAATAAATATGTTCAAAATTATTCACTTTTTGCCTGATAATGACGCCAACAAAATTAGAATTATTTTGTCCATATCATTCAACTTTTGTCATACATTTCAAAAACTCTTATTTGTTAAATTTACAAAGAATTGTGGAAAAAAAAAAAAAAATTTAAGAAATTATTGAATATGTCAGAAAATATAAAGCAATGAAATGTTAATGAAAATTCTGAAATTGCTCATGTCAAATTTCAAAGGATATTTAAAAACAACATGAAATATGCCTTGAAATGTAAAAAATAAATGTCATGAAATAATTATTTTTTCACTTTCCCATATTATTTTTGTTTGTTTCTAAATGCTTGCTAAAATAATCTAAAAAGTAAAACAATACATTTTAATGATAGAATTGAAGACTTACCGATCTTCAGTTTAGTTCCTCCTTCATTCTAGTGAAAGCTTGTACAAAAACCTCTGTCACACTCAAATAAACACAAACTCCAGCAAAGAAAGAGAGAAACACACACGCACACACACACACACACTCACACACACACACACACACACACACACACACTGATATGAGACTCAACATCAGCTCTTCTCAACACCTCACATGGATTATTGGACTAAAGTGACTTTCACAAAAACAGCCTGATCATCTCTAAATGTCTTTTAATGTATGAACACTAGTGATTCATTCAAAACAAATATAAATAAAAGTTACTAAAAATGTATTCTATTCATCAGTGGGCTGGTATGCCGAGTAGTAGAATAATAATTGATTATTTATTACTAATTTGAATCAGTACTCTATAACGAAAACAATACCTGAAAAATGAAAAGAAGCAGGTTTTAAACCAGTAAACTCCTGGGAAGTCCAAGGATCCAGTAAGCAAATTCAAACAGAAAGTTGAAACAGCGCTAATGCAGAGAAAACACGGATGATTTCATCAAAGACTGTGGAGAGAAGAGTGACTTGCATCTAGAGGTCATTAAATTATTCTTTTCAGCATGTATTTGGCTTAAAAGCAAGAGTGATGCTGGCTGAAGGTGTTTAGATTATACGGTGGTCAGAGGTTTAGTGATTCTGAATGATCTGTAGAGTAGTACAGTCAGGTCAAGGCAGGAGGTTTACTGGTCTTTGGCACCTCCCTGTGGTCCTGTTTGGTATCACAGCTTGACTTTTGCTAATTTGTATTTGTTACGAACCTCCCAGTTAGTCTAGGGGGTAAATGAGGGCATAAAAAAAAAAAAAAAAGGTCTGATGGTCACATCAATCCCCCGATCCAGAAAAGCACAAACCCAAAATTAAACAAATAGCTTTTTTTAAAAAAAAAAATCTCAAGTTCAAAGTAAATGGCACCCTCTCCCTAGCGCTTCCAAAAAGGCAAACAGAAGTATTTACACAAAAATTTAAAGCAAAACAAAATAATTGACATACAGAGAATACCCTCTCTCGTAGTTTGCGATTGAGAAATTAGCTCACAATGTGAAGAGGTAAAGACTGCACTCGGTCACACTGAACTACACAAAAGAGAACATCTCTGGATCAGGACAAAGAGTGAGCGCATAGCCTTCAGCACCCCGGCATGGTTTCTTTGCCGTCTTATACTTCTTGGATTTCTGCGGCGTTCACTCAGTACTGATGAATGATGAACATCAGCGACAGGGAGAGAGAGAAAGCGAGAGCAAGAGAAGAGAACAAACATGCAACACACAACATGCCCAATAGGTGACATCACTCTCCCAAGATCGCACGTTTTACAAATGCACGTGCGCGCGCTAGTGCCCATACAAGCAATTCCACCCTTTATGACCTCATATAGGGCCATACTGGAAAAAATGAATACATCTGAAACTTATACAAACCCAGACGGAGTGTTTTTGGCACAGAAATACTCTGTCATACGTGTGTTTGAGACTTTAGTCATGTTTAGCATGAGAATCCAACTCGTTAGCAGAGTAAACTAGTCAGAATGCATGAAATAGCATTAGACCTCTCGTTTAAATATTTATTGCTATTTTACTTAATCTTTACACATTTGGCTCATCAGGAGTCTTTCTTCATGTGGTTTGAATTGGTTATAAATTTTAAGCTCTTTTTTTTTCTTTTTCTTTTTAAAGTTCACACTTATTGATAAATCATGATTTGTGCATGAAAATATTCTCATGTGAGTCAGTCAGTAAGAGTGTGTCTCAATCAGCTCCTTAGTTCACTAGTCAGTGCACTACTCAGGGATCACATAACGCTCACGCTCAAAACATTCCCACAATGCACCATACAAGCCAGTATGCATCGCTGTTTCTAGAGGTCCCTCAAACCAACTGAGCTGAAATACATGTTAAATTCATATACAACAACAGATTAATCAAACTGTTTAAAGTTATTAATTCATCCATAATCATAGTCAAATCCTGTAATAAACCGACAGATGATAAAACACCAGTCAAAATAATTCTGCAAAACAATTAAAAAGATAAAATAGTGTGATGAGCAGATACAATGATAGACAGGATGAAATTAACGAGTAATCTTCATTTAGAAGCTCATTTAAATACAGGATCAGCTCATTTGCATATTGATCAGATGCTTGAGTGCTCTGAGAGTGTTTATAGTGCTGTGAGTTTAACACTTCATCACTGACACACACAACAATCTTCATCAACATGACCTTCATCATCATCTTCATCTGGACTCTCACAGCGTTTGCTCAAGGTTTGTGGAGCACAAGTTTGATATCAATTCATTTCTTCAAGTATATTGTCAAAGTTTTGAGTTGATTTTCTTCTTGTTGTGTTTCAGAGAGTAGAGGACAGATCAGCGTCACTCAGAGTCCCTCAACGACAGCAGCTCAACCAGGAGAAACAGTCAGAATCAGCTGTAAAACCAGCACAGATGTGTACAGTACTAGTTATGGGCAGCGTTTAGCCTGGTACTTACAGAAACCTGGAGAGGCTCCTAAACTCCTGATTTATTTAGCAAACACCCTCCAGTCAGGAACTCCATCTAGATTCAGTGGCAGTGGATCTAAGAGTGATTTCACTCTGACCATCAGTGGAGTCCAGACTGAAGATGCTGGACATTATTACTGTCAGAGTTTACACAGCAGTGGTGGTTATGTGTTCACACAGTGATAAAGAGTCGTACAAAAACCTCGGTCAGTCAAGAGTCACAGAGACTGAACTGATCCTGCAGCTGCTCAGAGGAGGATGTGAAATAACTCTGTTGTTTCTCTCTCTCTCTCTCTCTTGTTTGTCTCCTTATGTTCTTACTCTCCATATAGGGAGAAGAGTAATGCTAGTTTCTGTAACATTTTATTTAGTATTCCTTTAAATTTCAATTCCACAATTAAAAAAAAAACATAATAATAATAATAATTACAAAATAATAATAATAATTAGAAAACACTGAACATGCTGTGGCAGTGCAGAAACTTTGTGCCACAACAACACTGTTTTACTTTCACTTTGCGCAAATGGTGTGTCTTGTGAATTCCAGGCATACCTGATGTTTTTGCAAAATAGCCTCAAAGTTTTTTTTAGACGCCGTACTTAACATTGAGGGAGATGACAACTGTGTGTGAGCTTTTCGAGTTGATGACCGATCTTAAATTGAAACTCGCACAAAGGGAAAAGGATAGATTCTCTGGATTGGAGACAATCATCTCTTGCAACAGTTTCCTACCGCACAGGCCGCTGTTATAGAGCTGGACTTTCTTATGGTCTATCAAAGAGCGCTTGCTTACCTAAACAAGTGGTTTGATTTCACTGATGCCAACTATATAGCACATCTCATGCCTGGCTATCAAACAGGAATTTAGCTTCCAAGACCTCTGTGGAGCAACTGAAGCATTAAAAATGAGCTTTAAACTGGACATAAACCAGCTGTATGATGAATTCTGTGTTCTTTTGCCACGCGTAAAGGAAATCGCAGCAACAACAAATCCTGTTGCATCAAAGTGCCCCAAACATGACAGCTCTGGCATCTTTGGCTTTGAGCATTCCTGTCACCAATGCATTCGTGGAAAGGGTGTTATGTCTTTTTGATGTAATTTATATGTTTATTTGGAAATGTGCTAAGGATTAGATTATTATTTTCACTTTATATTTAGATTGAATAGGTCTGTGCTGGTAAAATGAGTTTGTACCATAGAACCTGTGCCAAACTGAGTGACGTACGACTACAACTTCTGTTCCCAGCGCTGTCATAAACGTTTTATAAAGTCTATTAGCGATTTAAAGCATGTTAACATCACTGCAAGAAGACATGTATTATAAAATCATCATGGTCACAGTTTTCAGTAACGCAAATACAGCTCCTATAATGAATAACTAAACTTCAATTCAATAACAGAAACTCACAGTTCAATAATACATTTCAAATCAGCCATAAATCTGTCATGAAGGATACCATTATAATCATTGTTTCAACTTTTCAAATTGTGTAAGCCTATTTCAGGTTGGTTCAGCAAATGTTTCATATAAAGACCAGACGTGGTGTTGCTGATTTATGATACTAAAACCACCATAAACTGTGTCTCAGTTTCTCCCATCGACTGTAAAACCAGCAGCTGATCTCAGTTACTGAACACTACTGTTGAAACACAAATGCAAAAAACACTCTACATACACAAATGTAATGCACATATATAATTAACTTCCATATATGAGGTATTTTGTCATATGAAGTAAAAATATATATGAAACCTATATTAGAAATTGAAACAATTTTATGTATTAACATGTAGCCTATATCCAGCCCATTCAAATATGTGTATAATATTGGACAGGTATATCACGTACATGTATATCCATCCTAAAACCCATCAATAAATGTTGATATTATGTAAGTAAATATAAAAGATATGTATTTAAAATCATTATTACAGAAACATAGGGTAGAGTGGGGTAAAACGACCCCTACTATTTTTCCCAAAATAACCACAAGAGAAAGTCAAGATAAATTGTTATTGTATCTATGGACTACGTTGACAAGATTGATGTAGAAGTTTTCACGATGAAGCTTACACTGGTGATGTACTGGAGAGAAAACAGATTTCACAGTAAATTATCATTCAGCAGGAAGAAAAAAAGTGTTTTAAAGCTTGTTGTTTTGTAGAACATCACAGATATATATGATATGAGAACAGTAGTGCCTGTAGATAGAGAGTACGTGTTATTGAATACAACTATAATTATATTTTCAGAATGACATCATTTTTTTCTCAAACATAGTCAATGGGTAAAAAAATAATAATTTTGTAATTCATAATTATTGATATATTCTGTTTTTCATTTTAAGCTAGAACTGCCTGTACTCTGATTTTGCTGTACATGTTTAAAGCAAATTGCTTTGTCAGACTGGGGGCATTTTGCTCCATAGGTGGGTTAAAACGCCAACTAGGCACAATTTAATTTTTGTTAAAAATCTAAAAAACATGAAAACTCTGGACATTTTTCATACTTGGTTTATAATTTATGTCATTGTCACTAAAACTGTGATAACTTTTCTGAACACATTTAAATTGCACAATCCTTAAGGGGGGCGTTTCCCCCCACTCTACCCTATAAACATACAGATTTTTGTACAGTCAATATGTTTTAATAACGTTTTCTATATAAATAAAATACATATTTTTGATATGCTTTCTACATACAATACCATATAAAAATCATCATTAAAATGTTTACATAAGCAAATTTTGATATGGGGATTTTATAACTACCCAGGGAATGTATGTGAAAATTATATATCACCTTATAGGTAACATATATGGCAACATGTTTATTTTTTTTATACATAAGAGCAGCATCTTGTTGACTGATCTTTGCTATGTTTAGAAGCTCATTTAAATACAGGATCAGTTCATTTGCATATTGATCAGATGCTTGAGTGCTCTGAGAGTGTTTATAGTGCTGTGAGTTTAACACTTCATCACTGACACACACAACAATCTTCATCAACATGACCTTCATCATCATCTTCATCTGGACTCTCACAGCGTTTGCTCAAGGTTTGTGGAGCACAAGTTTGATATCAATTCATTTCTTCAAGTATATTGTCAAAGTTTTGAGTTGATTTTCTTCTTGTTGTGTTTCAGAGAGTAGAGGACAGATCAGCGTCACTCAGAGTCCCTCAACGACAGCAGCTCAACCAGGAGAAACAGTCAGAATCAGCTGTAAAACCAGCACAGATGTGTTCAATGATGGTTCTGATGATTGGTTATCCTGGTACTTACAGAAACCTGGAGAAGCTCCTAAACTCCTGATTTATTATGCAAACAGCCTCCAGTCAGGAACTCCATCTAGATTCAGTGGCAGTGGATCTAAGAGTGATTTCACTCTGACCATCAGTGGAGTCCAGACTGAAGATGCTGGACATTATTACTGTCAGAGTGCACACTATATCAGTAGCTGGGTGTTCACACAGTGATAAAGAGTCGTACAAAAACCTCCATCAGTCAGAGTCACAGAGACTGAACTGATCCTGCAGCTGCTCAGAGGAGGATGTGAAATAACTCTGTTGTTTCTCTCTCTTGTTTTTGCTCTTTCTCCTCATATTTAGACTCTCTGTAGGGAGAATAGTAATGCTGGAACTGGACTGATTGAATCTGCACAGCTTTGAGGCTTTGATTTGGTTCATTGTTCTCTTAGATCCATCACCTAATAGAGATTGGAGTTCATCTTACAAACACTCATGCAGCTGTTTTGCAGCCGGACGCGCGCTCTCGGATATACGCTGCTCTCGAGCAGAGAGAGTGCGCGCATTAAAACGTGTCTCTCCTCTCGCTCAAGTGTGCGTGTGCGCGCTCAAACTGTGTCCTGTGCACGCGCGCATCTCTCGTGCTCTTGCGCTAGATATTCATTCTCTTCACACCTGGATTAAACGTCAAAAGTTATCAACCAATCAGATTTTTCTACGACTGACCCGATGAAAATACTAGGTGAAGAGGGAACTGATCTTGGAATTTCTCTACAATTTAATAATATTTAGTCATATCAAATGTATATTAGAAATAGCTAGGAATCGGGTGCTTGGATGATTTATAAGAATAAATAAAAAACTTATCGTTTGGTCAAACCCCTCTGAGCGATTTATCTAAACAAACAAACAAACAAACAAACAAACAAACAAAAAAGTATATGATTATTAAAGTTCATGTTTTATTTATTAAATGTAACTCAATATAACTGTGACTATACAGTAAAAAAGCTTGTACTGTTCTAAAAACAGATTTGTGAGTATTTTTTTATTATTATGCAAAAGTTACACAAGAGTTTGTTCAAGCAAGTACAAAAACAAATAAACATTCATAAAAATAAGTGAAACAATTCATGCCAGGAGTACAATTACAACAAGCTTCATCGGTCTTTCTTGCTTTTTAGTTCTTAATTTTATCAAACGTAGAACCATATTGTTTAATCTCTTTTATAAAATGTTCAGTTTGGCTTAGCTTTACTCAATTTTTTCACATGAATGTGATATTTTCCAAGTAAAATAAGATTTGTGAGCTGTATTTTTACTTTTTTTATGCTTTATTGATTCAATGCCACAAGAACAAGAGGTATGACATATTCAGATAATCAAATTAACATTAGCTGCCAGAGAAATTGAACAAGAAAGAGAAAAAATAAAGGAAGGAAATCACATAAATGTCAGTGCTTTCAGAGCATTACATGTTTTCAATGCTTCAAAATTCACAGGAATACTAAATATTAAGCTTAAATCTTTCCAAAACATGCTTAGCAGGATCAATTCTATGAAGTATTTTGTAAGACACTTGCTTATAATCTTATTGATACACTGTTGTTTTAAAACATCAACATCTTCAATCAAAATTAATGTCTTCTGAGACACAGTTTTTTAAAACTAACATCACACTCTTTGGAATTGCGTCAAAAACAACAGCAAATTCTCTTGGTTTTAATGGTCATTTCTGAAGAAATTCAGTATAGGACAACAAGTACCCATGGGAATGAACTAATTGTCTTACTAAAAGAATACCTTCCTTGAACCAAGTATGATAGAATAAAGATTTGTTTTTAAATAATATGTCCTTATTATTCCATATGAAATATTGTGCTTATATATCAATTTCCATGCTAACAGGGCTTGTCTGTGAAAACCGGCCAATTTAACAGGAATTTTGTCAACAGAGAAATTATATTTCAACAAAAAGTCTATGCCTCCAAGAGTATTAATTATATAATTAGGAAATGCATTCCAAGGACTATCTCTATTCTTCATAAACTCTATCAACCATTTAATTTTAAAAGTGTCATTGAGATGTGTCCATGTATATTCTTCCCTGTTCTTACATCGCCACACATCAATAAGACCTAATCTTAAACACATTATCCAGGTCACTAGAAGGGCCCGGTCTAGTTTCAGGAGGCCATCTATCAATGCTTTCATTAAACACAGTATTGAAATCTCCTCCCCAAATAACTTTAGCTGAAGGATATAGGGAAATATGTCTATAACTTTTTATCTTTTTGAGTATTATCAACTCTGGATGATGGATAGTAAAGCCTAGAGTGTCTTCTTTCCAAAGATACCTAAATTGTGTGTGTAGCACACTATTGTCAGGAACTGTTACTATTTTAATTTAGGTAGGTCATTTTCACCTGTGAGGCCCAAACTGGGGGGTGCTGGCTAACAGGTTAAAGTCATTAATACATCCATAATCGTATTCCATGCTGTAATAAACCAACAGATGAAACACCAGTCAAAATAATTGTACAAAAGAAAGATTTAATAGTGTGATGAGCAGATAAAATGACTGACAGGAAGAAATGAACGAGCAATCTACATTTAGAAGCTCATTTAAATACAGGATCATTTGCATATTGATCAGATGCTTGAGTGCTCTGAGAGTGTTTATAGTGCTGTGAGTTTAACACTTCATCACTGACACACACAACAATCTTCATCAACATGACCTTCATCATCATCTTCATCTGGACTCTCACAGCGTTTGCTCAAGGTTTGTGGAGCACAAGTTTGATATCAATTCATTTCTTCAAGTATATTGTCAAAGTTTTGAGTTGATTTTCTTCTTGTTGTGTTTCAGAGAGTAGAGGACAGATCAGCGTCACTCAGAGTCCCTCAACGACAGCAGCTCAACCAGGAGAAACAGTCAGAATCAGCTGTAAAACCAGCACAGATGTGTATAGGGATAGTGATCAGGATGATTATTTATTCTGGTACTTACAGAAACCTGGAGAAGCTCCTAAACTCCTGATTTATGCTGCAAGCATCCTCCAGTCAGGAACTCCATCTAGATTCAGTGGCAGTGGATCTAAGAGTGATTTCACTCTGACCATCAGTGGAGTCCAGACTGAAGATGCTGGACATTATTACTGTCAGAGTTTTCATTGCAGAACAGATTCTGATGGTGATTGTGCGGGTGATCATGTGTTCACACAGTGATAAAGAGTCGTACAAAAACCTCTGTCAGTCAGAGTCACAGAGACTGAACTGATCCTGCAGCTGCTCAAACACTATCACTCACTACTGACACACAGAGACAAACACAGCAACTACACATGAGCTCAGAACTGAGTTAGGAGTCAAAACAGCTCTATTAAGCCCAAAACACACTGCACGACTTTAGCTATAAGATCACTGCAGGTCACACTGTGCCACATGGAACTAATATACTTGGCTACCTTATAGGCTACTTCCTTTACTAACTCAATATCTCTCAAGTGTAACCCGTTGTAGAATCGCTGCTGTCTCTTTATGAATGAATGGAATATTCATGCCAGACAATGCTGAGTGATAAATAGCAGTGGACGCTCAGACTAGGGTTGTCTTGGGATTTTATTATAGTGCTGTAGACCACATGCTGTGTTTAGTGAGAGAGACGGGCCAAAAATAACCTGACGTAACTGTTCGCTTTTTTCTTTCTGCTTCTCCAAACCACCTTTATCTTCACGTTTTTTGGTTGCCATCACGAGTTTGTTATGATAGGACAATATTTGGCTGAGATACAACTATTTGAAAATCTGGTATCTGAGGGTGCAAACAAATCTAAATATTATGAAAATCTCCTTTAAAGTTGTCCAATTTAAGTTCTTAGCAATGCATATTACTAATCAAAAATGAAGTTTTGATATATTTACAGTAGGAAATTCACTAAATATCTTCATGGAACATGATCTTTACTAAATATCCTAATGATTTTTGGCATAAAATAAAAAAATGATAATTGTGACCATGTATTTTTGGCTATTGCTACAAATATATCCCAGCGACTTAAGACTGATCTTGTGGTCCAGGGTCACACACACATATATATGTATATACAGAATATTACATTCTGCATGATAAAATATTAAGATTTCACAGTGATCACAGTGATTAATTAAAACCATGTTTTACTGCGTTTATAGCCTACATGTGAGAGTAGAGTACTAGATTAAGAATTAGCTAGCTAGTGAATACCTGCATATTAACAGCGTAAACATGAACCATGTGTTAAATTTGAATAGAAATACTGATAAATCCGGACCGTCTACAAATGAAACCCGCCAGACCACCAGAGGGTGCTGGATTTATCGATCGGAAACTTCTTAACGAAGCGTGTTGAAAGCATCATATTAGCATCGGTACAGTGTTTGATCCGCTAAACAGATGCGTCCTTTGTGGAAAGAAACACATAAACGTTGTGCTAGATCCTGGTCGCCTAAACAAACTGCATAGTTTGCAGCTGAGCACATTTCTGCAGTCCTCGATGTGCGTGAACTGACAGAGACGCTTGATTATGAAATCATCAGCGAAGCCCCGTTGTTTCAGGCCCCCACCTAAACATTTCTGGTTACGCTAGTGCATGTGACCCTATAATATGATTAAATGTTAATAAATTAAGTGTATCAGCAGTCATAAATCAAAGAAAATATATATATTCTTAAATAGATTTTACCTAGGTGATGAGGATCACTCAAATGCAACAGGGTTTATGACCAGCGAATGTCTGCAAATGTGCATTTTGTCTGTCATTAACGGCGGCATCAAATTACGTTTTCATCAACAGATTATAAAGTTTGTTGTAGCTATATGGGCGCTCAGATTTTGCACAGGCTATTTAAGTGTTTTGGCTATGACTAGGTCCCACACATCTCAGACCTCAAATACATAAAATATGGGCCTTTATAGACAGTGTTTCTTGCGTAAAGAAAATGCTGTACTTATTCAAACAACATGATCTTTATTTACCCTTGCAAGACTTCGTTCAGCTGCTGTGGAACTTCAGTTCATTCAGTCCAGATAGAGGGGGTGGAGTTATGATATTTTACAGTTTGAGCGGATCCAACAAGATTTATGCTGTGATGCTGGTTTGTTTACATCTAGCTACCACAATTCCTTGCTCTCAGGCAGTTTGGCGTGACTTGCCCAGAACGCTACAAAGTTGTGAGTCGTGGTTTGAAGTCGTGACTTACGGGCTCAAAAACCTGCCTGGAACGCAGCATTAGTCACAAGCTCTTTAATTCCTCTCTCTCATTGGCTAAATATTTGTAAAGCAGGCAGGCAAACGTAAAGTGTGACCAATAGCATTGATTTATTGAAGGAAAAAAAACCAGAAAAAAAACAACACCACCAAAAAAAAGGGAGTGTAAGGAAAAAAGGGCATGTGTTCAGCACAGGTTGAGCCTTACCTGTGCACGTGCCTGTCTCACTGTATGACACAAGACCACCGATTAGGAAAACGCTACGATTGTTTCACGATGCCAATCTTTCGTCTGGGACAGCTGAAAATCCTGCAGTGTTTAGGGCTTTAAACTGTGATCAATGTTCTGCTTGAGCAGATGAAAATTGTAACAACCAGAAAATGAACGTTTTTGTCTTCATTAGTATTGGGGTTGAATACTTAGGGACATTTTGCTCTGTTTTGTTTGGATTCAGGAAATGTAATAAAATAAATTATATTGCCCATCCTCTCAGGATACCTGGAATCAGTGTTACAAGAACATCAGGCACATAATTTTTGCATTTTTGAAGCATAAACCCCATAAAACCGATGCAAGCGTCGCATCTTCTAATGTTTCTCTATGGCGCTGAAACCTAAAGATGTCCGAGTTCTGGTCCCCGTGCAACTGATACTCGACTGCCATTGGCTAGGCTGCATTCGAGGGGAGGGGCTTACTGATAGGTCAATTATGCTCTGGTTTTGAGATGAACTGATATCAAATCAATCCAAAAACACACAAATGTTTTCTCTGTTAGAGTTTAGTAGTTTTTGTGCTATGTTTTTGTAGATTGTACTACAATCATACTGATAAACTTGTCTTATGAAACTACCACTCAAACTTCATAACTATCTCATAACTCATGAGCAGAAGTGAAACTGATCCAGTTCAGAGCGTTGAACCGATCAAACAGAGAAACTGTGAGTTTGAGGTGGAAATCAGATTTGCATTTACAGCTTTAGTGATTCTGATCGTCTCAGAATAGAGCAGCTCCGTCTCCAGAGACCATGTTCAAACCCCAAGAGCTTCAGTTCACATTTACTGCTAAACGCAGCTGTTCTCAACTATTACAATCATCACCAGCAGCTGAAACTTTAGTGAAGGAAGGACACACTGATCAATGATGCAGTCCAACACAAATGTAAGGCGTTCAGAAGCTTTATTGAATGAACAGCAATGGCAGCAGATTGAAAGACTGCTTGAGTATTGAGCTGTAAATCACGTGACTGCTGTGAATCCTGCTGCTCTTCACTGGAGAAACATCAGCACTCGGAGCTCTTGAGGAACAAGGTGTCTTGAGCAGATCCGTCATGTGTTACTCTGCAGACGAAGCGGTCTGCGCCTTCCCAGCTTGCTTTGCTGAGGCTCAGGACGCTGCTGCGGCTGTAGCGTCCGTCCCGCTCGCTCTCTGCGCTGGTCTGAACCCCCTCGCTGACCACTGCCCCGTCCAGCATCCAGCTCACCTGCGCCCCCTGTGGAGAGTAAGAGCTGAGCAGGCAGAGCAGTGCGGCTGAGCCTCCAGAGATCTGCAGAGAAGAGGGAGGCAGCAGAGACACGGAGGGCTTCACTGCGGGACCAGCTGAAACACACAAACACACAACAGAAGCAGAAAAACATGAACAACTGATCATTTGACTTCATATTTATACGTTACATTTGAAATAATCCTCAGAATTTTGGAAAAACATTATTCAAGTAAATTGAAGATTATATTGTGATGTCGGTATATGACTTAGAAAACAAAATTATTGACCATTTCAATATTAATTGTACTTTTCAAATATTCATGCTATTCAGATTCACAATCATAAACATCAGCAAATTTGAAGTTTAAATAGTTTGAATGATTAATTTTTAAAATGCTCTTCAAGTTCCTTGTTGTCTGATGACAAACCCTTTATTGTTAAATTAGCCAAGAATTATAGACAAATATATATATATATATATATCAAGAAATAACTGAATAGATTTTAAAGTCCTGCTATCAATACTTGTAATTGCATGTAATTATTCATATAAAATTAAAAATAGCATTTAAAAACAACATAAATGATAAAATGTAAATAAGTTATGAAATAAATGACAGAAATATAGTAATTAGATTATTTCAGAATTAGTAAATTACAGAACATGTAAAACATTGTCCACATGAAAATTAATTAATATATTGTGATTTTGTCATAAGATATAGAAAACTAATTTAAATAATTGCAATATTATTTGTATTTTAAACATATTCTTCTATTTTGACACTAATAATCAACTGTAATTTTCAGAGCGATTTTAAGTTTGTATTATGATGATTCTATTAAACTTAATATTTTAAATAATTGATTTTTAACATGTTCATTAACTAAATTTCTCTTTATCTGGTGATGACACCTACACAGTTACATTTAGTCTGTATTATCAAACTTTTTCATGCATCTAAAAACTCTTAATTGTTCAATTTACAATTAATTATAGATACAATTATATATATATATGAAGATATAATTGAATATATTATCAATTACTGACATCAATATATTAAGATACAATAATATTTAACAGATAAGTTAAATTATTCATGTAAAATGATAAATGAGATTTAAAAACAATACGAAATATACAACTTAAGAAAATGATGCAATAAATAAAATATTGCAATTATTAATAATAAATTAATAATTTAGATTTTGTTTTTGCTGAAATAATCTAAAAATGAATTAAAATGAATGAATCAAATATCATACATTTTAATGATAGAATTGAAGAGACTTACCGATCGTCAGTTTAGTTCCTCCACCAAAAGTGTACCACAGTGCTTCATTCTAGTGAAAGCGTCGTACAAAAACCTCCGTCACACTCAAATAAACACAAACTCCAGCAGAGAAAGAGAGAAACACACACACACACACACACACACACTCACACTCACACACACACACACACACACACACACACACACACACACACACACACATGTTGGGTTTCCATGTTTTATGGGGACATCCCATAGGCGTAATGGTTTTTATACTGTACAATCTGTATGTGCTATTGCCCTACACCAACCCTACACCTAAACTTAGCCCTCACAGGAAACATGCTGCATTTTTAGATTTTCAAAAAACTTTATGCTGTATGATTTATAAGCTTGTTTCCTCATGGGGACCAAAAAATGTCCCCACAAGATTAAGATTTACTGGTATTACTATCCTTGTGGGGACATTTGGTCCCCAGGACGTGATGAATACCAGGTGCACACATACACACACACACACACACTCACACACACACTCACACACACACACACACACACACACACACACACACACACACACACACACACTCACACACACACACACACACACACACACTCACACACACACACACACACACACACACACTCACACACACACTCACACACACACACACACACACTCACACTCACACACACACACACACACACACACACACACTCACACACACACTCACACTCACACACACACACACACACACACACACACACACACACACACACACACACACACACACACACTCACACACACACACACACACACACACACACACTCACACACACACACACACACACACACACACTCACACACACACACACACACACACACACACACACACACACACTTCTCAACATCAGACATGAATTCTTCTAAAACAACACAAAATGTTCATTTAAAAAAATTATAATAATTATTGCTTGAAGGCTGAAATATATTATTTTTGTTCCAAACTCAGAATTTGTGCTCTGCATTTCCCCCACACAAGCGCACACACACACACACACACACACACACACACAGCGGTGAGCAGCAAACAAACACACACAGTTGGGGGTTCAGTGTCTTTCTCAAGGGCCTCACCTCAGTCGTAGTATTGAGGGTGGAAGAGAGCGCTGGTCATCCACTCCCCCCAGAAACAATCCTTGCCGGTACCAAGACTCGATCCCACAACCTTTGGGTTACAAATCCAACTCTCTAACCATTGGGCCACGACCTTTGACCTGTTATACAGTAGCATCATGATATGAAATGTGTAAGACAGGTATTAAATGCTCTCAGCATTCAGTTTCAAGTCTGAATGAAAATGATCATTAAAACAGTGTTTGGAGAAACAAGCTTGACCCAAAATAACGTGCAGTAAATCATGAGTGTCTGTTTTAGAAGAAATAAAGATAAATAGAGATTTGGTAAATGGTAAATAGAGATTTATTAGCAAAGATGGCAAAATGATGACTCTGCTGTCTTCAGGTAAATGATCTGGAGTGTGTTTATTGATCAGATTGTTTTCTGCAAACTCCACCAGATTCTTGTTCTGCATCTCCTCAAGAACCACTGAGCTGATTTTCATGTTATTTTACTGTATCGGTTTTTAATTCAAATTACATTTTTATTCATTTAAATTAAAATTTATATATTTTATGTTTACTCACATCTGATCTTTGATGCTTTAAATAAAATTGGCTATCATTGAAGTTGATAATGAAAATGTCTCTTCCAATCAATATATTTCACTAAACTTTCGTTGTATTGCTAAACACAGGCTTTGTAAAAATTCACTCAGGTGACAGTTTGCAGTTTAAGTTCGGTGCAGAAATAACTAATAAAACTATCACTGTATTAATTGTTCAAGTGTTCTTCTTCTTCTTCTATTAAGGTGCATATCCACCACCTGCTGTACTGAGTGTGAACCAGAGGTTTGTATTAAAAAACAAACAAACAAAAAAAACTTATATAAATAAATTAATTAACTAATTAATTAAATTATTTTAATTAATACAGTTTCTTTCAGAAAAAAATAAATACAGCTTTATTTATCTGTTGTGCATTTAATATATTCTTTATTTTAACACACTTTAACCTTGTTTTTTGTGTCTTATATTTTAAGTGTTTATTTCCTGCTTCCTGTCATATGATTGGTCACATGACAGGACAACCATTTCTTAAAGAATTCTCAAGAACACAAGTACAGAGGACGCATGAAAGTTCCCGGATGTGTTCTTGATATCGAGGAAGCATCGAGTGCAGACTTGAGAGAATCTACCTGTTAGAAATCTCTGTGACGATACTTCGGGACTTACGTAACCCGAATGAAGCACGCTGATGTGTTCTTGCTCTCGCTCTGGCTGATGTGTTCTTGCTCTCGCTCTGGCTGATGTGTTCTTGCTCTCGCTCTGGTTGATGTGTTCTTGCTCTCGCTCTGGCTGATGTGTTCTTGCTCTCGCTCTGGTTGATGTGTTCTTGCTCTCGCTCTGGTTGATGTGTTCTTGCTCTCGCTCTGGCTGATGTGTTCTTGCTCTCGCTCTGGCTGATGTGTTCTTGCTCTCGCTCTGGTTGATGTGTTCTTGCTCTCGCTCTGGTTGATGTGTTCTTGCTCTCGCTCTGGTTGATGTGTTCTTGCTCTCGCTCTGGTTGATGTGTTCTTGCTCTCGCTCTGGCTGATGTGTTCTTGCTCTCGCTCTGGTTGATGTGTTCTTGCTCTCGCTCTGGCTGATGTGTTCTTGCTCTCGCTCTGGTTGATGTGTTCTTGCTCTCGCTCTGGCTGATGTGTTCTTGCTCTCGCTCTGGTTGATGTGTTCTTGCTCTCGCTCTGGCTGATGTGTTCTTGCTCTCGCTCTGGCTGATGTGTTCTTGCTCTCGCTCTGGCTGATGTGTTCTTGCTCTCGCTCTGGCTGATGTGTTCTTGCTCTCGCTCTGGCTGATGTGTTCTTGCTCTCGCTCTGGCTGATGTGTTCTTGCTCTCGCTCTGGCTGATGTGTTCTTGCTCTCGCTCTGGCTGATGTGTTCTTGCTCTCGCTCTGGCTGATGTGTTCTTGCTCTCGCTCTGGCTGATGTGTTCTTGCTCTCGCTCTGGTTGATGTGTTCTTGCTCTCGCTCTGGTTGATGTGTTCTTGCTCTCGCTCTGGCTGATGTGTTCTTGCTCTCGCTCTGGCTGATGTGTTCTTGCTCTCGCTCTGGCTGATGTGTTCTTGCTCTCGCTCTGGCTGATGTGTTCTTGCTCTCGCTCTGGTTGATGTGTTCTTGCTCTCGCTCTGGCTGATGTGTTCTTGCTCTCGCTCTGGCTGATGTGTTCTTGCTCTCGCTCTGGTTGATATGTTCTTGCTCTCGCTCTGGTTGATGTGTTCTTGCTCTCGCTCTGGCTGATGTGTTCTTGCTCTCGCTCTGGCTGATGTGTTCTTGCTCTCGCTCTGGTTGATATGTTCTTGCTCTCGCTCTGGTTGATGTGTTCTTGCTCTCGCTCTGGCTGATGTGTTCTTGCTCTCGCTCTGGTTGATATGTTCTTGCTCTCGCTCTGGCTGATGTGTTCTTGCTCTCGCTCTGGTTGATGTGTTCTTGCTCTCGCTCTGGCTGATGTGTTCTTGCTCTCGCTCTGGCTGATGTGTTCTTGCTCTCGCTCTGGCTGATGTGTTCTTGCTCTCGCTCTGGTTGATGTGTTCTTGCTCTCGCTCTGGCTGATGTGTTCTTGCTCTCGCTCTGGCTGATGTGTTCTTGCTCTCGCTCTGGTTGATGTGTTCTTGCTCTCGCTCTGGCTGATGTGTTCTTGCTCTCGCTCTGGTTGATGTGTTCTTGCTCTCGCTCTGGCTGATGTGTTCTTGCTCTCGCTCTGGCTGATGTGTTCTTGCTCTCGCTCTGGCTGATGTGTTCTTGCTCTCGCTCTGGCTGATGTGTTCTTGCTCTCGCTCTGGCTGATGTGTTCTTGCTCTCGCTCTGGCTGATGTGTTCTTGCTCTCGCTCTGGCTGATGTGTTCTTGCTCTCGCTCTGGCTGATGTGTTCTTGCTCTCGCTCTGGCTGATGTGTTCTTGCTCTCGCTCTGGTTGATATGTTCTTGCTCTCGCTCTGGCTGATGTGTTCTTGCTCTCGCTCTGGCTGATGTGTTCTTGCTCTCGCTCTGGCTGATGTGTTCTTGCTCTCGCTCTGGTTGATGTGTTCTTGCTCTCGCTCTGGTTGATGTGCACGCGCTAGTGCCCATACAAGCAATTCCACCCTTTATGACCTCATATAGGGCCATACTGGAAAAAATAAATAAATCTGAAACTTATACAAACCCAGAGGGAGTGTTTTTGGCACAGAAATACTCTGTCATACGTGTTTTTGAGACTTTAGTCATGTTTAGCATGAGAATCCAACTCGTTAGCAGTGTAAACTAGTCAGAATGCATGAAATAGCATTAGACCTCCCCTTTAAATATTTATTGCTATTTTACTTAATCTTTACACATTTGGCTCATCAGGAGTCTTTCTTCATGTGGTTTGAATTGGTTATAAATTTTAAGCTCTTTTTTTTGTTTTTAAAGTTCACACATATTGATAAATCATGATTTGTGCATGAAAATATTCTCACATGTGAGTCAGTCAGTAAGAGTGTGTCTCAATCAGCTCCTTAGTTCACTAGTCAGTGCACTACTCAGGGATCACATAACGCTCACGCTCAAAACATTCCCACAATGCACCATACAAGCCAGAATGCATCGCTGTTTTCTAGAGGTCCCTCAAACCAACTGAGCTGAAATACATGTTCAATTCATATACAACAGCAGATTAATCAAACTGTTTAAAGTTATTCATTCATCCATAATCATAGTCAAATCCCATAATAAACCGACAGATGATAAAACACCAGTCAAAATAATTCTGCAAAACGATTAAAAAGATAAAAAGATAAAATAGTGTGATGAGCAGATACAATGATAGACAGGATGAAATGAACGAGCAATCTTCATTTAGAAGCTCATTTAAATACAGGATCAGTTAATTTGCATATTGATCAGATGCTTGAGTGCTCTGAGAGTGTTTATAGTGCTGTGAGTTTAACACTTCATCACTGACACACACAACAATCTTCATCAACATGACCTTCATCATCATCTTCATCTGGACTCTCACAGCGTTTGCTCAAGGTTTGTGGAGCACAAGTTTGATATCAATTCATTTCTTCAAGTATATTGTCAAAGTTTTGAGTTGATTTTCTTCTTGTTGTGTTTCAGAGAGTAGAGGACAGATCAGCGTCACTCAGAGTCCCTCAACGACAGCAGCTCGACCAGGAGAAACAGTCAAAATCAGCTGTAAAACCAGCACAGATGTGGCTGAATATAGCTCGCCACGTTACTTTTTAAGCTGGTACTTACAGAAACCTGGAGAAGCTCCTAAACTCCTGATTTATTTAACAAACACCCTCCAGTCAGGAACTCCATCTAGATTCAGTGGCAAGAGTTCATCTGCAAGAGATTTCACTCTGACCATCAGTGGAGTCCAGACTGAAGATGCTGGACATTATTACTGTCAGAGTTACCACAGCAGTGGTGGTCTTGTGTTCACACAGTGATAAAGAGTCGTACAAAAACCTCTGTCAGTCAGAGTCACAGAGACTGAACTGATCCTGCAGCTGCTCAGAGGAGGATGTGAAACAACATCGTCACACATTAATCTGAAATAAAATCATATAAATGAATCGTTCACTCTTAATAATCATGGAGGTCAAAGCATTAGTCAGAGAAACAACTAGACAGAGAGTCCATCAGTGTCTCTGCAGTCTCTATCAGACCCACAAACACTCAGATACAGTTGTGTTGGTCTTTGATTATTATTTTTGTCTTTTACTTCTCTCACACTTTGAAATTGTGTTTTTGTTATTTCCTCATATTCATACTCTCTGTAGGGAGAATAAAGACTTTGCTGCAGTTGGAATTGAACTGCTGGTTCGTCTGGTCAGAGGAGAACTGGTCCTCGACTGAGCCTGGTTTCTCTCAAGGTTTCTTCTTCATTCTGTCATCGATGGAGTTTTGGTTCCTTGCCGCTGGCGCCTCTGGCTTGCTTAGTTGGGGACACTTCATTTCCAGCGATATCGTCGACTTGATTGCACAGACACTATTAGAACTGAACTGAGCTGGACGATGAATTCAACAATGAAATGCCTTTAACTGGAAATTGAGTGCTTAATCTTGTCATTTGACATTATTGACACTATTTTCCTATTTTGATATTGGAAAGTTGCTTTGACACAATCTGTTTTGTTAAAAACGCTACATAAAGGTGACGACTTGATTTAAAGATATATCGGAAACAAATGGACTGATTGAAGCTGCACAGCTTTGAGATTTTGTGCTTTTATTGATTAGAAACACAACTAAGATCTGAGTGATGTCAGTTTGTCTAACTTTTTTTTTTATTAATAACAGACATTCATTTTCATAACACTGTGAAAAAGCAATAAAGGCACACAAATATGTATCTGGAGACAGAGGTGTGATGCTGGTGGTCTTGCAGAATCCCTAAATGACAATTTATTGTGTAAAATTCATGATTGTGTCTACAGCACCTTCCTATAGAAGAACTATCACAGCTCCAGCTTGACCTGTGACCTCTGAGATGACCTCTGACCTCTGCCAATATGAGTGATTTGCTATGTGAATCACAGTGAGCAGCTTCCTGTTGTTAGTGTTTGATATTCACAGAAGACAATGTATTTTTTTAAATAGTACGTAAAACAGTAGCCATTATTCCACTTTAAAGGTGCCAAACATTGCCACATGAGCTCATCAAACTTTTATCATGGTGTCTTTAAACAGCTTCCAGTTAGGCTCATCTACCATAACTCCTTCAAAAACAGCCAGAAACCTTGGAGTTGTGATTGATGATAAGCTGAATTTCTCAGACCACATTGTTAAAACTGCCCGGTCCTGCAGATTTGCATTATATAATATTAAGAAGATCAGGCCCTTTCTCTCGGAACATGCAACGCAACTCCTTGTTCAGGCTCTTGTTCTGTCCAGACTTGACTATTGCAATGCTCTCTTGGCAGGTCTTCCAGCCAATTCTATTAAACCTCTACAATTAATCCAAAATGCCGCTGCAAGATTAATCTTTAATGAGCCGAAAAGAACGCACGTCACGCCTCTGTTCATCAATTTGCACTGGCTACCAATAGCTGCTCGCATTAAATTCAAGGCATTAATGTTTGCCTACAGAACCACCACTGGCTCTGCACCCCTTTACCTAAATTCTTTACTTCAGACTTATGTGCCCTCTAGAAGCTTGCGTTCTTCAAGTGAACAACGAATTATTGTACCATCCCAAAAACACAGAAAAACACTTTCAAGGACTTTTTCATGAACTGTTCCCATCTGGTGGAATGACCTGCCCAACTCGATCCGAGCAGCCGAATCCTTACCCATCTTCAAGAAACGGCTAAAAACTCATCTGTTCCATCTTTACTTGACCCTCTAACTCTAGCACTATCTATTCTAATTGTATTTTATCTATGTCTTTTTATTAAAAAATAACAATAATAATAATAATTATCTGTACTGCGTTAGGCTAACCAAGACTTGTAATAGCACTTGCACGTTGTTGCTCTTTTGTTGGTTTTGATTGCTTCTTATGTCCTCATTTGTAAGTCGCTTTGGATAAAAGCGTCTGCTAAATGACTAAATAAATAAATAAATAAATAAACGATAAGGGCAAGAAAAGAATTTACAGTTTTACCATGAAATTTTATACATTTTTGTTGAACTTATCCACAAACTTATCTGCTCGTCTCTCTATTAGTTAACCTGATTCATTTCACAGAATAAAGAGTCAAACAGTGAAATCAAGAGAGTTGACCTTTTGAGAGGTACAGTCCCACATATGGGATTTTTATTTCCGTGTTCCTGGGAGTATGGTCCCACATATGGGATTTTTATTTCCGTGTCCCTGGGAGTATGGTCCCAGTCCCACATATGGGATTTTTATTTCCGTATTTTATTTCCACTTACTTGCATGTGTTTCGGGAGAAATAAAAGCGATCCATCTGTCATACAGTGTTATGTGTGTCACGTGACAATCATGACGTGTCGCCATGGAAACAGTATGAGGAAACGTTCTAAAATAAAGGTCGCCTTAAATAAACTCACTCTGGGGGAACTGCTAGAATAGAGTGGTGGAACTATGATGTCACTTTGTAGGCGAAAACACAGAAGCGAGCATTTTAGCACTTCCGGTTCCATCGTCCCAGAGTCAATGGGTTTTTTGAATGGGATTTTGGTTAAATCCCTTAAATAAGGTCCGTGGTTCACACAAGCTCAAGATAGTTTCACGTTTTACTCTACGACATAAAACACACCAGTTACACCACACTCCTGATTTTTTAAAGCTGTTACGTTTCTTAGGCGCTGCCGGAGACATTAAACGTCATCACGCCAAACAGTTTATCAATTTACAGTATCTTCCAGTTGTAGTATAGTTTGTAATACAATTAATTGTAGAATAACCAATGAATAGTTTCCTGCATTTTATATTGTAGTTCGACAATGTTTTTTTGCTTTGCCACGAAATGCAACACATGTGTTCGGAGGGAAGATGCTTGTTTATCGCTTACTGATGCGGAGACTCTGGGTTCTTACCGTAAGGTTTTGTGTAACCACCCTAACAAAATGAGAGCTGAAATGTGGTACTTTGTTCTTCAAAATTCGTCAAAGTTATATTATTTTGTGAAGATTATCTTGATGGACAAAACGTGAAAGTTTCATGAACTATGATTGAACACAGAGCTTATTTTTTGCGATAATCCAAAAGCCTATGGAAAAATCCTATTGGCTTTTTGTCGAGGAGCCAGTTTCATGCTAACAGCCGATCCGCCTACAAAGTGACGTCATAGTTCCCCCACTCTATATTTTAAATTCACCACTGAAATTAAAAATCAATACACGAATCTGATCATTTAAATTTAATTACTGTCTTAAATTTTCACGTAAAGTCAAAGTGGTGTCAAAATGACAACCGAATGTATATTTATAGTGCACATTTTTAACCATTTATAATTTAATTATCAAAAAACCTGAAGCTTCAGACACTTGAGTCAATGTTTTTGACTCATTACATGAGAAAAGATCCTAAACACTGTTATGTTTCACGTGCATCATCTGCTGTAACCCGTACACAGATTTACATAGAGATGATTTGCATTGCAGCACAAGCTTCAGGAGATTTTATAACTCTGTGAGTTTGAACTCTGAGAATCTGAACCAACAGCAACCATGAGCTTCATCACCATCTTCATCTGGATCTTCACTAGCTGCTGTTTCACAGGTGAGGAAATAAACACACTCTATTCTAACTGATCATCTGTGCTAGAAATACTGTCCTTCAACAAATACTGAATTCTGAATGTTTCTTCATTTTTCTTGATGTAGAATCAGCAGCTGTGACAGTCACTCAGACGCCTGCAGTGAAACCTGTTCAACCAGGAGACACAGTTACTATGTCCTGTAAAACCAATCCTGAAGTTTACCAGGGTTGGGGTTATCAGCCTCTTTCCTGGTACTTACAGAAACCTGGAGAAGCTCCTAAACTCCTGATTTATTTAGCAAACAGCCTCCAGTCAGGAACTCCATCTAGATTCAGTGGCAGTGGATCTAAGAGTGATTTCACTCTGACCATCAGTGGAGTCCAGACTGAAGATGCTGGACATTATTACTGTCAGAGTTTCCACTACATCAACAGTCAACATTTGTTCACACAGTGATAAAGAGTCGTACAAAAACCTCCATCAGTCAGAGTCACAGAGACTGAACTGATCCTGCAGCTGCTCAGAGGAGGATGTGAAATAACTCTGTTGTTTCTCTCTCTCTCTTGTTTTTGCTCTTTCTCCTCATATTCTGACTCTCTGTAGGGAGAAGAGTAATGCTGGAACTGGACTGATTGAATCTGCACATTTTTAAAGCTTTGATTTGATTTATTGTGCTCTTAGTCATGGCCTAATGGATAGAGAGTTGGACTTGTAACCTGAAGGTCATGTGTTCGAGTCTCAGGTCCGGCAGGGATTGTAGGTGGAGGAGTGAATAACCAACAATCTCTCCATCCTCAATACCACAACTGAGGTGAGACCCTTGAGCAAGGCATCGATCCCCCAACTGCTCCCCAGGCGCTGCATCATCGGCTGCCCACTGCTCCGGGTGTATGTTCACTACTGTGTGTACACTTGGATGGGTTAAATGCAAAGCACAAATTCCGAGTGAGGGTCACCATACTTGGCCACACACCACTTCCCTTTCTCCTTTCCCTTTTTATAGATCCGTCACATGATGGAGATTGGAGCTCATCTTATAAACACTCATGCAGCTGTTTTCAGTCACACAACTGCAGCTCCTATAATTCCTAAACTTCAATTCAATTACAGAAACTAACAGTTCAATAATTGAAGGTTGGTTCAGCAAATGCTTCACATGAAGACCAGATGATGGCACTGCTGATTTACGATATTAAAACTGCCATATTGTCTGTCCCAGTAAACCAGCGTTCAATCTCAGTTACTGTATACTAGTGTTGAACACTTTGAGATCACCCATACACAAATGTAATATATGTACGTACAAATATTACATTTCCACACATGAGATATTTTGACTTATGAAGTAAAACATAGGCTACATTAAATCTATTCTAAATTGGACCAATTTACAGTAATATATTAAGATCATATAGGCCTATTTATATCTATCCCATACACATATGTATGTTTCTGTATGCTGTATGTGTAAAACATTTTTGGATATATATGTCATGTACATGTAGGCCTATTCATCCATTTTATTTATCTATTTATTTTTGTATGTTCTTTTAATAAAGTTGCATATGTTCACATATATGGTTGCTACATACACCACAGAAAAAAATCATCACATAGATATTATTCACATATGGACATGTAGAACTTTTGCTATGTGTTTAATATATGTTATAAACTTATATCTTCATCTCCCCAAAGTATGTATGCATGCAAAAGTGATGTATCATAACATATGGGATTATCACTTTTAATATAGGGTAATATATATCATATTTCTGTGTGGAAAGTAAGATATTTTTTGTCTTTTGAGAGAAAGTAATATTATCAGCAAAGACATTAATTTGATCAAAAGACTTTTATAATGTTACAAAATATTTCTATTTCAAATAAATGCTGTTCTTTTGAACTCTATTCATCAAAAAAGTATCACACTTCCCACAACAATATGAAGCCACACAATAATATACAATAATAATCAGAAATTATTTTGAGCAGCAAATCAGCATATAAAAAATTATTTCTGAAGGATCATGTGACGCTGAAGAATGGAGTAACGATGCTGAAAATTCAGCTGCGCATCAGAGGAATAAATTATATTTTACAATGTATTCATATAAAAAACAGTTATTTTAAATTGTAATAAAATTTCACAATTTTACAGTTTTTACTTTAGTTTTGATCAGTTTTAATGCAGCTTAAGATATTTTTTTGAATGATAATGTAAAAACAGTCTCTGGACCTGAGTGATTTTTAGTTTAGATTTTACTTTGTCATGTCAACCTTCATTTTCATAATTTCACATAATAAAAATCAGTGCAAAAGGACAAATCAAGAGGAACTGCAGAATTTTTAAATAGACGTTTATTGTTATTAATTTTAAAATTTTATAGTTATGTATTTCTGCCATCAGGAGTCTTTTTTCGTGTGGTTTGAATTGTAAATTTTATGCTATTTTCTTGTGGAAATTTCACACATATTGATAAATCATGATTTGTGCATGAAAATGTTTGCACATGTGAGTCAGTCAGTAAGAGTGTGTCTCAATCAGCTCCTTAGTTCACTAGTCAGTGCACTACTCAGGGATCACATAACGCTCACGCTCAAAACATTCCCACAATGCAACATAAAAGTCAGTATGCATCGCTGCTGTCTATAGTGACTTTTCTTAATTTCCCTCAAACCAACTGAGCTGAAATACATGTGTTTAATTCATGTACAAAAATAATAAAAAATTATTTAAAGTCATTAATACATCCATAACCATAGTCCATCCTGTAATAAACCAACAGATGATAAAACACAAGTCAAAATAATTGTACAAAACAAAGATTAAACGGTGTGATGTGTGGATACAGTGATGGACAGGAAGAAATGAACGAGCAATCTTCATTTAGAAGCTCATTTAAATACAGGATCAGTTCATTTGCATATTGATCAGATGCTTGAGTGCTCTGAGAGTGTTTATAGTGCTGTGAGTTTAACACTTCATCACTGACACACACAACAATCTTCATCAACATGACCTTCATCATCATCTTCATCTGGACTCTCACAGCGTTTGCTCAAGGTTTGTGGAGCACAAGTTTGATATCAATTCATTTCTTCAAGTATATTGTCAAAGTTTTGAGTTGATTTTCTTCTTGTTGTGTTTCAGAGAGTAGAGGACAGATCAGCGTCACTCAGAGTCCCTCAACGACAGCAGCTCAACCAGGAGAAACAGTCAGAATCAGCTGTAAAACCAGCACAGATGTGTATAATGGTAATTATTTAGCCTGGTACTTACAGAAACCTGGAGAAGCTCCTAAACTCCTGATTTATAGAGCAAACAGCCTCCAGTCAGGAACTCCATCTAGATTCAGTGGCAGTGGATCTAAGAGTGATTTCTCTCTGACCATCAGTGGAGTCCAGACTGAAGATGCTGGACATTATTACTGTCTGGGTTTATACTGGCCTGAGAGCATTCAGTGGTTCACACAGTGATAAAGAGTCGTACAAAAACCTCTGTCAGTCAGAGTCACAGAGACTGAACTGATCCTGCAGCTGCTCAAACACTATCACTCACTACTGACACACAGAGACAAACACAGCAACTACACATGAGCTCAGAACTCAGTTAGGAGTCAAATCAGCTCTATTAGACTCTGATCTGTCCTGAGACAGATGGATTTGACTCAACTATGCTCTGATTTTGAGCAAAAAACACACAACAATTTTCTCAGTTTCAGTGTTGTAGTTTTTTTTTTTGTAGATTTTACTACAGTCATAATGTATCCCTGTTAAACTTGTCTTATGAAACTACCACTCAAACTTCATAACTGTCTCATGACTCATGAGCAGAAGTGAAACTGATCCAGTTCAGAGCGTTGAACCGATCAAACAGAGAAACTGTGAGTTTGAGGTGAAAATCAGATTTGCATTGACAGCTTTAGTGATTCTGATCGTCTCAGAATAGAGCATCTCCGTCTCCAGAGACCATGTTCAAACCCCAAGAGCTTCAGTTCACATTTACTGCTAAACCCAGCTGTTCTCAACTATTACAATCATCAACAGCAGCTGAAACTTTAGTGAAGGAAGGACACACTGATCAATGATGCAGTCGAACACAAATGTAAGGCGTTCAGAAGCTTTATTGAATGAACAGCAATGGCAGCAGATTGAAAGACTCCTTGAGTATTGAGCTGTAAATCACGTGACTGCTGTGAATCCTGCTGCTCTTCACTGGAGAAACATCAGCACTCGGAGCTCTTGAGGAACAAGGTGTCTTGAGCAGATCCGTCATGTGTTACTCTGCAGACGAAGCGGTCTGCGCCTTCCCAGCTTGCTTTGCTGAGGCTCAGGACGCTGCTGCGGCTGTAGCGTCCGTCCCGCTCGCTCTCTGCGCTGGTCTGAACCCCCTCGCTGACCACTGCCCCGTCCAGCATCCAGCTCACCTGCGCCCCCTGTGGAGAGTAAGAGCTGAGCAGGCAGAGCAGTGCGGCCGAGCCTCCAGAGATCTGCAGAGAAGAGGGAGGCAGCAGAGACACGGAGGGCTTCACTGCGGGACCAGCTGAAACACACAAACACACACAAAACTCACTTCTTCACATCTGCAGCTACAATCTTCACTGGAGCAGACGTGATAATGCAGAGAAAATCACTATCACTTCATCTTTACTGTCATTCCACATCACTGCTGGCATTCATATAACACATAAACACTATCATGAGTTAAGTTTGAATATAGTCTCCATTAGTTAAATTAAGAGTTAAGAATTATTAAGAAATGTACTCTGTGAAAGAATTGTCTTAATTGTAATTGTACAAGACTATAGAAATGCTAAAATAAAAACCTGTAAAACAGTTCTTTCACTATACGGTGAAAAACTGTAATACGGTAAATCTAACAGGATATTTCATGTTATTGTACAGTAAAATAGGGTTTTTGGAAGTGAAAAAAGAAAACGTGTGCCAATCACAGATGCTATTTTTTTCTGTAAATTTTATGGATTTATTTTTTAGTGTCAAGAATAAGATACTGTATACTGTACATAAAAATAAATAAATAAATAAATGATACACTGCAACATTTATGTTACTTTATGAAGGAAGCAAAATGTTTAAAGTGATTTTATAAAACATCTCTGTCCAAATGCAAACTGATCATTTTATTGTGATATTGTTTTTAGCATTTAGGAAACAAATTTAACTGATTTATATATATATATATTATTTTGAAATACTCATTATTCAGGACATTTTATCATAAACAGAATTATAGGTAAACTAATTTATTTTAACATGCTTATCAACAATTTTTTTTACTCATGAAAGTACATTTATTTTGTATATTATTCAGCTTTTGTGTCATCCACAAATTACAATATTTTAAGAAATAACTGAGAATTCATTTGAAAAATGCCTTTAATTAAAATAATTGAAATGTTAGCACACATTAGGTGTGAAATATTAAGTACAAATATGGAAAAATATGGAATATCACTAAATATGACTTACACATAATATAGCAGACAAAACTTAATAATTAAATACATGATTTGGTGCAATAAATTAATAAAATAGAATTAAATTTTACAATAAATAAGATGCAAAATGTAAGTAAAGCTTTTTAATAATACATTTTTATAATAAATTAAGAATATTGTTGCCAAATGTTTAACTTATCTTAAAACTCCTTTTAAAACACACACACACACAAACACTATATATAATATATTAGATAATTTAAGAAAGACTTACTTCTGATCGTCAGTTTAGTTCCTCCACCAAAAGTCCACCACAGTGCTTCATTCTAGAGAAAGCGTCGTACAAAAACCTCCGTCACACTCAAATAAACACAAACTCCAGCAGAGAGAGAGAGAAACACACTCACACACACACACACACACTCACACTCACACACGCACACACACACTCACACTCACACTCACACTCACACACACACACACACACACACACTCACACACACACACACACACACGCACACACACACTCACACTCACACTCACACACACACACACACACACACACTCACACACGCACACACACACTCACACTCACACTCACACACACACACACACACACACTCACACACGCACACACACACTCACACTCACACTCACACACACACACACACACACACACGCACACACACACTCACACTCACACACACACACACACACACACTCACACACACACACACACACACACACACACACACACGGTTTATTATAAAAAAGCAGTAAAAAATGTTCATCTTTAATAATAAATACTTATTTCATGAAAACTAAAATTGCTTCATCAGTCCCAAAATACATTCCTCACATTTACACTGTTTCTGTTTACCTGCTTTATAACGAAATCTTTAGCAAGATTTAGATGGTGATTCCCTTTTGGATGACCTTTGACCTGTTATACAGTATCACAGATGATAGCAAATCTGTAAGACAGGTATTAAATGCTCTCAGCATCAGAGTCTGAATGAAACTGATCATTAAAACAGTGTTTTGAGAGAGAAACTGGACCCAAAATAATTAAATAACATACAGTAAATCATAAGCATTTGTTTCTGAAAATGAAAAAAAAACAAAAACGAATTTATTAGCAAAGATGCTAAAGGCCAAAACTGTGTTTCTGCTGTGTTCAGGTAAATGATGTGGAGTGTGTTTGCATATTGATCAGATGCTTGAGTGCTCTGAGAGTGTTTATAGTGCTGTGAGTTTAACACTTCATCACTGACACACACAACAATCTTCATCAACATGACCTTCATCATCATCTTCATCTGGACTCTCACAGCGTTTGCTCAAGGTTTGTGGAGCACAAGTTTGATATCAATTCATTTCTTCAAGTATATTGTCAAAGTTTTGAGTTGATTTTCTTCTTGTTGTGTTTCAGAGAGTAGAGGACAGATCAGCGTCACTCAGAGTCCCTCAACGACAGCAGCTCAACCAGGAGAAACAGTCAGAATCAGCTGTAAAACCAGCACAGATGTGTACAATGATGGTTCTGATGATATGTTAGCCTGGTACTTACAGAAACATGGAGAAGCTCCTAAACTCCTGATTTACTGGGCAAACCGCCGCCAGTCAGGAACTCCATCTAGATTCAGTGGCAGTGGATCTAAGAGTGATTTCACTCTGACCATCAGTGGAGTCCAGACTGAAGATGCTGGACATTATTACTGTCAGAGTAGACACTCTATCAGTGGTGGTCTTGTGTTCACACAGTGATAAAGAGTCGTACAAAAACCTCCGTCAGTCAGAGTCACAGAGACTGAACTGATCCTGCAGCTGCTCAAACACTATCACTCACTCAACGGTGAAGAAACACAATATGATCTTATCATAAACATCTGTTTTGTTGAGGTTAATCAGTTTTTGATTGATTTTATTGATTTTTAAGTAATATTTATCTCCTGTTATTTTCAGTCCTTCATGAAGAAATTCAGTCACTTTTGATCTTCACTTCAGTGGATATTTTTCCATCCTTCACTATATTTTTGAGTTTCTGCATTTATGATTTATCCTCAATCTTTTCTTTTCATGTTCTGCTTCATCAGTTTAATACGTCTATTGATTTATTAAGTTCATCCATCATAATGCATATATTAACAGCATCATATAAAAACATACCTCAGGTCCTCAGTTTAAGGATGTGATGTGTGGCCAAGTATGGCGACCCATACTCGAAATGTGTGCTCTAAGTGCACACACATAGCAGTGAGTAGTGAACACACACACACACACACACCCAGAGCAAGTCTGACTCTAACCATTAGGCCATGACTGCCCCTCAGAGACACAGAGACACTGAAAATATTACAAATATGAAGAGATTCTCTCAGAAAGGTGTCGGTAGATCACTGAAAAGCAGAGCATGATCACAAAACTTTAACAAATGTAGTTGCAAAAAGTTTGGTTAACCTTGTTTAAGCAATTATAATGCCTCCATCACTCCATCTCCAACTTTGTCCATTTTAATTAATTGTAGAAATCCTGATATACTTAGAGCTCGAGTCGAGTAACAGAGAGCCTCTATCATGAACACAACAAGTGCATTAGCTCTGGGCACTTTCATCACTATATTGATCTGGACGATGACAGTGTTATTTAAAAGATAATTTAACTTGTTATTTTTATGCATGTTGTGAAGATATATGATTCTAAAAGTGTTTGTGATTTCTAATCTTTCTCATTTGTCAGAATCTATTGGGCAGATGACAGTGACTCAAAGTCCCTCAGTGCTGCTCGCTCAAACTGGACAATCAGTCACTGTGACCTGTTTAACAGTGGTGCAGACTGCTGTAATAATGGAAATCATTTTCTTAACTGGTACTGTCATGAATCTGGTCTATGAACTTCCGTTCACTCACCACCAGAGGTCACTCGCTCACCACATTGACTCTTGCACTCACTATACTAACTGTTGCATGTTACTCTGGACTACAATTCCCATCATCCATTGCACTGACGAGACACACACACACACACACACACACACACACACACACACACAGCTGATTGGTCCGTGTACGTTTTGATAGTTTCAAATAGGTCTATATCGCGGAAATGATTTGTGCCAATGAGAGAGGTAGGATAACTTTACCTTCAGTTCCGCTTTGTTTGGCTTGTTTATAGCTAAACCTATATTATATACTGCAATTATTTATCCATTAGTATAAATATTATATAAATATTAGTATAAATATTTATATACTTATACATGACTTATCTTTGTATTTGTTTCCTATCAAAAACGTAATTTTTTTTTTGCGTGTTTAAAATAAATCAATAAAACATGTTCGTGCCCCTCACTTTAATAGATGCATTTACATTTTGACAGCCTAAAAACAGACTTCATTCACATGAATGACAGTAAATAATTAATTAACGAAATTTATTGTATCCTAACTGCGTGCATGAGCTTAATCAGTTTTGTCATCGTTATTTTTTACTAATAAATATCTGGGGGACCAAACAGGCCAGCTATGAGGCCACTGAGTTCCGGACCTCGGTAAATGTTTCATGTTCAAAAATAAAATATGTTCTCTTAATGACTAATTTGCTGTTAAACTCCTCTTATGAATGTCTGCATGACATGTATAATTCAGTTTATAGTTTGTAAGAATTGTAGCGTCCGTGGCATAAAAATGATCGAAGTAAAGAGTCTCTTGAGTCTTGCTGAGAGAGTTATGAGTGAGGCATATAATAGATCCAGCTATTATAAGCATTTTTGGACTTGTCTTTTCCACTTTCGGTAATTTCGGTTTATTTTTATTTATTTTTCGTTTTTAATATAAATATCTGGCTACACTACATCAAACTGACAGTAATCAAAAAAGCATGGACAGGTTATTGCTGACAGGATACCACATTCAGTAAGGCAAACGCAAAAACATCATGATATTATCTGTCAGAAACGTTATCAACGCTGTCAAAAACAGTATTTAACTCTAGTACACAGATCTGTAGAACAAGCTGAATGAAATGAAATACGCAAACACTAGCCATGAAGAAGTCTATGCTATATGTAATTCAGTATAGTAGTTAAAATTTTCAGAAATCATGTTATAAACATTCATAAGAGCACTAGACAAAGTTATCAGCTATATAGCAATGGTTATTAATAAAATATATAACAGTAATATATTGTTTCAACATGAATAATAAACAACTGATAAAATTATCCACTCCTAACTATAGTACAATATTAACACATTTTGATGCAATAAATAGGGTATGATTTCAAAATGATCATCCCTCCAAAACAGAGAAAACATCTTTCACAAATATCTACATGTCTGTCTCTTTTAAAGTGTTTAATAAAACCTTAAAAATTAATCTTAAACTATATCTGTGAGGTTCATAATTTGACCGCATGTTTTGGTTTCATCGTGAATCTGCAGGTGTTTTCATGCTCCACTGAATGAAGTTTATTTTACCTCCCCTTATTTTTACTTTATATTACAATTTTAATTAATTCATTTTATATGTGTTTTATGCAGTCTACATTATTAAAGCACAAATGTGAATTTATGAAAAAATTAACGTTTTATATCATGTGTGATGCACGCTACTCACAATCAAACTGAGTTTATTCAGTGATTGAGAGACACGTGTGATGATCCTCATGTCTGTAAAAACCTGCAGGAACATCCATGGATTTGATATAAAATATATAGGAATTAACAGTCATGTTTCTATTCAACTACTAAATATTCTCAAAGTCTCACAGGAGAGAGTCAGGATAATATACTAAAGTTGGTCTTAAAGATTTATTCAGAAGTGAATGATCTGATAGAATTCATAACAGTTTGGCTATTAGAAGATCAAATATTGAAAGATTAATTAGTACTTGTATTTTGTGTCTGTTAATGAGTGACTGTCTTCAGGTAAATGATCTGGAGTGTGTTTGCATATTGATCAGATGCTTGAGTGCTCTGAGAGTGTTTATAGTGCTGTGAGTTTAACACTTCATCACTGACACACACAACAATCTTCATCAACATGACCTTCATCATCATCTTCATCTGGACTCTCACAGCGTTTGCTCAAGGTTTGTGGAGCACAAGTTTGATATCAATTCATTTCTTCAAGTATATTGTCAAAGTTTTGAGTTGATTTTCTTCTTGTTGTGTTTCAGAGAGTAGAGGACAGATCAGCGTCACTCAGAGTCCCTCAACGACAGCAGCTCAACCAGGAGAAACAGTCAGAATCAGCTGTAAAACCAGCACAGATGTGGTTGAATATAGCTCGCCACGTTACTATTTAAGCTGGTACTTACAGAAACCTGGAGAAGCTCCTAAACTCCTGATTTATTATACAAGCACCCTCCAGTCAGGAACTCCATCTAGATTCAGTGGCAAGAGTTCATCTGCAAGAGATTTCACTCTGACCATCAGTGGAGTCCAGACTGAAGATGCTGGACATTATTACTGTCAGGGTAGACACAGTGGTCTTGTGTTCACACAGTGATAAAGAGTCGTACAAAAACCTCTGTCAGTCAGAGTCACAGAGACTGAACTGATCCTGCAGCTGCTCAAACACTATCACTCACTACTGACACACAGAGACAAACACAGCAACTACACATGAGCTCAAAACTCAGTTAGGAGTCAAATCAGCTCTATTAGACTGTGATCTGTCCTGAGACAGACGGGTTTGACTCAACTATGCTCAGAATCAGAGAAAATTCATAGCAAATTAAACAAAAACTTTTTTCTCAGTCCCAGTTTTATAGTTGTTGTGGAGGGTTTTGTAGATTGTACTACACTTGTACAATCATAATGCATTCTTGATAAACTGGCCTTATAAAATTACCATTTAAACTTTATAACTGTCTCATCACTCCATGAGCAGAAGTGAAACTGATCCAGTTCAGAGCGTTGAACCGATCAAACAGAGAAACTGTGAGTTTGAGGTGAAAATCAGATTTGCATTGACAGCTTTAGTGATTCTGATCGTCTCAGAATAGAGCAGCTCCGTCTCCAGAGACCATGTTCAAACCCCAAGAGCTTCAGTTCACATTTACTGCTAAACGCAGCTGTTCTCAACTATTACAATCCATCAACAGCAGCTGAAAGAAAATTTTAATTTTAATTTCATACTGACTCAAAAGCACTCATATGTAAATGCATTTATGCACAGGCTAAACACAGTGATCTGCTTGTGTTTACCAGGGATTCGTTGATCAAAAGTGACGGTATTACTAATAAGAGTTGGTATAGCAGTAACAAATGATGCACAAAATATGCTTTTTGCTGTGTTATTGTGAATATATTTTATAAAAGTCGCAGAAGTGGGACTCAAGGTAAGAACAGAGAGAAAAATGAGTGCACAGGAAGTGAAGGAAGCGATTTCAGGAGCCGACGAGAGCTGTGGAAACCTAAAACCTGGACAGACAGCGGCATGACGGGTTCGAGGCAAAGAAAGGTGCAAAATGATTCAGAAAGAACCAATGGGGGCTGAAAAAACATGAGTCGGCTGGACAGCATAGACAGCACAGGTGTATAAACCCTAAAAAAAAATACAGGTTTCAAATGCGGTTTTTGCAATCATGCCATAAAAGTACAATTTTGGATTGTAACCTTTCAGTGAAAAGTTAATAAAAGAACAATTGTTTCTACTGTAAGTGTGGAGGACGTTTTAAAAATGTAAGGAACCTTCTTCCACTATAAAGAGCCTTTTGTGGGATGGAAAGAATCAAAAGTTGCTAAAGGTTGTTCATGGAACCATTGATGTGTAAATTAATTCTATAATTCTAGAATGATGATATGCATGATGCATTTTTAAAATCAAATTTGTGAACCTGAAAATGCATGATTACAAAAAGGCATTAGCAGACTATATAATGAAAAGCAGATGAACAGTAATTTCAAATATAAAGTGTTGATATGAGGTTTTACATTGTCAAATAATATACAAGCCACAGTATCACTTGTCTCCCCCTCTACCTCATTCCTCTTTCTTGAGTATTAAGCAAGAGGACTGTCTTCCCACCCAGAAACCTGGCAGAATTTTCTCCTTTATGGGATTCTTAAATCTGTGAAGAAGTTTGACTTCCTTTTTCTTCGAATCTTCCTCTGTCTCTACAGTGTAGAAGCAGAGCAGACCCGCGGGCTGATCCACATACACCCCTATAGTGCAGCACTGAGGCACGTCTGCCACCCTGCTGCTGGTTCCTTTATGCCAGGCGTCATAGCAGGACCCGGCCCAACCCAGACCCCACGACTCCTCGTTCTCCCCGAGGCCACAGGGACCGTCGCCTGCCTTCCTCGCAGCACCCTCATATGCTGCTCCTATAACCACCCAGCCAGAGTACAGCACCTCCCAATAACAGCGCGACACCCAGACAGACTCCTTACACAGCACCTGTACACACACACGGATGTGCATTATTATTTTGGAAATAATGCATGAGAGAGACGAAAGTAAAAACTATCTGGTGTGTGTTTGTTTGCATTCTCAAATTTAAGGGCCACAACTCAAAACATATATCGCAATTTGTGTGTGTGTGTGTGTGTGTTTTACCTGAGGACTGTGGTCAAATCTCTCTGGCCTGTCCAGGTAGGGACACACCTCATCTGTCATGCGGGAAACTTTAGCCCCGCCCTCTGTCAACCACAGCACTTTATTGGCAGTTCGTTCGTCCAATGAAATATTGAGCCAGTCTAAGAGGAAAGGAACAGGTAAGTTTACTGATTTAACTAGAGTTTGATTGTCTGTGAATGTGACTCACATTTGAGCAGCTCCTCTCGGGACGTCGGCTCTGGGATGTTCGGCTCATAAAATGGAAGCTTTTCTGAAGATAGAGAAATATCAGTATAGGTTTCAATTTTGGCATAAAGTTAATAATACTGTCATGCAGACAGAGGTTTAGTTCATCATACCAACTGGAGTATTTCCAGCTTTGATTTTCCTTCGTGGAAGAAAATAAAAAAGCCTATATTCTTTCTATATTCTCCTGCGGTTGAGCGGTCATATTAAGCGTTGCATTTTTCCCCGTTCAAAACTATACAAGTGACACGTCTTGGGTATTCTATAGTCTTTGATTGAAAATGCGGGATCATTTACGTCATTCATGTAATTCCTAACTAAATGTGACCAGACATGAACGTTTTACCTTATTATTTGCAAGTAGTTCAAAATTATTATACTTACCAACTAGAATTTCCTTCACTATTCCATTTATTTATGCTTTATAAAAAAAGGCATGGCTACGGCTTTGCTAGCGTTAGTCTGTGCCTCTCAGATATATCAGCTTTTGAGGACACATCTCTGGCAACTGTTTCAGACGTGTGGCAATGTATTGTGTGTGTGAATGTAACCCACTGACCCAATAGCCCAGTGTGAAATGATTTATAACACTTGTTCAGACTTCTGATATTGTGGCAACCTGATACCTACAGTACAGTCCCGACCCCAAAATTGTATAATTGGATAACTGACATCAAGCTTCAGTTTAATTATCCAGCATGTTTTTGTACTCCCTGATGCATTGACATTCTTGAGACATTTGCTATAATTAAATGGCATGCATTGATTTGATAATGAATAAGCGTGAAATAATGACCTCATGCACGCCTTTGAAACTATAGCTTGTTACTTAGATTTATTGAGTTATTTTAGTCACTGATATACTATTGTACATTTTATACATATACTGTTAGGCTATACTATTATATGTTTGGTAGAAATTGCTTGTAAATTTGACAAATAATGACAAATAAATGTGATAATTGCATTGAATTAAACATGACATTTTGAAGCATGAAACTAGAAAGACTGAAGTAGCATTGTCTCATAAAACTTACACTCCAACAATTTTTGTTTAATTTACAGCTTTGTAGTTTTTAGTATTTTCAATAAGATTTAACTTTCCTGTTTTCTATTTAGTTTATTTATAGCTGTTTTAGTCCTTAAACCTGATGAAAATGAGAAATGTTGGCAAATTACTGCAATAAAATAATTTTATTTTATGATTAAAAATATTTTTTATGGTTTTAGTTTTAATGAATTATAATATCCCGGTTTCAGACTGAATTAAGTTGCTTTGTAATATTATATATATATTTAATGTTTGAAATATTAATTCTTTACTATCTGTTCTAATACAGTTAGTGTTACTGTACTGAGCTTAGTTTTTTAGTCGGCTACATTTGCTTTTTCTGTACGATACCTATTATTTTGCAGCTAAATAATGTAACAATAACACAAAAAAATATACATTTAAAAAAGGTCCTGTGCATCACAACCTCATCTGACTACAGAAGAAACTTTCTGAGATTTATTTCTGGGTTAGTTCTTAATTATGATAGCAATGCTTTACCTGTCTTCTTGATTTGAGACGCCATAATTCTTGTGCTTGAAGGCATTTTGATGATAGAGTTTGTCTGAATGTAATGTGTTTGGATATGCGTGTGTAAGATGCAGCAGCTCTTTTATAGCCAACATATAGTGCAGAGAGATGGGCACATGGCCACTAGAAACCATAAGGAGGGCGTTCCAATGTCACACTTTGTCCAAATAAAGGCAGCACATCAGAAATACAAATGCACAGACAGACACATCACTGGAGCAGAGCAACGGACCACAAACTGGGTCAAATGACACACACACACACACACACACACACACACACACACACACACACATACATACCTGCAGATGTAAATGGAGGCTGCCATCAGGGTTATTATAGTTAAATTAAATCATAAAAAACATTTTTATTACTTCAAATAAAATAAAGTTGAAAATGTAAAATAGAAATAAAATGTAAAACACTATATGAACCATATTTCCACTTAATGTACTAAAATTACTAAAACTAAGATGGAAATAAAATGAAAAACTATACATGCATTTGCACATATATTAAGCACATAAGAAAATTACTGAACATTTAAAATTAAACACAGAAATTTAAATTAAATCAAAATAAAGAAAAGCTGTAATATCTAAATGATAATAAAATAACACTGTTTGCCACAAAATCAACATAAATAATGTAATAATATAAATAACTTTAATGATTATCAATATGTTAATTAGTAAAGATTTCCAATTTACCTACCTAACCCTAAAATCATATTTTGCATGAAAAAACATTTCCACTTTATGTAATAAAATAACAGTTATACAAAACTATAGACATTATTATAAGCTTAAAAATGACAAACACAAACTAAAACAAACTATAACTAAAAATGAAAACTATCAAAATATAAATATCAAAATAGTAATAAAAGCTATAATAGTATGTGAAATGTTTAATAAATTATATAATAATTTAATTAAATTCTATAATATTAAATATGATATTTTAATATGATAATTAGATTTCCAACCCCAACCCTAAAGTTTAATTTATTTATGTATTTGTTTTGTTTATTTATTGTTTGCTTTGTATTTTGGCTTGGTGTGGTTGTTTTTATCATGGTGAGAACTGTCTATTCATATTTTGCACTAAGCCCTATCCTCTAATCTAACCTTCACAGAATCCTTTATGTATTTTCCATAAGATGTTATTAGTCCATTCTCATTGTGTGGATTGTTGCCCACCTGAAGAAACAAATCGCCAAAGCTCACATTTGTGCGTATGTGAATGTTTCTAATGACAAAGCGACATTGAGAAAGTAACGTGGAGTAAAGTGAACAAAGGTGTGTGTGATGCAGCTGGCACAACTGTGTGTGACATTTCAGTATTGACAGATTAAATTCCACAGACTAATTCCACTGAAACACTTTTATAAGATATATGATCCAGAGATTAGCAGGTCTAAAATACATGCATGCACGGCACAGAAAGCATGTGATGTCTCCTCTGAAACTTTAACCGAGCACTTATCCTACACACAGCGTCCACATGTAAACTAGTCAACATCCGTGGATGGCGACAGTAAATCGTGGATAGTAAAAATTGTAAATAAACCCAGCCGTCACAATAATATCAATATTGAACACACTTTTTTTTACTTGTGTGATTGCAAGTTTACTATAATTATGGAGTGATTGTGCTGTCTTTTATGCATAAAAAATATATATAAATAATAATATAATAATCAAAAGTATTAATCTAATTATGAATCTAATAATCAAAATTAGATTATAGATTTGAAAAATTATAATATATAAATAGTTATTATAATTAATAATTATTTTCTAAATTATTTATAAATTTTAAATTTAAAAAGCATAGTTTAACTGCCACATATATCAAATATATACATGTTTTTATACATGCTTTTTTTTGTAACTAGAGCAGCTACTATATACTTTTTCCAAAAGCTAGTTTGACTGTTAACATCTTTTAATGATGATTGACTTGTAAGTTGGCAGTGTACAGTTTCAAAACAACCTTCCCAACACTTAACCAGTCAACAGTTATGTATTATAACTAATAGGATGTGCATTCCATGTATAACCGCATTGTTACTGGTCACTTTGCAGTGTGTTCACCTTTGATCTACTGAGATGATAGTGATGCTCCTGCTGACGAGACGCCAGGGCTTTCCTCTCTCGTTCAGAGGACTGGAGGGAAACACGTTTACGATGTTTATGACAGCCGGGATCATTAAACCAAGCCGTTGTCCTTCTTTCTTTAGCGTGTTACAGATATTTCTACTAAATTCTCTAAATTTGCATTTCCATCCTTCTAGATAAGCTTCTTTTCTTTATTTAATTGTCAGCTCGGGATTTATTTGCAATTAATGTTTTTATGCATCATTCTTCACTCATATAATAAAATGACACATATATTCTTTATGTATTCAACCCCATTTATTAACTAGTGTCTTTGCTGCTGATCTTCGATGATCCAATACTAATCAACCATACTAATAAACAAAAATGATTTAGGATAAACATAACATTGTTTCCTTTTTTCTTTCTTTTTCTTTTTTGAGGTTGAGGTGTCATGATTGCGCCAGACTGCCAGTCTTTTCTAAAAATATAAATACGCAGAACTTCACAAGTAGACAGAAGTGAGATGCAGTACAGTGTGTGTGTGTGTTTGGTATGTATATGGCTGTCATTGAGCTGTCATTACTGAAACAGAGCAGCCATCTGACAGCACATAAATCCTTAATGCATGTGTCTGGTGTGTGTTTCTATCAGTGTGTGTGTAAATGTGTTGAAAAGCCAGTGTGATACAATGTCTCAAAGCTAAAATGACCTTCTCTATCCTACTTAGTGTGTGTGTGTGTGTGTGTGTGTGTGTGTACAGTAGTGACAGAGTTATCTTTTTATACCTGCATTAATTTGCCCCAAAATGCTGATCTTCATGTAAGACTTAACTCATAAATACTGTATTGCTCCAAATAAAAGACAGTGTTTTTTTTCTTGGAAATGCATCTAAAAAATAGGGTCATCTTATATTCAGGGTCTACACTTTTACATGTCAATTAATCACCTGCAATAATAGGTGGTGCCAAATACATGTAAAGTGAGTATCCTCAGGACTGAAGCGGGCGCTTTGAAGCAGTGATTCATGAAGCTTATCAAACTGCCAAAGTCAGGTGATCACAAAGCTTCGTTACGTCATAAGTGTTTCAAAATCTCAGCAGTTTGCCTTTGCCCAGCGGCGAACCATTGAACCAGCGTCTATCATTTTTTACCTGATCTAGGATCAGTTTTGTAAATTTATAAAGGTTTAATGAGCCATTTGTTCAATTAAAAGGAAGAGTAGTGGTTAATAGTCTCTGAATGGCCTGTTTAGACATTAAACAAACAAAACAAGCCTTGCAAATTAATAAAAGAAGAAATATTTTATGGTATTTGATGATGTTAATTGCTTTTAATATATTATACTTTCAATAAAATATTTGCAATGGTTTGTAAAAGCTGTTTTTATTAATGTTTGACCTGAGTTTTTGTTGTATTTACACTGTTTTGACCAGCAGGTGTTTTCAGCGTTTCGAAACAGTGAATCATTTTACGAAGCAATTGCTTTGGTTCAGTTGATTCGAATCGAGTTTATCAACTCGTGGGTTGCGGCCCAGCAGGCACCGGACGTCTATATAACGTCAGGTTGACATGATGTCGGACAGACATTGCATTTTGGTTGAAAATGAAAATCGGGTTGACATCAGTATATGACGTCAATCTGACATTGACGTAATGTTGGATTTTGGTTACACAACCTAAAAACATAAAAATATCAACGTCAGCTGACGTCGGTATTGGACATCAATTGACCTTAGACGTTGAATTTACATAGAATTTTGGTCACCCGACGTCACAATTTAACCAAATATCAACGTCTTATGACTTTGTGTGCCTGCTGGGAAACAACAACATTCTGTGTTTTTTTCTGATTCTTTTATTTTGAAAGGCATGCGTGAACGCTGTCTAGAGAAAAATGTGTTGTCCTGATTCAGCATCTGCGGTCAGATGTTAGTGTCATTATTCTAATGTTATTTTTGTATCTTATTAAATACATTTTCATCTTATCATCTGAGAAAAACAAACTATCCTGTACTGCATTGCGCACTGTATACCACTTCATTCGCCTATAAATGAAGCTCAAAAGAAAGTAGGAGCAAGCAACGTATGTTGGTAAATTATGAACTTACCAAAAAGTACCAATACATTACGTTACTGGTACTTGCTGATTTATTTACATTATATAGGAAAATACTTTTTAATAATATACATTTAAATGTGCTGTTTATATCTGGTGTTTTGTTTACTGGACAAAGTGTGGGATCAAAATAGAGTAACAACTCATTTGAACAGACAACGTATAAATCATGTCATTAAATTCATGTGCCTAGAGAAAATCAAAAACAAGATCACTATGTTCAGAAGGAAAAACTGGCTGAATACTGTACAATGCACTGCCTCCTATGGTTTAAAAATAGTAAGTGCAACCGCAGACATTATCACAAGACAAATGTGTGGAGTGAGTACTAGCTACTCCAGGTATTTTATGCATGCAGGCATTCACATGCCATATGTATTATATTCTGTATACTGCAGAAATAACAGTAGTAATATGGTAGTATGCTGTTCTAAACATCTGACAAAAAATAAAAATAATAAAACTAGCATTAGAGCTGCATGGTTAATATTTAAAGTTAATAAAAACTTTTGTGCAAAATGTTGATCTAGCTTAACATTAATATGAATCATTAGACCCATCGACAGCGCTATGGATGCGATGCTTCGCTTGCAGTATATGGATGGAGTTTTTGAAGCTTTAGATCTTGCCCTCGCCAATGAATAGCTGTGCCAGTCTAAATGAGGTCAATCTCTAGCACATGGCTAGCATGCTTGAGTTCGCTGTGTAATGCAATGACACCTGCCTTTGAAATCAGGCGCTGAGTGGAGAGCATGTGTGAGAGTGAGAGATGGAGAAACACAAGCATCACCTGCTCCGCAGCCTCACACATGTCAGTAATACAGCCAGACACAAACACAACTGACACTTCAGCTTCACTAAACCTAAAACATAAAGGCAGCATGAACACTTTCATTTGAAACCATTTCAAAATGGAAATTAAAAAGGATTTTAAAGGCCATTAGCTATTAAAAAAAAGAATATAATTTAAAATTCTGATTTAAAAATATAAATATGTTTTTAAAGCATTTAAAATATATATTTTGCCCTCCACATATTTCAATCCAAGACAATACATGCATATATGAAGAAAAACGTTATTTATATCACATTTAAATAAGCAGTTTATATGGTGTAGTATTTAAAAAAAAAAAGAATGTAGTTTTGATCTCGATAGGCTATTCCATCCACATAAAGATTCAAAGCACCTTATATGTTTATATAGGCTATAATTTCACGTTTGCTTTTCTTAAACCAAATCATTCAGAATGGATGTCGAAATCAATTCAAATTAAAGTCACCAGAGGCTGTGACGTATGTTTTATTTGCCATAAAAACAAAATCACGTTTTTAAGTTGTTTGTTTTTTGGTGTTTGCATGTGCATTTTTTTATTCAGACAACAAACGTGGCTTAAATGTGGAACAATCAAGGGACTCATGAAAAACTATCACAAAACATAAAAACAGCTGTGGGTCATCCATGACACAGTATTAAGAAAGGGCGAAAGGAAAGTGACTATTATGAGCATAACTGCATCTTCTGTAGCTTCTGAAGAGCAGAATTAAATGAAACACATATGGCATGGTCCTGATGGTGCCATTAGAGGGTGTAGAATATGTGTGTGTGACTGTCTGAGATGGAGTGCTAATCACTGCCCTGACTTTGCAGTGTCCATTGCAAGTGTATTCATTATTGTGTTTGTTTTGATTAGTATAACTTATTTTATTATGTTTCCTTTAAATACTTTATTGTTTAATCAATTTAATGATTTACTTGAAGTGTCTGTGTTTGCAAAATCTTTTTCTCAATCTAAATGATTAGTTCAATGTTGCAGTTCTGTTGTGTTTGTTGAATAATATGAAGCCCTGTTAAATGTTTGCAGTCCTGCATTTGCTGAAAAAATAAAATTGAGTTTTGTTGATACTCTGCTGTGTTTGTGGTTTTCTTTACAGTTTTTATGTGTACATATGATGCATTTTTGTGTAGAAGACCAGTAGCAATTAAAATATATTAAGTGCACGGGAACAGAACGATAGGTGGATCTACCGGTGAGTGCGTCAACATTCGTCTGTGTCTGGGGGTTTATCGCGTTAGTGAGCGGCCAGGAAAACTGCCACACACAAAAGAGTCTGTCCCTGTTTGCACGCAGTGTCACATACAATAAGGTAAACATGCCAAGTGAATATAAATAAGCTCTGTAACTTCATAGAAAGCATGACATACATCATTTTAACTGCAGTTATTCCATGTAAAAGTGTGTGGAATAGCATCTTAAAAGTTGTCTGTCATAGCTAATCTCACAAGCTCTCAGCTGCTAGGGGAAAGAGCAGGTGTTTTAGTAGAACGCACATAAGACAGCTGTGAGCTCTGTGCATCTCTTCTCACTAAAGATGTATAGTTTTTTTTTCCGCTCCTACAAAACACACTTCTCCCCAGGTTAAGAGGGGAAGATGTTACATGGGTATGTTGGGGAGACTGGGTATGGTTGTAACATGGGGAGAGTTGTAACAGCACCATTTCCACCTATCAGGGATAAGCTAGGAGTCCTATGATCATTTAATTATTTACCCACTTCCTCCAGATCTTATATGAATGATTGTCAAGGCTGTAAATAGATATATGCAGATTTTATAAAGAAAAATTTTAAAAATATTTTCAAAATATTTTGGTGTAAGAATCCGATTTTTTTCATCAAAACTATATTTTGCTTAGTAATTAAAACATTGCAGATTAAATCATATAATTTACATAGAATAAATTGTAGATTCTCAGTCAAAATGTGAACTGTTATGCTAATACAGCTAAACATTGGATGACAGGGGTGGGGTAAGTTGTAATACAATTTAGCATTCCCTTACATAGAACTGAGAACTTTCATATTGTCTATATGGAGATGTTTTGGCAGCTCAAATCCAAATGAAGTGTGGGTAAAATGTATGCAGTTTCTGGATCCACCAAGCCTGCAGTCTAGGGTTAAAAATATAGGTTTGACACAATTGTGAATCTGACTGAGAAAATTCATACATAGATGCAATCTCACACACAAATTTACACAGTTTTTTGTTAGATCTACATATTCTTTACCTCGGTACACTGGGGTTGAGTGTTCAGTAAGCTAAAATACTGTTAGGGAGGTTTGTTCTAGTAGTCTAATGTACAGACATGCTCACATTCCTGCATTGAACAGAAAGTGGATTGGAGATGTGATCATTCATTGTTTTGTATTGTTCTTAGATTGTTTCAATAAACCTGTTTTTGAAGTAAACTTTATGAGGCGGCTGCTGTTTTTGCTTTTTTTGTCTAACTGTTGCAACCTACCCCGGTAGTGGGGTAGATTGTAACAAAGGCACTCCATATTAACATCAACTTATATGGCTGTGATATTCTTACAGAGGTTTGAATTGGTACCTTTTGTAGTGAACAAATGTGGGTTCTTTGTATAAAAGTTTGAGAACTCTAGCTCAAAAATTCAGCGATTTTCAGCGATTCAGTTACAGGTAAATGCTCCCTCTATAGGTAAATGGTATTCACAGGTGCACTATAAGATTAGCGCAAGAGTGCAGACAAATCAGGTTGGGGGGAGTGAGCAGAAACAGTCATTGAGCGTGCTCGCACTCTCAAGGAATGAGTGGACTATTGGACTTTATTTTCTCAAAGTTTATTTTGCCTGTTTTTGTTTGGAATAAATGTCAAGAGAAACGTTAACATTGGATGGACCCAAGTGTTCATTGAGCATAAGTAAGACGGAGCTCCCGACTGTCTCACAGACTAAATGTTTGTCAGAACAAAGAGTCAATGACTGCGCTATGGACTATTGAGCTAATGAGATGGCGTGCAAGACGGCAACATCTGGAATGCAGCGAATGCAGAAACGATTGCACGAAGGTATGTCTATCGGTGAAATCTAATAATTCAAAGCATCGTGAGAGAGAGCATAGGGTACCATGTGTCCAAAATTTGATTGATGAGGGGGTCATAAAAATTCCATCCCCCCCACCCCTCCCTCCCACCCATAACTGGACACCTGTTTGTACCCCACCCGTCTAAGTGACCATCTGATTCATCCACACCAGCGATCGCAAGGAATTTATGACTGAATGTGTTTTTGTGTGTGGGGCCATTATTAAGTGCTTTTAAACTTTAAATTGTGAAACAGTGTTAAATGGGATAAAGGGAAGTTTTTATTAAAGTTTTTCACACACATATCAAGAAAAAACATCAAACAAACACGTAAAACGAGGAACGACTGTTTTTCCCTACAAGTGAAGACGAGCTAGTGTAACAGAACTGTTTGTTTAGTTTCCTTTTTGTCCTTATTTGGTTCTTCCTGTTTTAGTTTCTGACCTAGTTCTGTTAATTAGTTATATGCATCACCTGTGTTTGATTCAATTATCTTGTTTTCTTGTTTGTTCCAGCCCCTTTATAAGTCCTCAGTTCTGCCTTTGTGTTTGTCTGATCTTAAGTTAACAATGGTAAATGTGAGTTGATGCTAAATAAATATCTCTTTTGTTATTCTTCGTCGAGCGCTCCTTTTCCCTACAACCACGAACCGTTACAGAAGATCAGACCAACACAGAAGATGGGCGAGCTCGCACAATTTTTTGAGCTGGCTCACGCCATCCAGGACCCAGCGAGCTTTGTGATGGCATTTACGCCTCTCGCCCTCGCCAGCTCACTAGAAGGAGGAACCCTCAAGATGCTGCTCCGGCTCGGGCTCACTTACCACCAACAGCGTCCCAGACACCTCCGACCTCGATTGGAGAGAAGCCATCATCCGGTGTCTGGAGAGCCTCCGACCCCGAGTCGGAGCCCTACCCACGGCGATGAATGTTCCGCCGGCGGCGAGGAGGATACCGCCGCAACAGGCGATGAACGTTACGCCGTTTACGGCGATGATGGTCCCGTCCAGCCCACCTGAGTTCCCGCTGGTCCCGTCCAGCCCACCTGAGTTCCCGCTGGTCCCGTCCAGCCCCGCGCCTCCCGTGCGCCCTCTAATGTCCGCGCTGCAAGAGCGCCCTCTAATGTCCGCGCTGCAAGAGCGCCCTCTAATGTCCGCGCTGCAAGAGCGCCCTCTAATGTCCGCGCTACAAGAGCGCCCCTTTGAATCCGCGCTGCAAGAGCGCCCCCAAGTGTCCGCACTGCCAGAGTGGCCCCAAGTGTCCGCGCTGCAAGAGCGTCCTCCTGCGTCTCCGCTGGTCCCGTCCAGCTCTCCTTCGTCTCCGCTGGTTCTATCCAGCTTCGCGCCTCCCGTGCGCCCTCAAGTGTCCTCGCTGCAAGAGCGCCCTCCTGCATCTACGCTGGTCCAGTCCAGCTCTCCTTCGTCTCCGCTGGTCCCGTCCAGCTCCACGCCTCCAGAGCGCCCCCAAGTGCCCGCTCCTCCAGAGCGCCCCCAAGTGCCCGCTCCTCCAGAGCGCCCCCAGGTGCCCGCTCCTCCCGAGCGCCCCCAAGAGTCCGCTCCTCCAGAGCGCCCCCAAGCGCCCGCTCCTCCAGAGCGCCCCCCCAAGCGCCCGCTCCTCCAGAGCGCCCTCCAGCGCCTGCTCCTCCAGAGCGCCCCCAAGAACCCACTCCTCCAATGTGGCCCCCAGAGGGGAACTTTCCCAAAGAAATTTTGGGGGGGGGGGGGGGCATATAGCCGCAGTTTGTGTGGCCAGGCCAAAGGCCAAGGCCACAAAGGACCCAGATCCATCATGGCCTCCCGAGGACCCCGACCCGCCATGGCCGCCCGAGGACCCCGACCCGCCATGGCCGCCGAGGATCCAGATCCATCATAGCCTTCCAAGGCCCCTGATCCGCCATGGACTCCCGAGTCTCCAGATCCGCCATGGTCTCCCAAATCTCCAGTCCTACCATGGCCTCCTAAGGCTCCGGATCCACCATGGATTCCCAAGTCTCCAGATCCGCCATGGCCTCCCAAATCTCCAGTCCTGACATGGTCTCCCAAGGCTCCTGATCCGTCCTGGAGGCTTCCCTGTCCTATCCTGGTCCTGCTCCAGCCTCCAGGACGCCCGCCCCCCCTCCCCGATGTTACTGTTACGGTGCGGGACGCACCTTCCGGGAGGGGGGCGATGTCTGTAACAGAACTGTTTGTTTAGTTTCCTTTTTGTCCTTATTTGGTTCTTCCTGTTTTAGTTTCTGGCCTAGTTCTGTTAATTAGTTATATGCATCACCTGTGTTTGATTCAATTATCTTGTTTTCTCGTTTGTTCCAGCCCCTTTATAAGTCCTCAGTTCTGCCTTTGTGTTTGTCTGATCTTAAGTTAACAATGGTAAATGTGAGTTGATGCTAAATAAATATCTCTTTTGTTATTCTTCGTCGAGCGCTCCTTTTCCCTACAACCACGAACCGTTACAGCTAGTGTTGTTAAAACAATTTTAGGAAAAGTTAGAAACTAAAACAAAAAAGCATCTGACACATTCTTCAAACAATATGTCAGTTTTTCTATCATTACAATTTAAAACTAGTTAGTTTAACAAAGTTAAATAAAAAGAAGTAGAGGTGAGCGCGTTCGCTCATCTAAAACAAAATGCATCTGACGCGTGTAGAAGATTTTTATTAGTCAAAATATGAATTAATCAAGTATAATTAATGTGAATTTAACCACTTGTGTATTAAGTTATGTTTTCAATATAAGCATATGCCTGTGTGTTAAGGGCTCGCATGGATGGAATGTTCTGACCCTTATGATGGAAAACATATGTGGAAATACAAAGGAGGCTTCTTTCCTTAAACACGTCTAGGAGCTCCTTCTCTCTAGGGAAAGAACATATGTACAGGTGCTGGTCATAAAATTAGAATATCATGAAAAAGTTGATTTATTTCAGTAATACCATTCAAAAAGTGAAACTTGTATATTAGATTCATTCATTACACACAGACTGATATATTTCAAATGTTTATTTCCTTTAATTTTGATGATTATAACTGACAACTAATGAAAGTCCCAAATTCAGTATCTCAGAAAATTAGAATATTGCGAAAATGTTCAATATTGAAGATACCTGGTGCCACACTAGAGTGATAGATAAAGAAGAAGTCGATAACAACAAACTTAAATAAATAGAGGCCCCCAAAGATGATTGTTTTAATAAGATGGTCTATGCTGTTGGAAAATATTGTTTAATTTAGTTCATTTTACCTAGTTTTGTTATTTATTTTTTCACTCATATATTTTTCAACCCTCAACACAAACATAAACATACACTGCAAATGCAAACAAGTACCCAAACACACACACACAAACACTCAACACATGCACAAAAATAAACAAACACTCAACACAAACATACATGCAAAACACTCAAACAAACAGCCCTACAGTTAAATATTTAGACTTTTATGATGTGTCATACAAACCTTTTACAAATAAAAACTTAGAATCACACTGGGTATCTCTACAAGATGATGAAAAACAGTATGATTAAACAATGATATAACTTTCATTTTAATATAAGTTTTTAGATCTTTCAAACTTAAAACCATGATGAGAATTATAGAAGCAGGCAAATGATCCTCTGATTAACGCAAGACACTTACAGAGATTTTTCTTAATGAATTTGACCCATATTAGACTGAAAATTAGTTGTCATAAGGTTGTTAGCAACAACAGTAATTCTATAAGGTGCCACTGCCACGAATCCTGGCCATGCACTTCCACTCATTCACCACCAGAGGTCACCCGTTCACCACATGGACTTTTCACACTACACAGCACATTGGACTCCATTTCCCATAATCCATTGCACTGATAACACACGCACAGCTGTTCACAATTATCACGCCCACACCTGATATCCATCTCGCAATCACCATCACCCAATCACTCACTATTTAAACCTGGGACTTGCTCTTGCTCGGGGCCGAGTATTGTCAGCACTTATCACTCTCCCAGGGATAGCTACTTTACAGAGCCATAGTCTTAGTCTTAGTCTTAGTCTTAGTCTTAGTCTTAGTCTTAGTCTTAGTCTTGCCTTGCCTTGCCTTTCTTGCCGTGTCTGACCCTGCCCGTGTTTTCCTGGATTTACCCTTCGCCTCTGCCGTTTGGACTCTGTTCGCTCCCCGTTTGGATTATTGCTCTCGTCTCTGGATTATCTCTCTGCCTTGCCCCTTTGGATACTGTTCGCCGATCGTCGACCCACGCTTGCTCCACGGATTGCTCTGTCTTGCCTCTGCCATACCTGTTTGCTGTCTCCCGACCCTGCCTGTTTCTGACCATGTTCTATAATAAAGCCTTGCATATGGATCCGCACGTCTCACGTCTCGTCAGCCCCGTAACAGCCACAAATGTCTCACAGAATCTTTACAACAGATTAGACATTCTTTCTCACTTTAAAAATGGTATTATTAACCGCAGGGTTTAAATGTAGCATTTTTTCACAGTATAATGTTTCATTAAAATAAAAACAACTGGTCTATATAGGTTTATTTGACTAAAATTTGATCAAATGACTGATATAAGAAACATGCAAATATTCGATAAGTCCGTCTCATCACACCACAAACTGACGTGTCTGATGGTTTGTGATGACATAAATATCTTATTGATACAGATGCGTTAAGGTGTTAAGTATCTGTAAAAATAGTTTAAAAAGTCACCTTTTTAGCTTTCATGTAGGATTTGTGTCCACGCTCAAATGGTTTTTGTGTAACAGAATCCTGAGACAAATGAAAATAGAATTCGTGAAAGGCCTTTCTCTTTAAAATATTTGTAATGTTATAAAAGCGTTATAAAACAACTGTGTATGCATTTCTCTCGTATATGTATACAGTAACCGGTGAGTACACAAACCAGTATAAATACATAACCTCATAAATTCAGCGTGATTCTATCATATTAATCAATAATAAAAAATAAAAGATTTAATTCATATACCATATCTGACTTTCTCTTCAAAACACAATAAACTTTCTTTCGACTTTTTAAAATGTGTTGAACAACTGGTTTTGGGGGAAAACCATATAGTGTTGTGTTTCTAAGTTAGGATGCTTGTAGTTAATCACATCTTTAACGAAAACATTTTTTATAAGAACTCTCTCACGCACACACACACAACTTTCTCAGACACCCGCAAATTGCCAATAACATTCAAATTTCAAATTCAAATTTCAAATTTATTTGTCACATACATATACATACATAGTACGACATGTAGTGAAATATATTGTACGACTGTCCAACAAATTGTCCAACAAAATTAAGAAAACCTCAAGCTTACAAAAATGCAAATAGAAAAATAAGTACAGTAAACATATATAGAAATAAACTAGCAATAAAATAAAATAGAATAAAAAAAATAGATGAAGAATAAAAATAGAATATGAAATTAATAATTATTAATAGAATTACAGTTAATAGAATTATTAACTTTGTTTTATCATTCAACTGTAGCTGAAACCCTGTGACGGAGTTATTTTATGCATTATTGCAACTATAGATGCTGAAAGAGCTCATTAACCTGTTTAACTCTAAAAATGTGAACAATATCGCTTAAGACTAGTTTTGTTACGGGGCTGACGAGACGTGAGACATGCGGATCCATATGCAAGGCTTTATTATAGAACATGGTCAGAAACAGGCAGGGTCAGACAGAGGCAAACAGGTATGGCAAGGGCAAGACAGAGCAATCCGTGGAGCAAGCGTGGGTCAACGATCGGTGAACAGTATCCAAAGGGGCAAGGCAGAGAGATAATCCAGAGTCGACAGCAATAATCCAAACGGGGAGCAAACACAGTCCAAACGGCAAGGCAAAGGGGTAAATCCAGTAAACACGGGCAGGGTCAGACACGACAGGAAAACAAGGCAAGACTAAGACTAGAACAATGGCTATGGCTCTGTAAAGTTGCTATCGCTTGGGGAGTGATAAATGCTAACAATACTCGGCCCCGATGCTGAGGAAGTCCATGGTTTATATAGTGTGTGTTTGGGTGATGGTGATTGCGAGATGGTTCTCAGGTGTGGGCGTGATCATTGTGAACAGCTGTGTATGAGTCCATGTGGTGAACGAGTGACCTCTGGTGGCTAGTGAACGGAAGTGCATGGTCAGGATTCGTGACAAGTTTAACAAAACAAGGGTATGCTCATAAAACAAGTCTGGAGCCGATTTTAAGCATTCTAACAACAAGTACAACCGCTGCAGAAAACATATTACAGCACCACAGTAAACTCCGGATGTGTGATCGACCGACTTATCAGATGTTCAACATGTTATTACAAGGCCTTCCTTATAGTTTATGATGAAACTAGAAAAATATAAGAACACACAACCAAATCCTAATGCTATTTCACGAAATAACACAACAACGGGTGCTCCATTTCAACATATACACGTCAAGTCTGTTTCACCACAAGTATATCGTATTCTTCTTATATATATATATATATATATATATATATATATTTGTTTAGGTTAAATACGTTTTAAAAATTCTTTTTGTTTTTGGTTTTACAAAGATGTTAAATTGAACGCACGTAACTAATACCTCATTCAAATGTTGCTGGCCTTTCAGGGCAGCGAACTACAATACCCAGCATACACCTCAGACTACAAACATGGCCGTTGCGGATCCATATCCCAAAACGGTCATATGTGACAGGTCTCTAAATCGTCGGACTTCTGATTATATGCACACTTTTTTGCAAAGTATACGCTTCTTGCGTGTGATGTTACAAACCCCTTTTTGCCCCGTTATTGATGCGAAGTCCGATTCATTTCTGCGAATCGATTCTTTTGCACAGTTCGGCTCAACGAACCGGTTCAAAGAACTGATTCATCTTCTCCTTAAGTCGTCTCGCGATGATATCGACGTACATGTCTTTTCTAACAACTCAGGGTCCTTTTATATCAGTGAAACATTAAATAAATTTAACCGTGTGAACGCGTATCATCTTTTGTTCATTTATCCTGATGATGTTTGTGGTCGCGGTTTAATTGACTGATCCTTCGTGTCGGATACGAGTCATGACCGACCAATATCGAGCAACCCACACATAAATCTGGACGTGTTCTACATGTCTAAAGTATAAGCCTGTAGAAAGAATAAAACTGGGCTTATTGTAAGGGAACTGTTGTGTGTGTCATGTGTTCCTGCCTCTTGTGCCCATATTTGGTTTGTTTCCTGTCCATGTCTGATGTGATTAGTTCATTCGGTTCCAGGTGTGTTTGAGTTAATTTACCTGTGTATTTATAGTCCTGTCTGTGTTGTGCCACTTCGTCTGGTCTACTCGTTACTCCCCGGTGTCTGTGTCTGTGTCTGTGTCTGTGTCTGTGTCTGTGTCTGTGTCTGTGTCTGTGTCTGTGTCTGTGTCTGTGTCTGTGTCTGTGTCTGTGTCTGTGTCTGTGTCTGCCTTGCCTTGTCCTACCTTAATGGTTTTAGTAAAGTATATGTTATTTGAGTTTACATCCGTGTCTGCATGTTCCTCGTTCCTCCCTGCTGTGTACACCGTGACACTTATAAACTCGGTGAATATAATCTGCACGAGCGATAAATCAAACGCTCTTAAAATTGATAGTGTGCAAAATGTGTGAAAAAGGACGGATAACATCTTATCGTGATGTTTTGGTTCGTGTCTTACACAACTGCGCTTTACATAAAAGATAATAGTCTGCTAACAATTTAGATGCTTTTATTTCAAAATCACACAAAGAACCTCTGAAGTACGTGCCGTTTGTTAACACGGAATTAATTGAAATAATAGCCTACCATGAGCTTATTTAACTGCTTTATTTACAGTATGCTGAATGTAAAACTTTTAAACAGAAACATTAAAACATTTCAAACTTGTTAAACAACCGCTTCAATACATTCCTCTTATTAAAACGCTTTAAAAAAACATTTTATCAAATAATATAAACACATATCCGTTAAGTGCTGTCAAACAGAACGTTGTCTGCAAGGTCCCAATGTGTAAATTACCAACAAGTTCTCAAAGAGAAACATACTTATACCGAGCTTGAAAATATGTTCAAAACACATAAATAGCCATCAGGCATATAGTTCATTCGTCGATCTAACGCTTGTACATTCAATCAAAAACCCGACCAAAAGACAGACAGACAGACAAAACCTCAACGACAGCTGAGATGGATCGGGAGGGAGGACAAAATTATTATTCTTCGCCACAATAACATACCGGGTCCGAGAAATTTGATACTGTAGATTTTCTTAATATTCTTTATTCTAGTTGTTAGTTTCCTCTTATTCAATCATAAACCTACAAAAGTTAAAGAAAATTCAGCAACTTTGACAAATTCTCTACGTTAAATAAATTAAATCCGGTGTTTTATGTTCAGATTTGTCTGATCGTTTTCCGATATTGCATTATTCTGTAATTAGGGTTAACAGGGTCAAACTCTCAAAAGAAATACAGCAAAATAATTGTTTTTTATTGATCAATTAAATGACAGTCCTTCTACACGGCGTGCTTAAGACTAAACAAATTGTATTTTTTGTTTAGTCAAACAATAGGACGTCTTTCTGGTCTGCCTAAGATGTGTGTGTTCACAAGACAAACCGAGCACGAAAAGTGAGTGCTTGTGTCTTTCTGTTACCTATACAACTATTACACTTCAGACTTTTCTAGCTATTACACTGAAAGCTATGCATTTCATGGTGCGTACATAGATACAAATTTCTTTCGCGTATGTCTCTAAACAATAGTTAGGTAAATGACTTACAGTTGATACGTCATTTTAAGTGAAAGGTGGGATGATTCATTAATTTTTATTTTGTCCACACCAATGCTTTGATACTGACGTTTTAGACTTCTGTCTTTAAAGTCTGACCCCAGAAAACAGATGTCTCAATATTTTGTTCTTCTTTTTATGAAAATGTGTGGTAAGCAGTTTTTGTCCTCATCTGCAATATACCAACGTCTTTTAACACGTCATAAATTCCAATAGTTAGTTAGCAAATGCGACTGTTTATTACTGAGATAAGTCACATCAGCCTACATCTACCTACACGTTTAACGGTGCTACTGTTCTAGGTCTCCTCACACCGTTATGAGATATAAACCGCAAAGTTTTTCGTAGCGTTACTCTTTGAAACCAGAACAATTTTTAAGTTTCTATGACTTTGCGCGCTCTTTCTGTTTTAATTTGTTTACCACAGTTTCACCATCCTTATCTTATTTTCCCCCACCTAACTGTAATTGTTGGCCTTACGCTTACGGTGTTATACGCTTTGTCTCCTAGTTTTTGCTGTTCATATAAATCGATATTTCTGCGAATTTGGTTGATTTAATAAAATATCATGTCTTCATTCGAGACGTTTACGTTACATTATTGTATCGGAGATAAGATACAAGATTGTTTCTTATTAAATATTATTAAATTGATAACAAACAAACAAAAACATATCTTAGGCGTGACCAATGTTTATGAGTTCCTGGTGACAACCCCCCCGCCCATGTACGCCACGCAACAGGTTGAGGGCGGGTCCAAATGCTAAAACCAACGACGCCCATCCTGATAAACTCATTTACGGCATTGCAAACAATACCAGGTTTGAAAGTGCAGACGGCTGAGCTACGGTCTTGTCAATCAAAACGTTATCTACATGGATCGACAGAATCAGCTTCAAGAATCCAATTCGTCTGAGCCTGACACGCTCAGCAATTTTTCTACTAATAACGCTTCGGGAACCTGAACCATAAACCGGAAATTGAAACTGAAAGTGAAATTCCACAGGACTGTCATGGATTAAAACAGTCAATCAAGATTTGACTAGAACGTTTCTCACCAGCAGAGTCGGTCTGTGTAATTGCCAGAAAAATTCTGGATATGATGTCTGAATGTGAGGATGAGATAGACATTAACGAGGTTCTCTGTCTGTGTACGTCTGTAACAGATCAATGTGTCTTGTTGGCTGCAAAAAATTGGGATTCTATGATGTGAAATTGTTGCATCGCTGGTTGATTTTATATTTGAGCAAAACGTGTTTGTCTGCAGAGATTTTCTTTTCTGTCTAGACCACTGGTTTAATGTCGTTACTACTGCTTGTTTGTAAATTTGATAATTTTCTCCACTACATCAATGTATGAATGTATACTCAACGATATATTGTTGAAATAAAGGGTTATACCTAACACGTTATACTGTTCTCTGACTTCATGAAAATGTCTTTATTTGAACATTTAAATGTAACGATTTACAAGGTACAGATAGAAAGTTTTTTGTTTGTTTGTTTTCAATTTAATAATATTTCATAAGAAACGATCTTGTATCTTATCTCCGATACAATAATGTAACGTAAATGTCTCGAATGAAGACGCAATATTTTATTAAATCAACCAAATTCGCAGAAATATCGACTTATATGAACAGCAAAAACTAGGAGACAAAGTGTATAACAGTGTAAGCGTAAGGCCTAACAATTACAGTTAGGCGGGGGAAAATAAGACCCTAGAAAGGACAAGCAGTTTGTAGAATGGATGTTGTTTGTATAAGAATAGGAAGGTGAAAGTTAATTTGTATCTTGGTTTGTTCCAATTAGCAGAAAAATGTGTAGTTAAGTTAAATTAACATCAAATGGAAGGTTTACAAAGTTTATTGAGATGCTCAATAAACTCTGGTCTCTGATGGTTTACAGGTACATCTCAAAAAATTTGAATATCGTGAAAAAGGTCAATATTTTTTGTCACTCATTTCAGAAAGTGAAACCCATATATTATATAGATTCATTACACATAGAGTGAAATATTTCAAGCCTTTATTTCTTGAAATTTTGATGATTATGGCTTACAGATAATGAAAACCAAAAATTAATTTTCTCAGAAAATTAGAATATTACATAAGATCAATAAAAAAAGGATATTTTAAACAGAAATGTCAGGCTTCTGAAAAGTATGTTCATTTTTATGCATTCAATACTTGGTTGGGCCTCCTTTTGCATGAATGACCATCAATGTGGCGTGGCATGGAGGTGATCAGCCCGTGGCACTGCTCAGGTGTAATGGAAGCCCAGGTTGCTTTGATAGCGGCCTTCAGGTCATCTGCATTGTTGGGTCTGGTGTCTCTCATCCAAATCATCACTGACTGTGGAAACGTCTCACTGGACTTCTAGCAACATGGATTCTGTGCCTCTTCACTCTTCCTCCAGACTCTAGGACCTTGATTTCCAAATTAAATGCAAAATTTACTTTCATCTGAAAAGAGGACTTTGGACCACTGAGCAACAGTCCAGTTCTTTTTCTCCACAGCCCAGGTAAGACGCTTCTGACGTTGTCTCTGGTTCAGAAGTGGCTTGGTAGCCCTTTTCCTGAAGACGTCTGAGCGTGGTGACTCTTGATGCACTGACTCCAGCTTCAGTCCACTCCTTGTGAAGCTCTCCCAAGTGTTTGAATCAGCTTTGCTTGACAGTATTCTCAAGCTTTCAGTCATCCCTGTTGCTTGTGCACCTTTTCCTACCCAAATTCTTCCTTCCAGTCAACTTTGCATTTAATATGCTTTGATACAGCACTCTGTAAACAGCCTCTGTGACTTACCCTCTTTGTGGAGGGCGTCAATGTTCGTCTTCTGGATCATTGCCAGGTCAGCAGTGTTCCCCATTATTATGGTTTCAAAGAACAAGAGATACCTGGAATTTATATTGTAGGGATGGTCATTAATTGAAACTCAAATGTAAATATTCTAATATTTTGAGATACTGATTTTTGACTTCCATGAGCTGTAAGCGCTAATCATCAAAATTAAAACTTTTGAAATGTTTTACTTTACATGTAATGAATCTAAAATATATGAAAGTTTAAGTTACAAGAAAAAATTAACTTTTTCATGATATTCAGATTTTTTTGAGATGTACCCGTATATGGAGTCTGTGCTGCTTTTAGTACTATGACTAATGTTTGTTCTTTGTGTTGTTTATTTTTATGTAACATTTTTTTTTTTTTTTTAAATGGCATTGTTTAATTTTTGCTTACTGTTTATTTGCACATTTTGTACCTCTAACATAATAGATGCATGCTTTATGTAAGGTCCTTGCCAATACATAACCACAATAAAATTTCAGAACATCTGAAAACTTAAATAAAATGCCAACTCTGACTCACGCACAAAATTTAATTAACTGGTTCTGTGTGTTCAATGGAAAGGAATTACATTGTTCTACAAATGGCATTTTGGCATCAAATAGGCATTTTTCTATAAATCACATGACCATAAGGGCGTTGCCCTCAGACCGTTTGCCTGCAAGTATTTCACGAGTTCACACTTACATATAATAATAACGGAGCAAGTTTATGCGTATTTGGCGTGCTGTCCAGGGGGAGGGATCCGAGCTCGGTAATCATTCCCGAGCCCGGGGTACTCCCCTCGACCGGGGCGAGGGTACGAGCTCGGCATTTAGCCCAGACCCAAAGTGCTCCCCCAAAACAGCAGCCGAAGAGGGGCTTGATAACCCCCCCAAAACTTACATGCTTAGGCTGAAGGGATGCTGGATACTGCTGTGGTAGTGGTACTTCTGTGGAATCTGGAAGTAGAGATGAGAGAGAGGTAGAGATGCAGGCTCCTGCGGGAGCAGTCACTGCTGCGGCAGTGGGGAAATACAGATAGGGCACCTGCGGGAGCAGTCACTGCTGCGGCAGTGGAGAAAAATAGAAAAGGCTCCTGCGGGAGCAGTCACTGCAGCGGCGGTGGGGAAATACAAATAGGGCTCCTGCGGGAACAGTCACTGCTGCGGCAGTGGAGGAATATAGAAAAGGCTCCTGCGGGAGTAGTCACTGCTGCGGCAGTGGAGAAATATAGAAAAGGTTCCTGCGGGAGCAGTCACTGCAGCGGCAGTGGGGAGATACAGATAGGGCTCCTGCGGGAGCAGTCACTGCTGCGGCGGTGGGGAAATACAAATAGGGCTCCTGCGGGAGCAGTCGCTGCTGCGGCAGTGGAGGAATATAGAAAAGGCTCCTGCGGGAGTAGTCACTGCTGCGGCAGTGGGGAAATATAGAAAAGGTTCCTGCGGGAGCAGTCACTGCTGCGGCAGTGGAGAAAAATAGAAAAGGCTCCTGCGGGAGCAGTCACTGCAGCGGCGGTGGGGAAATACAAATAGGGCTCCTGCGGGAACAGTCACTGCTGCGGCAGTGGAGGAATATAGAAAAGGCTCCTGCGGGAGTAGTCACTGCTGCGGCAGTGGAGAAATATAGAAAAGGTTCCTGCGGGAGCAGTCACTGCAGCGGCAGTGGGGAGATACAGATAGGGCTCCTGCGGGAGCAGTCACTGCTGCGGCGGTGGGGAAATACAAATAGGGCTCCTGCGGGAGCAGTCGCTGCTGCGGCAGTGGAGGAATATAGAAAAGGCTCCTGCGGGAGTAGTCACTGCTGCGGCAGTGGGGAAATATAGAAAAGGTTCCTGCGGGAGCAGTCACTGCAGCGGCAGTGGGGAGATACAGATAGGGCTCCTGCGGGAGCAGTCACTGCTGCGGCAGTGGAGAAATATAGAAAAGGCTCCTGTGGGAGCAGTCACTGCTGCGGCAGTGGGGAAATACAGATAGGGCTCCTGCGGGAGCAGTCACTGCTGCGGCAGTGGAGAAATATAGAAAAGGCTCCTGCGGGAGCGGTCACTGCTGCGGCAGTGGAGAGATATAGAAAAGGCACCTGAGGGAGCAGTCACTGCAGCGGCAGTGGAGGAATATAGAAAAGGCTCCTGTTGGAGTCGTTTGTAAACAGGGGGTCGGATGGGAGTTTGGCCTGTGATTTCCTGAGGTGGAGGAAAGCTAGGAGGGCTTGGTATGGTAATATGGGCGATAGGAGGCTGAAGATGTAAACGAAGTGGCTTTTCTTTGACTGGTCTGTTTTACTTTGCTTAATGAGGTAAGAGATAGTTTAATCGTCCAGCACCGCTAGATCAGAAATGGTGGGGTGATTTTTATTTTTTTTATTTTTTTCCGGACAAATCAAGCGGGCGTGAGCATGGGTTGGATGAGACGTTTGGAATGTTTGGCACGTAGCTGGTGGATTTGGGCGGAGATGTTTCTGGGCAGGGGGGAATGGATGGGTTGATGAAGGGGCATAAGGTGGTGGAGTGGGAAATGGATCGTCAGACCGCGCATGTAATGTTACGGCAGCCTAAAAATATTCTGTTACGGAGTTCGGTGTCCAGGGCTCCCCAGTAAGGGGCTTGATTCCACTGGGCCACTCGAATGGTGCATTTAGCTGCAAATAGTTTGTGGTACGTATAGAAGTGGGAGCCTCCGTATGACAATGTGAGTTCGGCAACTATCGCGAGATAGTCGCCGAGCTCGCGTCTTCTGTGGGGAAATTCGGTGCAAATAACTTCCGTGTAGCGGTTGAAAGCGACCGTGAATTCGGTGAATGATAAGATACGTGACGGGTTGTTTGCTGCATTCTTTAAAGTGACGGAAAATTTGCCGCAGTCAATTTGGCGATCAGCGGACGGATGTGAAATTGGTGACAAAAGGGAAAAAGGTCTATATCCGCATCAGATCTGTGTCCTGATGGAGTTGGCTACGGGGGCTGGTTCCAGTGCGAGCGCATTTGGCGGGATGGGTAGGGGTGTGGCTGAAGAAAGTGAGAATGGACCTCAAGAGGAGGGAAGGGGAAAGTTAGCCGCCGAGGCAGCTAGCAGAGGCATGCTTGTGCTTGGGAAATTTCGAGGATCGGAGGAAAGGGAGGGGAAGAGAGGGGGAATGGTTGAAAGTCGCTAAATGTTGCCAGATGACGTCATGCGCTAATTAGCATATTCATGACGTCATCATGTCATATTGCCTTTTACATTTGTTTGTCTCTCTGTGCTCATACTGTATTTTAATGCAGCCAAATTCTCAATAAAACAGTTTTCTTTATATATTTTACTGTTTATGTTGTCAGTCAACGGGATAAATATGAAATAGTGACTGAAACGCAGCCCTTTAAGAATACATAACCAGCTCTCCCTCCTAAGAATTATTCTGCACAAAAATCCTGATTTATAATTGGGCCGTCGTCTGACGAAATCAAATAATACACACAAGATAAGACGAGACAATTCCTGTGCTGTGATTTCAGCTATATTTGCATGTAAAATTAGAGAAGCAACATAATATCTATTTGAACTGAACGCGCTGCTTACTGAACAGAGCAGATACAGAGAAAGAGGTGCGTGCGCGCTGAGGGGATTGGGAGTGGGGCCGGGGCTTTGGGTGGTTCTTCGCCGCTAGCGGAGGTGTGCTCGCTCTGACGCGGCGGCTTGTGAAGGCGAAGGCCATCTCTTCGCCAGGATGGGTTACTAGCTCGGTGGCTCGAGGTGGAGGGTGGTGGCAGCGGCATCCGAGGTGCGGCCTAAACTTGCTGAAGGCCTTCTGGTGCGGCCTAGTGGCCGGAGGCCCGTCCCCGAGGGAGTGGTGAATTGTTCTGGTCGTGAATAAGGAACGCCGCGGCCCTGGCTTGTTTTAGTCAGTGCTTTGGACGGAGGTGAAGAGTTTGAAGGCTCCCCGGACTGGAGAGAAGCGTCGAGGGCGAGGAGATCTGGCTTTGTAGAACGACTTGGAATGATGATGCTGGCGCTGGTGAGTACCTGGCGAAGTCCTGCCACGGTCCAATTTTCCGCGGCTGGGGTGTAAGAAATGGCTGACGTGAAGGAGGATGCTGGAGAAGGTGGCTGACGCCTTGAAGATGCAGGTGATGGCGTGCCTCGACGCCTGGATGTATGAGCGGGTGCTGCGCGGGAAAGCCGGCGGCCCCGTGTTGCAGCCGTGGGCTCGAATGTGATGTTCTGCGGAGCGCTGGTGCAGAGGACAGCTGCTGGTGATGCAGGAGGATCCGTGGTTTCCAAGGAATTTTTGTTTGCGAAAAGTTCTGTCTCTGACATGGTTCTGCGATTGGGTGTGCCAATGTTGGAAGACGAGAGATAATGACGGTAAGACTGCTTGGTTATTTATAGGGATTCTCTCTCGTGCTGATTGGATAGGCGGTGTAATTGCTGATGATGAATTGGCCGTGTTAATTATCTGCGCATGCTCCTCCCGAAATTTGTTAATAAAACATCACTTAAAGTCATTTGACTGCAACCGAAGGATCAAAAACAGTAAGTACATCCATTTTAAAACCGATTTATTGCATAACTGTAAGGACCCACCCATATAGAGTAACAAAGGACAACTATGTATAAACAATAAGAGGACTGAATCAGCACCAATACCCATTTCCCTTTAATATATATATATTGTATATATATATACTGTATATATATATATATATATATATTCTCCACAGTCCAAATCATCTCTATAAACACATCTTCCACTTTTTTAATATCTAAAACACCTACAATATAAAAATGTATTGCTCATTCAATTAATTCCTATGCCTCAACCTCTTATAAGTACAAGCTCCAAGGTGTACCTTTTCCTGCCTTTTAAAATACTATATATTTTTTTTGTGTTATCCTAATTAATGACAGTGGTAAGAGATTCCATAATTTCATTGCCCTAAATGTTACTGTGCGTTTAAGAAAATTTATTTTATCATAAGGGAGTAAAAATCTACCCTCTGTTGCCGTCTAGTAACATATTCATGTTACTGAACATTACATTGTAATTTATTATACTGATCCAATGGAGTTTTAAAATGTAAAACCTTCCATGTTTATAATAGTACTGCAGCAATCATCCTACCTTTGTCAGACCTCTGTTGTGTGTGTCTTGTGTTTCCACGTGCTCCCGTGTTTCATGCCCATATTTGGTTTGTTTCCTGTCCTTGTCTCATGTCATTAGTAGTTTATCCTTGTCCAGCCGTTCGTTAATTTACCTGTGTATCTGTGTTATGTTATTTTGTCTGGTCTACTTGTTACTCCCCGGCATTTGATGTCTGCCTTGCCTTGTCCTGCCCTGCCCTGTCTTCATTAAAGAAGGTTATTATTTGAGTTGCATCCTCATATGCGTGTTCCTTGTTCCTCCCTGCTGTGTGCACCGTGACAACCTTCCACTTTTAGCCATTTCAGATCAAAATTCATTCTATTAATATTTGTTATTTACGGACACTGGAGGATTAATCTTGCTGCCTTATTTTGTACCAACTGAAATTACCTCAAATCCTTTTTTGAAGCATTGGCCCATATTATCTGACAATAGTCCAGCTGTGAGAAGAAGTGAGTATCCAATATTATTTTCATTATATCAAATGTAAAATATTGTCTACATATCCTTACTACAGTTACTACCCTTCCCATTTTCTTCACTGTATTTTCAATATGCTTTGACCATGACAATTTATTATCCAAGGTTATAGTTTTATTTCCTTAACTTCTTGAAAAAGTGTTTTATTAATATATAATTTCAGCTCCGGTTTTGGAAAGAATAGTTAGACCCAAACACTATACTCTTTGTTTTAGATGTATTTAGTATCAACTTATTCTCTAAAATCCACTCTTCTATACTCTCCAACTCATTTAAAATAGCCGTTAATTCAACCGATGTTTGTGCAGATGCATAAACTGTTGTATCGTCTGCATACATTGTTTATTTAGCACTTCTTAGCACCAGATATAAATCATTTGTAAAAATGAAATACAACAGTGGCCCCAAACAACTCCCTTGTGGAACTTCACATTCAATTCCCCTTCTATCCGAATAACTTCCATTGAAAAAAAAACTCTCTGTGATCTATTATACAAATAACTTTCCATCCAAGCAATTACTGATGGTCTAAATCTATAACACTCCAATTTTTCCAAAAGAAGCTTATGATCAATAAGGTCAAATGCAGCTATAAAATCTAATAAAACTGCTCTACATATCCTTTTTTTCATCCAACCCTCGATACAATCATCTGTCATTTGTACTAACGCTGTACATGTGGAGTATCCTTTTCTAAAAGCATTCTGATGATTTGATATTAGATTATTCAGTTATAATCTTGTATTTGATCAAATACTGCTTTCTTAAGGATCTTACTTAATACTGGTAACACACTCACCGGGTGGCTATTGGAGCCACTAAATTGTATTTTTATATCTTTAGTCAAAGGCATAATTTTAGCTTCCTTCCAGGCCTGTGGAAATATTGATTGCTTAAGACTCATATTAAAAATATGACGTATTGGACCAGATACATAATCTATGGCTAATCGGATCATTTTATCATCTATATTATCTATTCCTAGTTGTTTGTCTTTACAGACAGATTTTATTAGCCTTTACAGTTTCTTCTCCCAATTCACTAAACTCAAAATAACAGTTCTTACCTTTCATATAGTTCTTTATATTAAAAATTGTAGAATTATTTTCTGTCACTTATGATATTTCTTTCCTGATATTTTTTGATGATATTTTTTGTATCTTACTGCTAAAAAATCATTCAAATAATTTGCAATTTCTTCAGGTTTTGTCACATAAGTACCTTCACAGTCAATTAAAGTAGGTTGTGTAGACTTCTGTCTTCCCATTAATATCATTTACTACCCTCTAAAGCTTCTTCCCATCTTTCTTCTTACTACTTAACTGTAGTCTATAATATTGTTTCTTTTTCTTTTTATTAAGACCTGTAACATAATTTCTCAATTTACAATATTTTTGTTCCATTACACTACCAGTTTTTTTTTTTTTTTTTATGCTATTCTCATCGCTTCATCTCTCTGAGCCATATAATCATTTAATTCACTATCAATCCAGGATGCTCTAAAATCCTTTATAATTAATTTCTTGATCGGCACATGATTATCAATAACTGTCTGAAATTTTCTAATACAGTAAATAATTCAAGTGCATCATTTGGTTCTTCTACCTCATAAATCGCTGACCACTTTATATTACTAATATCCCTCAAGAAAGCTTCCTGGGAAAACCTCCTATATGACCTTTTATACACAATTCTGTACTCCTCTTTGGATATTTAGTTTTTCCTTGCAATCACAACTATATTGTGATCACTACAACCTACTTGGACCGATATTGGTGTCGTATACAAATATTCAATGCTCAAATAAATATGATCTATACAAGATGATGTGAACTCACCCTTATTATTTATGCTAATTCACGTTAGTTGTGTAACCATCTGTTTCAATCCACATACGTCTATTATATTTTCTCATTGATTCTTTAAAAAGCACGCATGTACTAACCAATTAATATTAAGATCACCTAAAAAAACAACTTCCATATTTAATTCACAAACCTTATTCAGCATCTCACCCATATCTTCTAAATATTTATGATTTGAGCCTGGTGGCCTATAACAACATCCTACTAAAATTGGCTTGACATGAGGTAGATTAATCTGCAGCCGTAGAACCTCCACTTCCCAGCAGGCACACAACGTCATATGACGTTAATATTAGGTTGGATTTAGGTCGCGACGTCAGGTGACCAAAATTCAATGTCAAGCCAACGTCTAATGACAACGTTGATTTGACGTCTAAGACCGACGTCAATTGACGTTGATATTTAGTTGTTTTCAGGTTGTGTTGGGAAGTAAACAAAATCCAACGTCGAGCCAACGTCTAAAGCCAACGTCATATTGACGTCAAATACTGATATACAGTCGTCGGGTATGGCAACCAAAACCCAACGTCGCCTAGACGTCATAATGGTAACGTCCACACAACGTCAGATTCTAACATCATTTGACGTTGTTTTTAGGTTGTGGCATTAACTAACCAAAATCCAACGTCGAGCCAACGTCTTAAGCCAACGTCATATTGACGTCAAATACTGATATACAGTCGTCGGGTATGGCAACCAAAACCCAACGTCGCCTAGACGTCATAATGGTAACGTCCACACAACGTCAGATTCTAACATCATTTGACGTTGTTTTTAGGTTGTGGCATTAACTAACCAAAATCCAACGTCGAGCCAACGTCTAAAGCCAACGTCATATTGACGTCAAATACTGATATACAGTCGTCGGGTATGGCAACCAAAACCCAACGTCGCCTAGACGTCATAATGGTAACGTCCACACAACGTCAGATTCTAACATCATTTGACGTTGTTTTTAGGTTGTGGCATTAACTAACCAAAATCCAACGTCGAGCCAACGTCTTAAGCCAACGTCATATTGACGTCAAATACTGATATACAGTCGTCGGGTATGGCAACCAAAACCCAACGTCGCCTAGACGTCATAATGGTAACGTCCACACAACGTCAGATTCTAACATCATTTGACGTTGTTTTTAGGTTGTGGCATTAACTAACCAAAATCCGACGTCGAGCCAACGTCTAAAGCCAACGTCATATTGACGTCAAATACTGATATACAGTCGTCGGGTATGGCAACCAAAACCCAAGGTCGCCTAGACGTCATAATGGTAACGTCCACACAACGTCAGATTCTAACATCATTTGACGTTGTTTTTAGGTTGTGGCATTAACTAACCAAAATCCAACGTCGAGCCAACGTCTAAAGCCAACGTCATATTGACGTCAAATACTGATATACAGTCGTCGGTTATGGCAACCAAAACCCAACGTCGCCTAGACGTCATAATGGTAACGTCCACACAACATCAGATTCTAACATCATTTGACGTTGTTTTTAGGTTGTGGCATTAACTAACCAAAATCCAACGTCGAGCCAACGTCTTATGCCAACGTCATATTGACGTCAAATACTGATATACAGTCGTCGGGTATGGCAACCAAAACCCAACGTCGCCTAGACGTCATAATGGTAACGTCCACACAACGTCAGATTCTAACATCATTTGACGTTGTTTTTAGGTTGTGGCATTAACTAACCAAAATCCAACGTCGAGCCAACGTCTAAAGCCAACGTCATATTGACGTCAAATACTGATATACAGTCGTCGGTTATGGCAACCAAAACCCAACGTCGCCTAGACGTCATAATGGTAACGTCCACACAACATCAGATTCTAACATCATTTGACGTTGTTTTTAGGTTGTGGCATTAACTAACCAAAATCCAACGTCGAGCCAACGTCTTAAGCCAACGTCATATTGACGTCAAATACTGATATACAGTGGTCAGGTGTGGCAACCAAAATCCAACGTCGCATAGACGTCATAATGGTAACGTCCACACAACGTCAGATTCTAACATCATTTGACGTTGTTTTTAGGTTGTGGCATTAACTAACCAAAATCCAACGTCGAGCCAACGTCGAGCCAACGTCTTATGCCAACGTCATATTGACGTCAAATACTGATATACAGTCGTCGGGTATGGCAACCAAAACCCAACGTCGCCTAGACGTCATAATGGTAACGTCCACACAACGTCAGATTCTAACATCATTTGACGTTGTTTTTAGGTTGTGGCATTAACTAACCAAAATCCAACGTCGAGCCAACGTCTAAAGCCAACGTCATATTGACGTCAAATACTGATATACAGTCGTCGGTTATGGCAACCAAAACCCAACGTCGCCTAGACGTCATAATGGTAACGTCCACACAACGTCAGATTCTAACATCATTTGACGTTGTTTTTAGGTTGTGGCATTAACTAACCAAAATCCAACGTCGAGCCAACGTCTAAAGCCAACGCCATATTGACGTCAAATACTGATATACAGTCGTCGGGTATGGCAACCAAAACCCAACGTCGCCTAGACGTCATAATGGTAACGTCCACACAACGTCAGATTCTAACATCATTTGACGTTGTTTTTAGGTTGTGGCATTAACTAACCAAAATCCAACGTCGAGCCAACGTCTAAAGCCAACGTCATATTGACGTCAAATACTGATATACAGTCGTCGGTTATGGCAACCAAAACCCAACGTCGCCTAGACGTCATAATGGTAACGTCCACACAACATCAGATTCTAACATCATTTGACGTTGTTTTTAGGTTGTGGCATTAACTAACCAAAATCCAACGTCGAGCCAACGTCTTATGCCAACGTCATATTGACGTCAAATACTGATATACAGTCGTCGGGTATGGCAACCAAAACCCAACGTCGCCTAGACGTCATAATGGTAACGTCCACACAACGTCAGATTCTAACATCATTTGACGTTGTTTTTAGGTTGTGGCATTAACTAACCAAAATCCAACGTCGAGCCAACGTCTAAAGCCAACGTCATATTGACGTCAAATACTGATATACAGTCGTCGGTTATGGCAACCAAAACCCAACGTCGCCTAGACGTCATAATGGTAACGTCCACACAACGTCAGATTCTAACATCATTTGACGTTGTTTTTAGGTTGTGGCATTAACTAACCAAAATCCAACGTCGAGCCAACGTCTAAAGCCAACGTCATATTGACGTCAAATACTGATATACAGTCGTCGGGTATGGCAACCAAAACCCAACGTCGCCTAGACGTCATAATGGTAACGTCCACACAACGTCAGATTCTAACATCATTTGACGTTGTTTTTAGGTTGTGGCATTAACTAACCAAAATCCAACGTCGAGCCAATGTCTTAAGCCAACGTCATATTGACGTCCAATACTGATATACAGTCGTCGGGTATGGCAACCAAAACCCAACGTCGCCTAGACGTCATAATGGTAACGTCCACACAACGTCAGATTCTAACATCATTTGACGTTGTTTTTAGGTTGTGGCATTAACTAACCAAAATCCAACGTCGAGCCAACGTCTTAAGCCAACGTCATATTGACGTCAAATACTGATATACAGTGGTCAGGTGTGGCAACCAAAACCCAACGTCGCATAGACGTCATAATGGTAACGTCCACACAACGTCAGATTCTAACATCATTTGACGTTGTTTTTAGGTTGTGGCATTAACTAACCAAAATCCAACGTCGAGCCAACGTCTTAAGCCAACGTCATATTGACGTCAAATACTGATATACAGTCGTCGGGTATGGCAACCAAAGCCCAACGTGGCCTAGACGTCATAATGGTAACGTCCACACAACGTCAGATTCTAACATCATTTGACGTTGTTTTTAGGTTGTGGCATTAACTAACCAAAATCCAACGTCGAGCCAACGTCTAAAGCCAACGTCATATTGACGTCAAATACTGATATACAGTGGTCAGGTATGGCAACCAAAACCCAACGTCGGCTAGACGTCATAATGGTAACGTCCACACAACGTCAGATTCTAACATCATTTGACGTTGTTTTTAGGTTGTGGCATTAACTAACCAAAATCCAACGTCGAGCCAACGTCTTAAGCCAACGTCATATTGACGTCAAATACTGATATACAGTCGTCGGGTATGGCAACCAAAACCCAACGTCGACTAGACGTCATAATGGTAACGTCCACACAACGTCAAATTATAACATCGTTTGACGTTGATCTATAGTTAGTATTAGGTTGTGGCATAAAATAACCAAAATCCAACGTCAAGCCAACATCTTAAGCCACGTTCATATTGACGTCAAATACTCATATACAGTCGTCAGGTATGGCAACCAAAACCCAACGTCTCCTAGACGTCATATTGGTAATGCCCACTCAGTGTCAAACTCTAACATCATTAGACGTTGGTCTTTTGTTATTTTTAGGTTGCGGTATTAACTAACTAAAATCCAAAGTCGAGTCAACGTCTCAAGCCAACGTCATATTCATGTCAGTTACTGACATTCAGTTGTTGGGTATGGCGACCAAAACCCAACGTCACGTAGATGTTATAATGGTAATGTACACACAACGTCAAATTCTTACATCATTAGACGTTGATCTTTTGTTAGGTTTAGGTTGTCGCATTAACAAACCAAAATCCAACGTCGAGCCAACGTCTTAAGCCGATGTCATATTGACGTCAAATACTGATATAGTCATGAGGTAAAAAAATAAAATAAAAATTTCACAAGAGAACTGTACATTTAATGCTGTTTTTACAGTATTTTTCTGTTATTTTAAATTATTAGCAAAATTCTTTAGAACAACTTCTATAAATTAACAAATGTTATTTTAAGTAGCTATAATGTTATTAATCACAATTTTTTTAAGACAGGAAAATGGTTGTATTATTTATGCTCTATTTTTTTCTGTTGTCTTAAATTGCATATAAATTAAAGTAAATTCATACAAATAATCTGTAATATGTATCTCATTAAAGGTTTATGTCCATAGCTGTTTAGCATTTTTCTTTGTAATTTTAAAGCACATCATATCAGTTTTATATTTAGGTGTTTTTACATTTAAACTCTGCAATTCTGAACACAAATATAGCTGACTTATTTCATTATATCAAAATATGCATAGTCTGTTTTTTAAAGCTGCACTACTCTCCAGGTTGAAACTTTCATGCCTCTGCTCACACACCAGCTGATCCAAATAGCTTTGCAATGGAAATTGTGAACAGAGAAAAGTATGCATAATCTTTAAAAGCTCAAACAAAAACAAACAAAAAAACATTGACTTCACAAACACGTCATACAGACATCGAAAAATATTGGTATGCTATCTGATCAGAGTATGCATTTGTTATTTGTGTGAGAGAAACCCTATACCTACTGAGAAATTTGAAATGAGAAAAAAACAAGAGCATAGAGAAAAGGGTCTGAGAGGACTGGAATGCATACATTCCATGCAATGTGTAGAAAACATACTTTCAAATATGGAAAATTTAGAATCCTCAATTTGTCAAATGTGCATGTCTGCGTTATGGAAACACCTTGCTGTGAGGTGACTGCATAACCACGGAGTCATTTGCTGTTGCAAGCAATACAGTGATGAAATGAATAAGAGTACATTCATTATCAAAGGCCTCAATTATTGTTGAATTAGTCGCACATCAACATTTACAGTTTACATTTTCCCATACCACGAATGCTGTAACAGCATTGCCACTGCAGTCAGTGTAGACAAATGTTGCAATTATGACAGTGTTTGTAGTAAGTGTTACTGTGGACAAAGGAATAAACCTAAACCAACAGGTGGTGTAACACTTACAGCAAAGGGTCAGATATAGAAAATGCCACAGTTGTAGGCACAGCTGCATTTAGGCATAAGAGTGGTTATACAGTTGAGGCAAGGGATTTGTTAAAGTTCAAAAGGGTCATCATTGGTCATGTGAATGTAACTGTAATTTACAAGTATAGCCAGACATGTAAACACCTTCTCTGTACTCCTAAACCTAACCCTATTTTAACTATAAATTCATATGGAAATTATAGTTGAAAAGTGAATGGCACAGATGTACCTGACCCTGGTTTTGAGCATAAGTGAAAACACAATTTTACCAATTACTTACATGTAACAGCCTAAAAAATAAAAATCAATACATATTTGCTATCTTTTGTTTAAAACATTTTTTTTTCTACAGTTACAATGTTGTTTGACGTCTCTCTATGTTGCTTTGTTCGTGATTGGTTAATCTGAATGTCATCCAGGAATCTGACCAATGACAGCAGGGCACGCCTCCTCCCGCTCAGATTTGAATATTGAGCTCAGTCGTTACAGCAGCTCTGTTTATCTGCAGTCCTGCTCCGTTCAGTGCTCTAGGAATGGCTTTCACATGATTGTCTCATATCTGACAGATGAGTTATTATTTTGACCGATTTTGAGTTATGCGGTGTCGATTGAGAACACAGACACAATGGCTATGGACACATAATGGAAACACAGAAGGTAAGTACCTCTTATAATTGTTTTTTTGTTACTGTTAAAGTGATATGATAATCGCGATGACATAATCTGTTACTGTGTTTTGTTATTATGTTTTAATACTGTCCAGATAAGGCTGTGTGACGATGTCTTGGGCATGATTAAAAGTGACTCGTTGTTGTTGTTTTTATATTGCGAAATGTAAATATATCCGCGTAGCGTTAGTACTAAGTTACAAGTTCTGGAGGTTTATGTAATGGATACATACACATGAATGACAGAATAAATAGCGGGAGCTGGACCTTAATATGAGTTAAGTACTGAAGGCCGCCTTTTGCTGATCTTATTTTTAATAACAGAATGAAATAGTAAAAATAACGATATTGTTATTTTATTGTAAAATAAAATGTCTCACTCTGGAACATGAACAACTGACATGTGTTCAACAGAGAGATCATGAAACCACCTGAAGAATACTATGCAAACCATGCTTTCGGATCCAACTTACTGCTAAGTGTTTGTATAAAGCTGGTGAGTAAGTTTTTGTAAGCCTGTCTGTCTCTGTCAGTAAGTCAACAATTACTATTGTTTTATTAAACCTGTTAAATATTTGTGTGTGTGTGTGTGTTTTCCCTCTCATGGTCCAGAGGTTTTGGGATTGAAAATCTTCTGCCATATGATCTTCTGTAAAAGTGAGTATTCATAATGCTTTAATGATCATGTGCCGTTATATGTGCTGAAATGTGAACATGGGCAAAGCAGGCAAACTCTGCACCAAGGCACCACTCTGATTCAAACTTAATTCTTGAGTTTAGCTCACTCAAAATCAAAACTCCCTCATCATTTTCTAACCCTCATGTCTTTTTTAATCTTCTTTTGTGTTCCACAGAAAAAAAAGTCAGTTATGCAGGTTGGAAAAGACATAAGTGAGTAAATGATGACATCATTTTCATCATATCCACCTTATTCTTCACATAAAAATGGCCCATTTATAGATTTTATGGGTCTTGCTTCCAGATATTTTTACTTTTTTAGCTGTACAGAACTGCTCGTTTAGGTGCTTGATATTGCAAATTGGTTTGTCATACCATATTATTTTAGTGTATTATCTTAATTATGAACACACTGGTTTGTAATACAAACAGTTTTACCATTTACTGCATGTTGTTATTGTTATTTAAGGCTAATGAACTTGAAGTCTCGCCCATAGGCTTACTTCTGCGTTTAGGAATAAGGTGGATGAAGTATGAAGATACTTGAGTAATTTTATGATCTCCTCAAGTACATTTGTTAGACATCACCCACGTGTGATAGAAAAGCAGTGTAAACAGATTAATAATTTTATTAGTTATAAATATACAGGTATTAGCATTTTAGCAATTGATAAAAATATTATATTTATTTTTTTAGTGTACTAATTGCCATTTTTTTACATCTGGGAAAAGTTGTTATTTGTTGTGAATACTCATTTCTTTATTTGTATTTCCTGTAGCTCAAATAGTAGAGCATGGCGCTAGCAACGCCAAGATCATGGGTTCGATTCCCAGGGAAAGCAAGAGCTGATAAAATGTAGAAACTGTAACTTGAATGCAATTAAAGCCGCTTTGGATAAAAGCGTCTGCTAAATGTAAATGTATTTATAATTACAAGTAGGGTTAACTTGTAACTTGCTCAAGGGTAACTCAAGCCCTGTTTACACTAGTGGGTTTCCTGCCAGGACTGAGACTCGAACCCATGACCTTCAGGCTACGAGTCTGCCTCTCTAACCATTAGGTCTTAAGCTAAATAATTAAATTAGTCAGAATATCTCATAATGTCAAATGTTGTTTAAAGAAAAGGTACATAAATGGAATCCTCCTTTTTAAGGACTTTTCAATAAATCTGTCGTATTTTTTATTTATTTATTTAACCCCCAGATGCAGCAAGGATCCAGCTGATTACTTCAGATTTGGAGGACTGCTCTTTATCTACTGTGTCTGTCACTTCTGGTGCAGAATCATGGACCTTTATTTGTATGTTTTGATTTTACTTTTTATTACACTTGTGTAGCTAGTATTCAGGATTAAAATGCAATGTAATTTTTTTCCACATATATTATCAGAGCTATATTGGAGCCCAAAAGGGTCAATCGAATATTGATAAAAACACTATAAACCTGATTGGGATAATACAAGCTAAAGTACAGTTCCCTGCACAATCTTTTTAAAAGAAAAAAATTATGATACTAACCCTAATTTTTTCAATTGCTTCTCAAGAATTCCTCTTCAGGAAATGTGCTTACACAAATTTACATCTGAATAATGAAACAGTTTTAAAGAGATACTCCACCCCAAAATGAAAATTTTGTCATTAATCAATTACCACCATGTCGTTCCAAACCCATAAAAGCTTTGTTCGTCTTCTGAACACAATTTAAGATATTTTGGATGAAAACCGGGAGGCTTGTCAATGTCCCATTGACTGTCAAGTACATTACACAGTCAAGGTCCAGAAAAGTATGAAACACATCGCCAGAATACTCCGTCTGCCATCAGTGGTTCAATCATTATGTTATGAAGCGACAAGAATGCTGTTTGTGTCAACGTAGCGCCATTTTGGAGATTATGCCCTGGACACAAAATGTGTACACTCTTCTGTATCAGCCTCGACACAGGGATGCGTCTTCTGCGTTGATTTATGCTTTGATTTGAACGCAAACAGCGCATCCCTGTGTCAAGGCTGATACAGAAGAGTGTATGTGTTTTGCGTCCAGGGCATAATCTCCAAAATGGCGCTGTGCTGATGCAGAGGAGACGTTACGGTGCCTAATTGTTGAATAAAGTCATTATTTTTGTTGTATTTCTATAAAAGTATTCTCATCGCTTCATAACATTACATAACATATTCTGACAATGTGTTTCATACTTTTCTGGACCTTGACAGTGTAATTTACTTGGCAGTCAATGGGACAGACAGAAGCCTCCCGGGTTTCATCCAAAATATCTTAAATTGTGTTCCGAAGATTAATGAAGCTTTTACAGGCTTGGAACGACATGGGGGTAAGTGATTAATGACAATTTTCATTTTGGGGTGGAGTATCCCTTTAAGCCTGGAATACACTACACGACTTTTAAAAATCTGAACAGCTTTTTAAATCACCAGGCATCATACACTTACCGATTTTGTAAATAATGACAAAGGAAAGCTGGGCATCATATATAATTAGGCCTGGAATACACTACACGTTTTTTGTCCTGATTTTCCGCCAATTTACAGTCTGGAGAAGTTGACACTAGTTGCCGAAAGTCAGAGCCAGTCTGCAGATTTGTTAGTTGACCGATTCAACAGAAAATGGCATAGTGTATGATAGTCACAGACTCCGGTTTTTTAGCTTCAGACTCCGATTCTATCCAGTTGGAGGATATCAAAAATGTTTGATATTTTCAGCCGATTTTAGAACGCATATTGTTTCCATTTGTCACGCGTCTCCAAGGCTCATGTTTCTGAGTGAGTTTGTTGTGCTCGGAACAACTTTAAAGTCTGGTAGTGTATGATCCTCGGTCATGTAGTGTATGAGGCCCAGTTTTCCTTTGTCACGATTTTCAAAGTCCGTATACAGCCAGGTCCATAAATATTGGGACATCGACACAATTCTAACATTTTTGGCTCTATACACCACCACAATGGATTGCAAATGAAACGAACAAAATGTGCTTTAACTGCAGACTGTCAGCTTTAATTTGAGGGTATTTACATCCAAATCAGGTGAACGGTGTAGGAATTACAACAGTTTGCATATGTGCCTCCCACTTGTTAAGGGACCAAAAGTAATGGGACAGAATAATAATCAAATCAAACTTTCACTTTTTAATGCTTGGTTGCAAATCCTTTGCAGTCAATTACAGCCTGAAGTCTGGAATGCATAGACATCACCAGACGCTGGGTTTCATCCCTGGTGATGCTCTGCCAGGCCTCTACTGCAACAGTCTTCAGTTCCTGCTTGTTCTTGGGGCATTTTCCCTTCAGTTTTGTCTTCAGCAAGTGAAATGCATGCTCAATCGGATTCAGGTCAGGTGATTGACTTGGCCATTGCATAACAGTCCACTTCTTTCCCTTCAAAATCTCTTTGGTTGCTTTTGCAGTATGCTTTGGGTCATTGTCCATCTGCACTGTGAAGCGCCGTCCAGTGAGTTCTGAAGCATTTGGCTGAATATGAGCAGACAATATTGCCCGAAACACTTCAGAATTCATCCTGCTGCTTTTGTCAGCAGTCACATCATCAATAAATACTAGAGAACCAGTTCCACTGGCAGCCATACATGCCCACGCCATGACACTACCACCACCATGCTTCACTGATGAGGTGGTATGCTTAGGATCATGAGCAGTTCCTTTCCTTCTCCATTCTCTTCCCATCACTCTGGTACAAGTTGATATTGGTCTCATCTGTCCATAGGATGTTGTTCCAGAACTGTGAAGGCTTTTTTAGATGTCGTTTGGCAAACTAATCTGGCCTTTCTGTTTTTGAGGCTCACCAATGGTTTACATCTTGTGGTGAACCCTCTGTATTCACTCTGGTGAAGTCTTCTCTTGATTGTTGACTTTGACACACATACACCTACCTCCTGGAGAGTGTTCTTGATCTGGCCAACTGTTGTGAAGGGTGTTTTCTTCACCAGGGAAAGAATTCTTCGGTCATCCACCACAGTTGTTTTCCGTGGTCTTTTGGTGCTGCTGAGCTCACCGGTGCGTTCCTTCTTTTTAAGAATGTTCCAAACAGTTGTTTTGGCCACGCCTAATGTTTTTGCTATCTCTCTGATGGGTTTGTTTTGTTTTTTCAGCCTAATGATGGCTTGCTTCACTGATAGTGACAGCTCTTTGGATCTCATCTTGACAGTTGACAGCAACAGATTCCAAATGCAAATAGCACACTTGAAATTAAATCTGGACATTTTATCTGCTCATTGTAATTGGGATAGTGAGGGAGTAACACACACCTGGCCATGGAACAGCTGAGAAGCCAATTGCCCCATTACTTTTGGTCCCTTAACAAGTGGGAGGCACATATGCAAACTGTTGTAATTCCTACACCGTTCACCTGATTTGGATGTAAATACCCTCAAATTAAAGCTGACAGTCTGCAGTTTCATTTGAAATCCATTGTGGTGGAGTATAGAGCCAAAAATGTTAGAATTGTGTCGATGTCCCAATATTTAAGGACTTGAATGTATGTATGATGCCTAGTGTTTTACAAATCTGTTCAGATTTGAAAAGTCATGTAGTGTAATCCCACCTTTAGAATTAATAGTCGTTTGAAACTTGTAGATATTTTGTATTTCTTGTGCTGAGAATATTTAATTCAACTCATTAACTTCTCATCAAACTGTTCTGTTAATTGGTACAGTATTTTAAATGTTGAAATGTATTTCCTTTCAAATTTGCACTGTTTTACTTCAAAAACTGAATGATTGCATTTTCAGTTTTGTACAGTATATGTAGAGACTTTGTATTTTGTCTTTCAAAATAAAACTTTTAATTTACAATTGTCAGCATCCTTTAACACTATAATGTTTTGTTTTTTAATAACCTGCAAAATAAGAAGTGTTTCTCTGTAGACTAGTATTTTACTTGTAGCACTTTATTGAATGCGTTTGATCATAATAATCTAGGAAAGTCTGTGAAAGGACAGTGTTCCTCTGTACACGGTTTAGTGATATCACTTTATTTAATTGGTCAGTAAAAAATCCATAAAATAAGTTTTACACTGTTAAAAAAAAATAAAGAAACGGTCAAATGACTGGCAGTAACGGTTGCCAAACATAAAACTGAAGTAAATAAAAAATGGGACAAACCACGCTCATATTGATGTAATGTGGAATACCATTCATATGCCTTAAATATGGGATGATTCTATGTTAATGTCAAGCCTTGTTTGCAAATATGTGCTAATATTGCCAACTTACAAAATAATGACAGACTGCTGATGTTACTGAACTCATAGTGTGAAATATCCAAAAACATTGCTTTTGGTACCATATAAGAGTCATAATTTGCTCAGTCAGTTGTTTGTTCTCTCACTTTTGTGTACATACAACAGACCCAAGTAAATGTTTAGAGATTTTTCCTCACTGCCTTTTAGCATTAACACCAGGAAGGTTTTAGGTTTCGAAATTGTGCAATATCAGTTTTGTCTTCAGAAGATAAAAGCATAGCAATTTGGGTGGGCCCATGATCTTCCATCTAGCACCACAGTACAACCAATGTGACATCTACATTAGATATGACAAACCTAACACAAACTATAACAAGCGGTTCATAATGTGTTATGCATAATTAATTATTTGGACATTTAACTCCTCTTCCTTTTGTATTCACAGGTTGATAACAAATGTGGTAATGGCCAGTTTCGATAGGGATGTAATGCAATGTTTGTCCACTGTTGGAGGCTGACAAAAATCAGGTTGACATCAGAACTTAATGTAAGATTGACGTCAACCTCTAATGTTGGATAGATGTTGCATTTTTCATTCTGACGTCAATCTGACGTTGGGTTCTGACATCAATCTGACGTTGGGTTCTGACGTCAACCTGATTTTCATTTTCAACCAAAATACAACGTCTGTCCAACGTTGGGTTCTGACGTCAATCTGACGTTGGGTTCTGACGTCAACCCGATTTTCATTTTCAACCAAAATACAACGTCTGTCCAACGTCGGAGATTGACGTCAACCTGACGTTGGGTTTTGACGTCAACCCGATTTTCATTTTCAACCAAAATACAACGTCTGTCCAACGTTGGGTTCTGACGTCAATCTGACGTTGGGTTCTGACGTTGGGTTCTGACGTCAACCCGATTTTCATTTTCAACCAAAATACAACGTCTGTCCAACGTTGGGTTCTGACGTCAATCTGACGTTGGGTTCTGACGTTGGGTTCCGACGTCAACCCGATTTTCATTTTCAACCAAAATACAACGTCTGTCCAATGTTGGGTTCTGACGTCAATCTGACGTTGGGTTCTGACGTCAACCCGATTTTCATTTTCAACCAAAATACAACGTCTGTCCAACGTTGGGTTCTGACGTCAATCTGACGTTGGGTTCTGACGTTGGGTTCCGACGTCAACCCGATTTTCATTTTCAACCAAAATACAACGTCTGTCCAACGTTGGGTTCTGACGTCAATCTGACGTTGGGTTCTGACGTCAACCCGATTTTCATTTTCAACCAAAATACAACGTCTGTCCAACGTCGGAGATTGACGTCAATCTGACGTTGGGTTCTGACATCAATCTGACGTTGGGTTCTGACGTCAACCTGATTTTCATTTTCAACCAAAATACAACGTCTGTCCAACGTTGGGTTCTGACGTCAATCTGACGTTGGGTTCTGACGTCAACCCGATTTTCATTTTCAACCAAAATACAACGTCTGTCCAACGTCGGAGATTGACGTCAATTTGACGTTGGGTTTTGACATCAGTCTGACGTTGGATTCTGACGTCAACCCGATTTTCATTTTCAACCAAAATACAACGTCGGAGATTGACGTCAATCTGACGTTGGGTTCTGACATCAACCAGACGTTGGGTTCTGACGTCAACCCGATTTTCATTTTCAACCAAAATGCAACGTCTGTCCAACGTCGGAGATTGACGTCAATCTGACGTTGGGTTCTGACGTCAACCCGATTTTCATTTTCAACCAAAATACAACGTCTGTCCAACGTTGGAGATTGACGTCAATCTGACGTTGGGTTCTGACGTCAATATGACGTTGGGTTCTGACGTCAACCCGATTTTCATTTTCAACCAAAATACAACGTCTGTCCAACGTTGGTTTCTGACGTCAATCTGACGTTGGGTTCTGACGTCAATCTGACGTTGGTTTCTGACGTCTATCTGACGTTGGGTTCTGACGTCAACCCGATTTTCACTTTCAACCAAAATACAACGTCTCTCCGACGTTGGGGTCCAACGTCAATCTGACGTCATATTGACGTCCGGTGCCTGCTGGGTTCATTACACACAATATCATCCCTTTCTTTTACAGAAATATGATTCTGCACATAAAAGGCAACACCTCCACCGTACTTATTTCTATCCCTTCTATATAAATTATATCCACTTATAGACACAGTCTTATCATCAAATGTCTCATCCAAATGAGTTTCATATAAAGCAACAATATTAATTGTGTTTGACAGTAAAAAATCGGCAACTTCATGTACTTTGTTCCTCAAACTACAAATATTCAAATTAGCAAACTTTACATATTTTTTGGCAATAAAGTGGCAATAGACATCCAATATATAAGATATCGCATCACACCTCACTGAAAAAAACGATTTGTTGTCTGAATAACCATTACTTATAAAAGTAAATTTATTAAACACAAAAAACGTAGTATTCATAACTTTTCAATGTCTACTTAACAGATATAGTGCGTGTAACATAAAAATAAGTTACAAGGTGAACTTAAGTGTATGCATAAATAAAATGAAAAAAACAAATCACATCAACCAATATTACAATAACGTAAAAATTAAGTAAATCTAGCATAAAACCACGTGGCATGCATTGTTTTCAATTGCTGTTTTCAGCCAAGGAGCCATTTTGTGAAGCACATGTGAAGACGGTGAGAAGGGGTAGGTAAGCTTAACTTTTTGTAAACTAAGTATTGTAGAATATCAGAGACTAAATCAGACAAAGTTAAGATTTGATCAGAACATCGAAACATAAGGAGCTGAAAATCCACAGAAAGGCCCCAAGGAAACAAGACGTCGTAAATCAGATTCCTAGCTCCAACTAGTCTGAAGCAAGCGAACTAACCAACTTTTTCACAAAATAGCTTGCAACATTGAGACTAAAGAACACTTATTGATAATTCCAATTCAGGAAGGATTCATATTCGTGTTTGGTATTTATGAGTTTGAAAAATCATGCTTTAAATGTTTCTTCCAATCAATTCTTTGTCAAATGTATCGTAGTCTTGTTATAGAAATGTCCAAAAGTATACTTTGCAAGAGCCCGTAAAGTTCGAACATTTGACTGACCAGATAACATGTTGATTTATTGATTGGGTGGAAAAACAGAGCAACACCCCTAGCTAAGATCACTTCTAATCAGAGTTGGGTAGAGTACCCAAAAACTGTACTCAAGTAAAAGTAAAAGTACTTCTAGAAATATTTACTCAAGTAAAAGTAAAAGTAATCGTCTGAATAGTTACTTGAGTAAGAGTAAAAAAGTATCGGATAAAAAAACTACTCAAGTAGTTAGTTACTAGTTACTTTGGATCATATAGGTACTGAATATAGTCTATTTTTATTTAGATATATAGATTAATTTATGTAATGTGTATGTGTATACACACACACACACACACACACTGCCGTTCAATATATATATATATATATATTTTTTTTTTATGTAATTTATTTCAGTGATGCAAATCAGAATTTTCATCAGCCTTTACCCCAGTCTTCAGAGTCACATAATCCTTCAGAAATCATGTTGATTTATTATCAGTGCTGCTCTTTTTAGCTTTCTCAAAGAATACTGAACAAAATGTCACAGGTTCCAAAAAATATTAAGCAGCAAAACTGTAGAACTGTAAAACACTGGTAATAAATCAATATATTATAATGATTTCTGAAGGATCATATGACTCCGAAAACTGGAGTAACAGCTGATGACAATTCTGATTTGAATCACTGAATTAAACTATATTTTAAAGTAAATTAATTATGTATTATCCTATAACCTCTGAAAACGCCTCACATGACTGCTCTGAACATAACGAAACAAATGCATATTGACGGATCTTCTGTTCTGCAAAATGTAAACAAATCCTATATTTTTGCAAGCGTAAATATTTGTAAAAATATGAATATTAATTGTGTCTAGAACAGGCCGCGCGCCGCTGCGCAGAGCTAACGCGGGTTCCGCGGGTGTTCATTTCATACTCTGTGACAGCTTATTTAATGTATAAACGATACATTGTATTTAATGTAAGGTACATGTACAACAAACTGGTAATGTCATAGTGGTATCGTGGCCTATACCTGTGGAACAGTAGACAGCACACGCGGTGTTCATCTAATAAAAGATCTTCATATAGCTCTAGCAAACAAGCCTTTGCAGATTTGCTTTCAACTGACTGTAGATCCAAAGCCACGTCTTCAGCGCTCTTGATGTTCTTAAACTCTCTGTTATCTGAGTGAGAACCGCTTCAGAGACTCGGCGCGTGCGGCAGAAATTCAAACTGATTCGCGAACCGATTCACTGGTTTGCCAACTGGTTTGATAAAGCCTTTAAACAGAATCGACTCAAAAGAATGAATCATTGGCGAATGGGCATCGTTCATTGCCCAGAGAAAAGTAGACGGCGCGTTTGGAATAAACTGAAGCATTTTTAACTTGCATTGCATTAAGATACAGTAACGAGAGGAGAGTCGCCCACAGTAACGAAGTAAAAGTACCGTTTTTTCTCTAAAAATATACTTGAGTAAGCGTAAAGGTACCCATTTTAAAATATACTCTAAAAGTATTAGTTACCCAAAAAATGTACTCAAGTAAATGTAACGAAGTAAATGTAACTCGTTACTACCCACCTCTGCTTCTAATTGGTCAAGACGGGTCCGAAAGCCGAGTTTAAAAACTCAGGACACCATCTTTTCTCTCTCTTCTCTTTTTGCTTCAACTTTTGCCACCGCGTTTTGACGCTGCCTTATTAGCGCTCTCTGAGCACGCTCTGGCCTAGGTGCCAACGGCTACTTAACACCACGATGAGAAGAAAACCCACCTAGTCTCCTTACATCCTTTTATTCTTTTTACTTTAGTTTCTTTTCTTTCCGTGGAGTTTCGTGTTCTAATGTAAGTTTGCTGCAAAGTTCAGCTTCGACTGCACTCTCTTCAAACTTCAACCAGACCAACTCCGCATCTTCAGCCAACACCCAAGATGTCACTTCAAACACTATTGAACTTCCAGCCAATCAGCAACTTCAGGGAAATCCCCCTTTCCTGCAATGACGACAACAAAAGGTAATCCCTCACAAAGGCAACACAAGCAAGTAACTTCCAGAATTTTGCTGAATTGGTGCATTTAATAAAAATGTATAATAAATAAACGGTAAAAAATGCCCATAAAAGGTGGTAATCAATTTAAACGTATTGGAAAAGATTAATTCATATTACTGCTGTGAACTGATCACCAGTCAGAATGAAGAATATCAAAAACTTTAGAAGTCAGCTGTCCACGGTAGTCCTTAAGATATCAGCACAAAAACACATTAAGCAAAATATTGTCTAATTATCATTATTAATAAAGTACCAGAAAATATAGAGATATAATTTTTTGTCTATATCGCACACCCCTAGTAAAGAATAAGTAATAAGACCACAGTGGATCAGTGTCGATCTTTCAGTTGTGCGCTTGGCAAATGGTAAATGCAAGAGCTGTCGATCTACTACAGTGGAGCAAATAAGTATTTGATACACTGACGATTTTTCAAGTTTTCCCACTTACAAGGAATGAACAGATCTGTAATTTTCATCGTAGGTACACCTCAACTGTGAGAGACAGAATATTAAAACAAAAAATCCAGAAAATCACATTGTATGATTTTTTAAATAATTAATTTACATTTTATTGCATGAAATAAGTATTTGATACAATAGAAAAATATAATTTAATATTTGGTACAGAAACCTTTGTTTACAATTACAGAGGTCAGACGTTTCCTGTAGTTCTTGACCAGGTTTGCACACACTGCAGCAGGGATTTTGGCCCACTCCTCCATACAGGTCTTCTCCAGATCTTTCAGGTTTTGGGGCTGTCGCTGGGCAACACAGAGTTTCAGCTCCCTCCATAGATTTTCTATTGGGTTCAGGTCTGGAGACTGGCTAGGCCACTCCAGGACCTTGAAATGCTTCTTACGGAGCCACTCCTTAGTTGCCCTTGCTGTGTGTTTGGGATCATTGTCATGCTGGAAGATCCAGCCACGACCCATCTTCAATGCTCTTACTGAGGGAAGGAGGTTGTTGCCCAAAATCTTGTGATACATGGCCCCATCCATCCTCCCCTCAATACGGTGCAGTTGTCCTGTCCCCTTTGCAGAAAAGCACCCCCAAAGCATGATGTTTCCACCCCCATGCTTCACGGTTGGGATGGTTTTCTTGGGATTGTACTCATCCTCCTTCTTCCTCCAAACACGGCGAGTGGAGTTTATACCAAAAAGTTATATTTTGGTCTCATCTGACCACATGATCTTTTCTCATGCTTCCTCTGTATCATCCAGATGGTCTTTGGCAAACTTCAGACGGGCCTGGACATGTGCTGGCTTGAGCAGGGGGACCTTGCAGGATTTTAATCCATGACAGTGTAGTGTGTCACTATTGAGACTGTGGTCCCAGCTCTCTTCAAGTCATTGACCAGGTCCTAGTAAGAACTTTTAACGGGAGCACTCCCTCAAGTCGGAGTTCTGACTCTGATTCTCAGAGGAATCGCAACAACCCCAACTTCAGATTTCCAATATGGCTGCTCAGCGCATCAACAGAAGAGAAACAGTAGTAATATACTAATTATTAGCACTTATGTTTGTATGTGTCTCTTTAAATTTAGTGGTGCACACAGTACTATCCAAACTCTTTTTGTGGACATGATACCATGGCGTTGTCTGTGCAAAATACCTCTTTTTATGTGTTTTTAATTGACTGTTATTGCTTACAATGGACATGTCCATCTTGGTTTTCTGACTTGTCTACTGTAACACGGTCCACTTGGGTGTGACATCATTCCCAGCTCTGACATCTGATTTCCAAGCATCCGACACCATTTGAGACCGTTGATCCACCAGCATCCCAATGACAGTTCTCCCCACAAACAGTGCAGCATGTATAACATTGTTTTTTTTGTTTGTTTTTTTTATACAAACTCTAATAATTGTTTCTGTAATAATAAAATTTAAAAACCTCATGAACAGTATTTCTAAAAAATGGTGAAATGCTGTTTAAAATACAGTTTTAGATGGTGTATATTACATCACACTGCAGGGCATGTCAACTACTTAAAAGTATTTAAAAATTCAAATTTTTCCAACTTTTGTCTTCATGTCTGCACTTTTGTGTGTAGTTTGCAGAAGTAGAAGAACAACAATCCTTTCTTTGTGTACGTGTGCAGGATTGGTAAAACAATCAAAAGAACTGAAACTATTTACTAAGCGTGTGATCTGTTCACTTTATCAGCACATTTTTTTGTGACTCAAACTGCAGAACCTTCTTTGTGGAGATTTTGTGTGGTGTAGTGTGTCACAATAATAAGCCACATTTCCTCTTCAGCAAGGAGAAAAACAGTTGTCACTTACTGATATGCAGTGGTGGAGGTAAAGAATCACAACTACTCACGTTACTGTAATTAAGTAGTTTCTCTTCAGGAACTCGAGCTGTGTCAGGAGATGCTTTGGAGAACGCCTTCAGCGTGACCGGCTCTGAATACCAATGAAATCTGTCCAATGGATGGGAGGGACGTCACGGGCGAGGTGACGTAATGACCAGCTGGTATTAAAGCACGTGCGGTGAAACAGGCGTCAGCTTTCTGTCATTCAGCTAGCGCACTGTGTTTCTGTCAGTCTTATTTACTGTTGTCTGTTTTTAGCTATGTCTAAGAAGAGCCAGTTTTAAGGCTAGGAATATGGGAGAAGTGCAATACGATCTGTGTGTTCCTCCTTGCAAACGTTTTTTGTGTGCGGGGGATACACACAGCTTGTGTGTGTTTGGTGTTCCCCATGGCGCTGGCCTCGCTTCCGCTGAGGCGGAGCGGGGACGGCGCTCTTGGGGTTCGCATCGGGATCTGATGGAGGGATCGGAGAAAAAGTGAGTCTCTATCTCCATCCTCACCTGTCAGATCCCATGACCACTCCTTGAGATCGGAAGCCCGCCTTGCGGATACTTCCCCTCGGGCTGCGGCATCGGTGTTACTCGTGTTTTCCTCCAAGGAGGTTGACATAGGAAGCGTCGAGCATGTTGCACCCACTCTGTCACCCCAATATGAAGAGCTTGTGGAGTGTCATGTCGAACCGCAGAGGGCGAGGGATTTAGTGCGGAGGACATCCGTGAACTCCGCAAAACCACTGATTTGTCTCTCCGTGCAACCAGGGAGACCGTCAAGGCGATCTGTGGCAGATCTGGTGGCAGCAGAGAGGCATCTTTGGTTGGCCCTGTCGGATTTAAAGACCGCGAAAGGGTCTTCCTTCTGGACGCCTTCTGGCCTTTTTCGGTTCGGGAGGCAGGTGGCGGCGTTCCAGCGGTTTCTCCCTCGCCGCTCTCTAGCTCACGGGGCTGCTGGGCGAGAGCAGCCCCTGCCGCGTGCTGGCTCCTCGTATAGGCAAGTTCGCCCCCGCAGTGGTGGGGTCGGGGCGGTAAGAAGGGTGCGCGGTCAAGGACCTCCCAGCCAAGCAGGCAAAGAGGTCTTCGGCCAAGAAGCCCTGATGTGAGTGGGATCAGGGCTTATGATGGTAGCCCCGCTGGGGTAGAGCACCATTCACCGCAGTGTACAGTGCCCTCAGGAGATCGATCTGCTAACCCTGCCACATATGGTGTTCCAGGGCGCAGCGGTCTCCAGTGTGCACACATCTCAGTCTCTTCTGCCCGGAACCGTAGCGGGGCTGAGATGCTCGCCACCCCTTCGGGGGTCTCTGGAGCAGGTTACACCAGAGGCCAGTCTCGAGAGAATGGTTCCCTTAGTAGACTATTTCGCAGCGTGGAAACTACTGCCAAATGTGTCTCGATGGGTCCTGCGCACTGTAGAGAGAGGCTACAGAATCCAGTTCGATTCTCGTCCAACTCAATTCAACCGGGTGAATTCCACCTTAGTGGGCCCCGAGCAGGCTCTGGTAATGGAACAAGAGGTAGATACTCTCTTAAGGAAGGAAGCCATCGAGGTGGTTCTTCCTTACGAAGAGAGTCCGGGTTCTACAGCCGGTACTTCATAGTTCCAAGGAGGATGGAGGATTGCGTCCCATTTTAGATCTGCATCAATTGAACCGCTCAGTCAGCAAATTGAAGTTCAAGATTCTCAGGTAAGTATCTCAGATCAAGTCCGAGGACTGGTTTGACATGTAGATCTAAAAGACGCATACTTCCATGTCTCCATCCTTCCCACTCACAGGAAGTTCCTGAGATTCGCTTTCGGGGGCAAAGCTTACCAGTTAAGTATCTTTTCACTTTTCACTACATTTCACTGCTGGTTATACCCTGTATAATTGTGTATGTGACAAATAAAAACTCTTGAATCTCTTGAATCTTACCAATATCGGGTACTTCCCTTCGGCCTAGCACTCTCACCCCGCACTTTTACGAGTGTGTGGGCGCCGCGTTAGCTCCGCTGTGGCTATGGGGCGTCCGCATACTCAATTACATCGACTATTGGTTGATTCTCGCTCAATCAGAGCGGAGGGCGGCTCAACATTGAGATGTTGTTCTCGCTCACTTAAAAGTGTTGGGGTTAAGACTGAACCCCAAGGAAAGTGTGCTTTCTCCAATACAGAGAACCACTTATCTGGGGGTGGTGGGGATTCGACCACGAGGCAGGCACGTATGTCGCCTGCTCGGTTTGAGTCAATCCTCATGAAAGTCAGGAGGGTGAAAGAAGGCCAGTCACTCACTGTCAAGCAATTTCAGATAATGCTGGGTCTGGTGGCAGCTGCGTCCAACGTGATACCTATTGGCCTGCTGTACATGAGACCCCTACAGTGGCGGCTCAAAACCAAGGGGTTCTCCCCGAGGGGAAACCCGCTTCGCATGATAAAGGTCACGCGGCGATCCCACCACAGTGGTGGAGAATGTGGGCAGGCGGAGCCTAGACAGCGCAGTTGGGCAACATCTGATGACGTCATCCCCTCTCGCTCGCATAAAGCCGTGGAGCCCACACTGGGACGGAGGAATGACAGGGACAGCCTCCCAGCCACCAGTGGGGTAAGTGACGTTCTGCCTATTGGTCATCATTACCCCGTGGTTGGTTGAGGCTGTCAACTAAAACCCGCTTTCTCTGTCCCGGTTCCGGCGCGGTGCGAGAGGGAGCGTTGCCCTGGAGAGGAATTCCTGCCCCGCCCACTCCGACCGCTGGAGCCTGGTTGAGGAAGGTAGCACTCCTGCGTGGGCAGCGACCCTAGGACGGGGATGTCGCTTGGGGGGGGGATGTGACGAGTCGGCTGCCTCCCCCCTTATTGTCATCACCACCCTGTCCCATATTCGCCGCCCTTCACCAGGCTCCCGACGGGAGTGGGTGTGTGAGAGAGGAGGGGCGCTGAAACAGCCAGGGCTGGCGGCGTGTGATGAGGCGCACCTGATGTGAATACAGCCTCATCACCGCCGCCGTTTAAATGCCGAGCGCACCTCTCCTCGGGAGACCGGTCTCTTCCCCGTGCATGCACGCTGGTGTCCTCGTGGGTCCAGGAAGGGAGCGTCGAGTAGGAGGACTGCCGCACCCGTTAGACGGCCGACGGGCCAGGATGCCGGGCCGTCGAGTCCCCCAGAAGCTCCGGGAGCTTAGGAGAAGGACGTCGCCGCTGAAGGAAGCCGCCGCCCCTCGCTCCCGGACCCGAGAGGGGAGCGCGTGCGGCCACCGGACTCTGCCCCTTCCCTGGACCCTTCCCTCCTGAACACTGCCCTCCTTCACAAGCCCCGCAGCACGACGAGGACACCAGATCCCCTGTTTATTTTGGACACTTTTCCGCTTGGACACTTTATTTTAATATTTTTGTTTAATAAAAACCTTTCAGAGGCCTGACGCCACGCCCACTGTGTCTGTCGTTTGCTCCTCCCGCCACAGTGTCCAGTGCGAGCATACGTCCACAGAGCAGCCATGTGAAGAAGGACGGACCAGTTGCTTGTCTGCTACGGTCCCCCTAAGAGAGCTCTTCCTGCTTCCAAGCAGACCCACAGTCGGTGGATTGTGGATGCCATTCAGATGGCCTATGAGTCTTCTGACCTCCCCTCACCGAGGGGAGTCAGAGCTCATTCCACGAGGAGTGTGGCAGCCTCCAAGGCCTTTCTAGCAGGTGTCCCTATCCAGGACATCTGCAACGCTGCGGGATGGTCTACACCCCTGACCTTTGTCAGGTTTTAAGGCCTGGACATGCGAGCCACTCCGGGCTCTTCCGTTCTCTCGCCCTAGCTGTGCTCCGTATGGATACACACAGGGCAGGGACTTGGAAGTCTGGTGCCGTGGGTATCTCGTTCCCCAAAGCGTGTCTCCTGACGCAGCTCGAGTTCCTGAAGAGGAACGTCTTAGGTTACGAATGTAACCCCAGTTCCTCGAAGGAACGAGGCGCTGCGTCGCAAGGCCACACTTCCGGCATCCCTGCCAGCGCTTGCTTCATTCTAGAAGCTGACGCCGGTTTCACCGCATGTGCTCTTATACCAGCTGGTCATTATGTCACCTCGCCTGTGACGTCCCTCCAATCCATTGGACATATTTAATTGGTATTCAGAGCCAGTCACGCTGAAGGCATTCCCCAAAGCATCTCCTGACGCAGCGTCTCGTTCCTTCGAGGAACTGGAGTTACATACGTAACCTAAGACGTTTTTTCGGGTACTTGTACTTTTTTGGGTATATTTTTAAAGCTGTACTTTTACTTGTACTTACGTACAAATTAAGCAAAATAATCTACTTTGCTACTTTTAAATCATAGTTCGTTACTGAGTACTCCCACAATTTCAATTGATATTCAAACCTTAGATGGCACTTCAGAAGCCAATAAAAATATCTGAACGTAAACAGACCAATAAAAGCCCTGATATCTTAACCACAGGAAAAGACCAGGTCAAGGGCTCATCAGACAGTGAGGGAGCTCAGCGTGATTTATGGACTCAAAGTTTGGAGAAACAAACTACATGGTAGTGTTATCATAAATTTCTATATTTTGATAGCGATACTGAAATATCTGACACAGTTCCATTTCTCATTTCCCACAGTATCTACCGTATATAGCCTACAACGATACACGCTGCATCTCTCCTCTCCGACAGCGAGTTTGACACGCATCTGCCTCCTGTCAATTGCAGAGTCTGAATATCTGTGAGGGATTGCAGGTATTCCGCATAATTTTAATCATTCCCATGCAAATGTGGCGAGCACTTTATTGTAACATGAGAAAACTGGATGCAAGCTCTCAAATAGGCCTAACTTATAAAAATGAACTGCTTGTCCTCTTTGTGCGCAATCGCAATCTCTCCGTGCTGCTCCGGGTGTGTGTTCACTGCTGTGTGTGTGTTCACTGCTGTGTGTGTGCACGTTGGATGGGTTAAATGCAGAGCACGAATTCCGAGTATGGGTCACCATACTTGGCAGTATGTCACTTCACTTCACTTTTAAAGTAGAAGTTATTCCTCTTTGCTCCTGGATTAAACTTTGTAGAAAGTTACCAACCATTCAGAATAGATCCACACCTGACCGATGAAAATCCTACTTGAAGTTTTATTGGCTGAGTGAAATGCACCAGAAAGTCTTCCAACAATCAAAGATGGGACTTTAATTTCTTTACAATGTAAGTTTATTCTAAAAATGTTTTGGAATGGGATATTTTTATGATTTGTACATATAAATATCCTAGTCTGCCTAACTGCATCACTAAATTGTACAGACATTAAAGCGCCAGCCAGAGGGCAACAGTTCAAATAGAAAGTGGGCTGTTGCCCTCTGGTCGGCGCTACAGAGCACTGAGCACCAAAAAAGCCAGACACAAGAATGGCTTTTTCTCCCAGGCCATATTCCACCTAAACAATACATAACACAACACAGGAGGAGTGATACAAACAGTGAAAGCACTTAAATATCTAATTGTTTCATGAGAGAAATAAATACATTTTTGTGATGTCGCAGCAGATCAGGTGGAGGTTGGCAGCTCATTCAACCGTAACAGACAGGTGGCAGTTGCGGAAAGTGGGCGATGGGCAACAATGATGGAGACATAGTGACCTTGTGACCTTGCTGATTGCTACAGAGGGGACCCACCATGCACTCAGGTTGCAGATATAAAACTTTTTTTCAAATCATAGATTTCCACAAATGATGCTACATTTTTCCAAAACAACACTGCTAGCAGTAGACCTAATAATTAAGTAATTGTTTAAAATATACTAGTATTCTTTTTTAATTTGCATGTTTATGTACATTAATTGAGTATTAATTCAGTATTAATTAATTAACATTAAGGTTATGAGATTTCCTATGAAAAAAACTTATTCATTGTATTATAAGGTCGTGATCTTGTTTGTAATGTAACTGTGTATGAGTGTTCAGTGTATATGATAGGATTGAGAGCCATTTGAGAGGTTGAATTACATTAACGAAAATTAATTAGAATACAGTGCTTGAAGTTTGTATACAATGAAGTTTTGATTTTCAGGTTGTAGTTTTGGGAAATGAGTAAACCCAGAATAACTTAATATGATGTGTCAAAAAAACTACTAGTAAAAGATATACCAACTGTCAGCGCTGGTAAGCACAGGAAGTGATTCACAAATGTATATGTGCGTCAGGTTTTTTGACAAGAAAGACTTCTGCATAGGATACACCTGTATCTCATAGGTCATAGCTTCTCTGGAAGTTTCCTCTCGCCTCATTCCTCAGCTCCTAGCAGTGCAGTTAGAGAATTGAAATGCACTTCAAGATTATTTCATCTTGTAAAATTTTGGTTGGAAATGAAGAAGTATGCTGGTAATTAATTTCTCTTCTGGCAACATTTTAAAACACAGGTCTGTTTCTATAAAACAGACCGTATAAGAGTTACTTTGAATTAGTGAATACATTTTTATATTCTCTCTGCTTTTTCCTCACACAGCAGACTGATTCAGTACTCTAGCCAGAGTATGCATTTTTATTATACAATCCATAGATGTCACAGTTTAAGAGCAAATTGAGCATTAGAAATAAATGTAATGAATTTATAACAATTGTCTGATTAATTGTTGATTAAAGCTAGCAGGACAATGCATCATATAGATTCAAGACTTGACACAAACACCAAAATGTCAAACTCAAAAAATTTATACGTATATGAACACATCAGTGCATATAATGATAATGCAGCTTTATATCACATAAAAAGACACTTTCAGAGTGCACTTATCTGATTTTCTTTAACTAGCTATGGGATTTTTTACTTGTGAGACATTTTGTTAAGTATCTGAGTGCTCCATGCTTTTCTTCTCCTGATCTCTTCTTGATGTTTTCCAGTATTTTGGCCTTTTGAGGCTCATTTATGTCTTTCAGCTTCTCATTTAGAAAATCAATGTGCTGAAGTGTGAGCAGAGAATCAGTGTTGAGTGCGATCTCCTCCAGTGTTTCCACACAGTTAAAAGCTTCAATCACCAGAGTTATTTTCTCTTTCTCAAATTTTTGCAGTTCTTCTTCCATGTTTGTAGCCATAGATACACTGTCACCAATTTCATCATATTTCTTCTTTAAATCTTCATATGTCCTCATCTCTTTCTTTATCTTTGTTTCATATATTTTTGCTTCTTTGATGTGTTTGCTGTAGTGACATTTATTTGTGCACACTGTACAGTGATCATCTTTCATCATGCTGCACCATGAAAGATTACTGGCCCACCAACATCCTGGATAATGACAGTTCTCCTCACAGACGGTGCAGCATGTCGCCTTTGTAGTCAAGCGCCACTTTTTTGGATCAATATCAACCCTTTCTTTGTTCTGCACTTCAACTTCATACTCAAAATTCTTTTTGTTCTTAATATATTCCTTGTTCTTCTCCAGAGCTTCTCGAGTTTGTTTCAGCTCATTTTGCTTTTGTTCTACCTCTTGAACACGTGAGCGTAAATTGGAAATGTTTGCTTCCAACTGATTCCGTTGTTGTAACACATCTTGAGTCAACTGGAAAATTTTGGGTTTTACGTTTTCAACAAACTTGAAAAAATGTGTCATTCCTTTAAAGCTGAGATCCCATGATTGTTCCTGTATGACTTCATATTGTTCATCATAAGTGTCTGACTGAGAGTTGTTAAACAGGAAAAACACTGGCTGATTCTTGTCATTTATTGCACACTTGATTTTAGCCACTTTAACAGCCTTCAGGGCATTTATAGGTGGCTTTCCAACTGAGTGTGTGAAGAACAATACAATGTTTTCAGCAATATCTTTTCCAAATAAAGACTGAATAGCATCAAATATGTATATTTGTCTGTCTGAGAGGCGATTTACGGTTGACTTGATCACCAGACACACTGCATCTATTTCATGGATACAGTTATCACATCTGCTTAAATTAAGCAAACCAATGGAGATCTCTTTGTCTTTTTCAGTATTATGTGTGTCTCCATATCCTGGTGTGTCAATTATTGTTAAATCAATTGGACTCTCTTTTAGATAAACCCCATAAATAGTAATGCTGGAGGTCTGACTTTTAACTGAGATCTCATCACTCTCATCAGTCTGTTCAGACAGATGCTCATCTGTGATCTCAAACCAAACCTTGTCATCTCTCTTTACATCTAACATGTAGTTGATCATCGTATTGATCAGGGTTGTTTTTCCTGTTCCTGTTTCTCCCACCATCAGAATGGTTTTATGGGGCTTCCTGATGTCGTTTCTCTCCCCGAAGGTCTTTTGTTTATATGGCTCAGATTTACCATGAAGGTCTGTTCTTGGATTTAGACGATACTGAACAGGAATACTGCTCTCATTAACAGTACTACTATGATTGATGATTTCAGTAATATTGCACAGTTTTTGTTCCAAGCTGATCATATTTTGTCTGTCATATAAAGCAGAAAACAACAAGTTGCATGTGAATACACTGAAAAAATGTCATTACATCAAAGTAAAAAAAAAACTACACTGATTAAAAAAAAAGTTTGACCAAATCAAATTCTATAGTCAACTGAAACCAAAAATGCACTTTAAACCAAATATAGATTTTTATATAATTACACCACAAATGATCACTAAATCTATTTGGATTAACTTAAGCACACTGAAAAAAGTGACCAAATTCAGTAGCCTCACAATGACTTTATGGGGCTCTCCAACTGTCACGATTGCCTACGGAGAGGAGCGAGGAACGTGGAGAAAACACAAATAACAGTCTTTAATAATCCAAATCGCAGGGAACACAGGGCAGGCAGGAGCACACATGTAGCACAATTGACGTTATACACCGGACATAGGACACAGGAAACAAGAAACACTGGGCTTAAGTAACAAGGGACTAAACGAGGTAATTGGGGAAACACAGGAGAACGGAATGACTCATTAGATAGGGGAGAAACTAGGTCAATGGGAGCACATGGGGAGGAAAACAAACACACTGACAGTCCATGGGCATGACAACAGAAGGATTAATTCAATTTCATGCTTTTTTGTGTGTGTCATATAACTAAATTTTAGAACTCTACTAAGTAGCTAACAAATTACCTAGAATAGTAACAGCATGATGTTACATAATAGAACAGCATGTTAAATGCTACATACACAGTACGTTAAATGCTAAGCATTAAATGCTTTTAGAGCAAAACAGTAATAACATAAGCTCTACCAGTCCACAGCCTAAACAAATGCTCCACTCTTCTCCACAATGGTAACCCAGTGTAATTTAAATGATTCTAATAATTCTAACATAATTGAACATTGAACACTATGTTCTTTAGAGTAAAGACAAGGAATATGCACTTGTTTCAGTGTAGTAATAGTAGTGTAAGAAACTATAGTCTTCCTCGACCCAGATTCCACTCCACAATATATGTTTGACCATGCTCATTTCCCAAAATGGCTTAATTATTATTATTATAGAAAAGAAGAAAGTCAACAGTTATACTATTTGTAGACCATTTAAGATTATCACATCCTGAGCAAATGGTCACCAATTGTAGAATGGGAGCGGGTGTGGGACACCGAGAACTACCTCAGACAAAGGGGTGTCAGAACTTAATTAACATACAGACCACAGCTGTAATAACAGGAGCAACTGTAACTGTATAAAAGGTTTGAGCTTAGGATGTTTGGGGGTTCATTCCAACTCCGTTGAACCCAAGGTACAACATGTACTTTATCACTGAATCAAGATCTTCAACGTCATCATTACGTTTTCTTACAGTAGTAACAATTGCTTTATCAATGATAGGCAGAATTATGCATTTTGTAAAAATTTTAAAGAAAAACTTTGATGAAGTTTGATTAATTATGATTTAACTGCTACACCACCACAATATGTGACTGCCACAGGCAGTGTATTTTATTAAATTAAACAAAGCTTTACTTCAAGATCTATAATTAATGTATTGTTCATTGTTTGTTCATGTTAGTTAACAAATTAATGTAACAAATGACACCTTATTGTAAAGTGTTACCAAATTGATTTTAACATCAGGGTTGAAATGTTGCTGAATTAAAAGGTTTTGTGAGTTATTTATTGCAATAATGCAATAACTGTACATATTTATGAAATGTTTGTATGATCATTTTGTTTAATTGTATTAAATGGCTAATTGGTACAATGTACTCTAACAGCCCTTTTAAGAATACAAATTAAAGACTAAAACGCCAGTGTGTAATAGTCCTTCCTACCTTTCAGTACAATCTACCATGACTGTATCCATCTTAGAGAGTTCACCAGATTACTTTTTCTAAACAAAGTAAATGCATGTTAAATTTGTCACATAAGACATAAATTCACAAAGATTTGACATCATTTACAAATTAAAAAAAAAAAAAAATTTAATTAAATTTCCCCCGGTGGAAACATTAATTTTTCATTTTCTTTATATTATAAGCAGTAGCTATTAGCAATTATCTACAGTATATGCAACAATCTAACATAATTTGACATATAATCAAAATCATTACTATATTGAGTCACAGAGTCTACTTAAAAGCAATACAAGTAAAATATTACCTGTTTGTAACAATGTTTTGTTCTGTAACTCACTTCAGGAACTTGAAAAAAGGAAGAGCCACCGTTGTATTTATACTGAGCCAACACCCATTTTTGAAGATCACGTGTTTTGCAAATAAGCATTGAACTATTTGTTTTCAAAGTTCTAGGATTCAAACATGCATTTCCTACTGAAAAGATATGTGATGTTATTCACAGCATAATGAATCAACAGGGCTGTAGACAGTGGAGTGAAAGATTGGAATGATTTTGTTGTACTCCGGCATATCGCACAGTATTGCTTTGGGTTAGACTCGACTCGTAGAAATGTACACTCAGGAAACTCAGAATTCCTAGATAGCTTTGCACATTAATGTACATTACAATGTACACTGTAAAGAGATTGCTGTAAATTTTTAAATAACTTTGCTAGTAAGTTACTATGTTTACAGTATTATTACTGTATTTTCATTTGCATTATTATTAATGTATTGCCATTTACAGTATCAGTACTGCAGAGTTTATTTTCATTTAGTTTAAATATTTTTTACCTGTAACAGCACTGTCATCCATGTTTTTACCACCCCAACCCCATTAAAAATCACAATAACTCATGAGCATTAGTTCTGATAACATTCTTTTTAATTGTTGAACATTTTCTTTTCAAAAGAACAAATTACAAATGTTGACCTCTAGGATGCACAAGCTGAAAATGGGCATCACCACAGTCCCCTAGGGACGTTGTATCATGTCAAAATGTACACATGATTGAAAAGCAAAACAGGCCAGACAAAAATAAATAAATAAATAAAATAAATATTACAGTAAAAATTAGTTTGTGTTGTTGTGTTAAATTTCAGTCATTTTGCCAGTCAAAGTTGGCAAGCTCTCCGAAGAGAAACATCAGGAGAGGATGTATTTGGTGCCACAAAGGTTGATTGTCTGCATGAACCTGCAAGCACAAAAAAAAAAAAAAAACATTATTTTTCAAAGCAGTGTTTACAGAATTTGCCCCAACTGTCAAACCTGGTGCTCCGTGCACGTTGATGCTAATAAAAACATTACAACTACATTTGAACACTCCTACAAGACAGGTACATAATTAGTTGATAATTTATCGCATCAGGGCTGGACTGGGACAAAAAATCGGCCCTTGCATTTTGGCCCAGACTGGCCCACTACATATGATCACAAATACCTCCCATCTTTGCATGCCCTTGAATATGTTTACCAAATCCTATTCCATAAAAGCACTAAAGCTGTATAATAGGTAGAAAAGAGTGAAAGTTGACACATTAAATACTTCTAGAAAGTGTGATTTATTCCTACTATAAAACGGTATAATCCACACTGATGAATGCATGTCCATCTTGGTTTTCTGACTTGTCTACTGTAACACGGTCCACTTGGGTGTGACATCATTCCCAGCTCTGACATCTGATTTCCAAGCATCCGACACCATTTGAGACCGTTGATCCACCAGCATCCCAATGACAGTTCTCCCCACAAACAGTGCAGCATGTATAACATTGTTTTTTTTGTTTGTTTTTTATACAAACTCTAATAATTGTTTCTGTAATAATAAAATTTAAAAACCTCATGAACAGTATTTCTAAAAAATGGTGAAATGCTGTTTAAAATACAGTTTTAGATGGTGTATATTACATCACACTGCAGGGCATGTCAACTACTTAAAAGTATTTAAAATTCTAATTTTTGTAACTCAGCCTTCACTGCACTTTTGTGTGTAGTTTGCAGAAGTAGAAGAACAACAATCCTTTCTTTGTGTACGTGTGCAGGATTGGTAAAACAATCAAAAGAACTGAAACTATTTACTAAGCGTGTGATCTGTTCACTTTATCAGCACATTTTTTTGTGACTCAAACTGCAGAACCTTCTTTGTGGAGATTTTGTGTGGTGTAGTGTGTCACAATAATAAGCCACATTTCCTCTTCAGCAAGGAGAAAAACAGTTGTCACTTACTGATATACAGTGGTGGAGGTAAAGAATCACAACTACTCACGTTACTGCAATTAAGTATTTTTTTTGGGTACTTGTACTTTGAGTATATTTTTAAAGCTGTACTTTTACTTGTACTTATGTACAAATTAAGCAAAATAATCTACTTTGCTACTTTTAAATCATAGTTCGTTACCGAGTACGCCCACAATTTCAATTGATATTCAAACCTTAGATGGCACTTCAGTAGCCAATAAAAATATCTGAACGTAAACAGACCAATAAAAGCCCTGATATCTTAACCACAGGAAAAGCCGCTGCAGCAGCAGGTCAAGGGCTCATCAGACAGTGAGGGAGCTCAGCGTGATTTATGGACTCAAAGTTTGGAGAAACAAACTACATGGTAGTGTTATCATAAATTTCTATATTTTGATAGCGATACTGAAATATCTGACACAGTATCTACCGTATACAGGTCCTTTTCAAAAAATTAGCATATTGTGATAAAGTTCATTATTTTCTGTAATGTACTGATAAACATTAGACTTTCATATATTTTAGATTCATTACAACACAACTGAAGTAGTTCAAGCCTTTTATTGTTTTAATATTGATGATTTTGGCATACAGCTCATGAAAACCCAAAATTCCTATCTCAAAAAATTAGCATATTTCATCCGACCAATAAAAGAAAAGTGTTTTTAATACAAAAAAAGTCAACCTTCAAATAATTATGTTCAGTTATGCAGTCAATACTTGGTCGGGAATCCTTTTGTAGAAATGACTGCTTCAATGCGGCGTGGCATGGAGGCAATCAGCCTGTGGCACTGCTGAGGTGTTATGGAGGCCCAGGATGCTTCGATAGCGGCCTTAAGCTCATCCAGAGTGTTGGGTCTTGCGTCTCTCAACTTTCTCTTCACAATATCCCACAGATTCTCTATGGGGTTCAGGTCAGGAGAGTTGGCAGGCCAATTGAGCACAGTAATACCATGGTCAGTAAACCATTTACCAGTGGTTTTGGCACTGTGAGCAGGTGCCAGGTCGTGCTGAAAAATGAAATCATCTCCATAAAGCTTTTCAGCAGATGGAAGCATGAAGTGCTCCAAAATCTCCTGATAGCTAGCTGCATTGACCCTGCCCTTGATAAAACACAGTGGACCAACACCAGCATCACTGACTGTGGGTACTTGACACTGGACTTCAGGCATTTTGGCATTTCCCTCTCCCCAGTCTTCCTCCAGACTCTAGCACCTTGATTTCCCAATGACATGCAAAATTTGCTTTCATCCGAAAAAAGTACTTTGGACCACTGAGCAACAGTCCAGTGCTGCTTCTCTGTAGCCCATTTCCTGCACACGCCTGTACACGGTGGCTCTGGATGTTTCTACTCCAGACTCAGTCCACTGCTTCCGCAGGTCCCCCAAGGTCTGGAATCGGTCCTTCTCCACAATCTTCCTCAGGGTCCGGTCACCTCTTCTCGTTGTGCTGCGTTTTCTGCCACACTTTTTCCTTCCCACAGACTTCCCACTGAGGTGCCTTGATACAGCACTCTGGGAACAGCCTATTCGTTCAGAAATTTCTTTCTGTGTCTTACCCTCTTGCTTGAGGGTGTCAATGATGGCCTTCTGGACAGCAGTCAGGTCGGCAGTCTTACCCATGATTGCGGTTTTGAGTAATGAACCAGGCTGGGAGTTTTTAAAAGCCTCAGGAATCTTTTGCAGGTGTTTAGAGTTAATTAGTTGATTCAGATGATTAGGTTAATAGCTCGTTTAGAGAACCTTTTCATGATATGCTAATTTTTTGAGATAGGAATTTTGGGTTTTCATGAGCTGTATGCCAAAATCATCAATATTAAAACAATAAAAGGCTTGAACTACTTCAGTTGTGTTGTAATGAATCTAAAATATATGAAAGTCTAATGTTTATCAGTACATTACAGAAAATAATGAACTTTATCACAATATGCTAATTTTTTGAAAAGGACCTGTATAGCCTACAACGATACACGCTGCATCTCTCCTCTCCGACAGCGAGTTTGACACGCATCTGCCTCCTGTCAATTACAGAGTCTGAATATCTGTGAGGGATTGCAGGTATTCCGCATTATTTTAATCATTCCCATGCAAATGTGGCGAGCACTTTATTGTAACATGAGAAAACTGGATGCAAGCTCTCAAATAGGCCTAACTTATAAAAATGAACTGCTTGTCCTCTTTGTGCGCAATCGCAATCTCTCCGTGCTGCTCCGGGTGTGTGTTCACTGCTGTGTGTGTGTTCACTGCTGTGTGTGTGCACGTTGGATGGGTTAAATGCAGAGCACGAATTCCGAGTATGGGTCACCATACTTGGCAGTATGTCACTTCACTTCACTTTTAAAGTAGAAGTTATTCCTCTTTGCTCCTGGATTAAACTTTGTAGAAAGTTATCAACCATTCAGAATAGATCCACACCTGACCGATGAAAATCCTACTTGAAGTTTTATTGGCTGAGTGAAATGCACCAGAAAGTCTTCCAACAATCAAAGATGGGACTTTAATTTCTTTACAATGTAAGTTTATTCTAAAAATGTTTTGGAATGGGATATTTTTATGATTTGTACATATAAATATCCTAGTCTTGTTTTGACATTACACGTCAAAACCATCTGTTGTTCTATTTATCTAAATAAATAGGCCTAAAATATGTGGCTCTGAAATCACTGCTTATAAAAATTCAGTGTTGTCATATTTCGAATACCTCAACTGAATTGAGGTCATTTGTTTTATCATTTTATTACTGACTGTGTATTTGTAATTTCTTTGTAAATTCAATTCAGTTTGAAATGTCCTCTTCCTGAGTGCAAAGCAAGTTATTATACTATGCTATTATTAGATAATTTAATTTAGGCATTGTAAGTAAAAAAAGGTGTTAAATAGGTTGTACTATGTTCAGCTTCTAACAGAGGCGGAACAAATTGCTTGGGATTATTAACCTTGTAAAAAACAAGAATATTTACACAGGAAATAAATACAAACTGAATAAAGTCGGCTACTGACACACACCCCACCAACTGAAAAGGCTATTGATGCAGCAGTATTGACAACTTCACGTTGGAAACATCCATTCAGCAGAATATAACGGTAGCATAAACTGAAAAACGTCTTGTTTTGAATGCAACTTTCACCACAGGAAAGCTCACAGGAATGATACTGCCATATATTTCTATTATCATGAATTTCCTCATAACACAACAGAACTAAACTGGGTCATCTCCTGGCATGCAGTTCGCCATAAAGATACATTTAAGTAATTTGCAGGTCTAGATTTTAAACCACTTCAAAATGGTTTAATGCATTTAAGAATCTGTTCATTCACACAGCACAAATTAAAATTATATTCCAAATTATCACTCCAATACTCCAAGAAAAATATCATTTGAGATAAACATTACAATTGAATGATGAGATTTTTACAACACACAAAAAATATGCAATATTGAAAAATAAAAGGCACCAACCAAATATCACTTGACATACTATGACACCTGAAACTAATAATGATCCATTAGAGGTTACCATGACAGCTGATTGGTGTGATGTAATAATCTAGTAAACTGTGATTGGTGATTGGTAGAGGCAAGCACTATAAAAAGACCAGTTTCATGTTAAGTAACAAAGCTGAATAGTTGGGTAAAAGTTTTGGTTTCTTTTTTTTCTTCTTTTTGATGATAGGCTGATGGTAGATTTAGCTTGATATGGGTACTACTACAGTGCAACTTTTAAGGTATGTTTATTTTATGGATTTGCTGATTAACTTTTCTAAGATTTACTCAAACCACTTTACTGACTTCAAAGTGTTTTGTACTTACTAAAAATAAATGTCTTTGTAGGTTTTCTTTGGCAGTACTTTTAGGCCTTTGTGTTCATGACCGTACTGTAACTGGTAAGTGTATCTTGTTGAATTATGGAATTTATCTGTCAACACTGTCTTAACACCTTTTTGTTTTTCTGTAGTTGATGGCTATAACTCTGTCAGCAATGGAGGCGATCCTGGATATTATATCCCAAAAAATGGTCAGCCTATGCAGGATGTTAAACTACAAGCTTTTTACACCTGGAATGGCTTAAAAGATGAAGCAGGACCAACCAGGCCTCTGAGTTCTAGGAATGTAGTTTATAGTGCTGCAGTTAAGGGAGGCTATGGTACTGGAAGTTACAGTTCTCAGACTGGCTTGCCAGGTGGTCCAGTGGCAAGTGGAAGTTCTGGTTCAGAAACTAGAAGCCAGCTTCAGGGCTCCAAACTTGCTTCAGCTGGAAGTGGTGATCTTACCCCTGGCTATATGGGTAATTCAGTAGGTATGGGAGAACAGAACAGCAGGGACTCTTTGGCAAAGCCTGACACTCAACAGCTAGTGCAGACAATCTACCAGTCCAATGGTCTGAGACCAGAACAAGCCAGCTCTGAAGCCATGGCCCAGTCTAGCTCCCTGCAGTTAACCCAGACCAGTGGCCAACAATTAGCACAGGCTAGCTCACAGTCTGCATGGCAGTCAAGCAGAAAGCCTCTTAAGCCTCAAAGAGATCGACTTTGGCAAACTGGTTCTAAGCTCCTTTCAGGTTCCAGGCCTATTCAGAATCCAAGCTTTGGATTTTTCAAGCCTTTGCCCCCCAAAAATCGTTCTATGTCACAACCTAGCTACCAAATAGTGCCACACAGCAGTGAGTCGAGCAGCCCTCCGGTAGCTCAGGTTAGCTATGCACTTGTGCGTCAGTCGTTCGGCCAGCAATTAGCCCAGTCCAGTGGCCAGCAACCAGTACAAAGTAGCTATGAAACTGTAGCTCAACCAAGTGTTCAACAACCAGCACAAGCCAGCTTTCAGTCTATGGCCCTGCCCAGCAGCCAGCAGCTCTCTCAGGCCACTGACTTGTCAGTGTCCCAGCCCAGTAGCCAACAACCAGTGCAGGGAAGTGGCCAGTCTGTAGCCCAGGCCTCAAGCCAGCAGCTAGTTCAAGCTAGCCAATCTGTTGCCCAATCCAGTGGCCAGCAACCAGCACAGGGTAGCTATATATCTGTGGCACAGCCCAGTAGCCTGACTCTTATCAAGCCCCAAAAAGGAAGGCTTCAATTTGGCTCCAAGCTGTTTTCTGGTACTAGGCCACTCCAGAAGGGAGTTCAGTCCAGTAGCCAACAATCCGCACACAGCAACTACCCGTCTGTGGCCCAGCCAGCTGTCCAACCACCACAAGCCAGCTACCCATCTGAGGCTCAGGCCAGTATCCAACAACTAGCACATGCCAGCTACCAGTCCGTGGCCCAGCCTGCTGTCCAACAACCAGCACATGCCAGCTATCAATCTGAGGCTCAGGCCAGTAGCCAACAATCAGCACAAAGCAGCTACCCATCTGTGGCCCAGCCTGCTGTCCAACAACCAGCACATGCCAGCTACCCATCTGAGGCTCAGGCCAGTAGCCAACAATCAGCACAAGCCAGCTACCAGTCCGTGGCCCAGCCTGATGTACAACCAGCACAAGCCAGCTACCCATCTGAGGCTCAGGCCAGTAGCCAACAATCAGCACATGCCAGCTACCCATCTGTGGCCCAGCCTGCTGTCCAACAACCAGCACAAGCCAGCTACCCATCTGAGGCTCAGGCCAGTATCCAACAACCAGCACAAGCCAGCTACCAGTCTGTGGCCCAGCCTGATGTACAACCAGCACAAGCCAGCTACCCATCTGAGGCTCAGGCCAGTAGCCAACAATCAGCACAAAGCAGCTACCCATCTGTGTCCCAGCCTGCTGTCCAACAACCAGCACATGCCAGCTACCCATCTGAGGCTCAGGCCAGTAGCCAACAATCAGCACAAAGCAGCTACCCATCTGTGGCCCAGCCTGCTGTCCAACAACCAGCACATGCCAGCCACCCATCTGAGGCTCAGGCCAGTATCCAACAACCAGCACAAGCCAGCTACCAGTCCGTGGCCCAGCCTGATGTACAACCAGCACAAGCTAGCTACCCGTCTGAGGTCCAGGCTAGTATCCAAAAACCAGCTCAAGCCAGCTACCCATCTGAGGTCCAGGCCAGTATCCAACAACCAGCACAAGCCAGCTACCAGTCTATGGCCCAGCCAGCTGTCCAACAACCAGCACATGCCAGCTACCCATCTGAGGCTCAGGCCAGTAGCCAACAACCAGCACAAGCCAGCTACCAGTCCGTGGCCCAGCCTGATGTACAGCCAGCACAAGCCAGCTACCCATCTGAGGCTCAGGCCGGTAGCCAACAATCAGCACAAAGCAGCTACCCATCTGTGGCCCAGCCTGCTGTCCAACAACCAGCACATGCCAGCTACCCATCTGAGGCTCAGGCCAGTATCCAACAACCAGCACAAGCCAGCTACCAGTCCGTGGCCCAGCCTGATCTACAACCAGCACATGCCAGCTACCCATCTGAGGCTCAGGCCAGTATCCAACAACCAGCACAAACCAGCTACCAGTCTGTGGCCCAGCCTTATGTCCAGCAACGGCCACAAGCCAACTACTTCTCTGTGGCTCAGGCCAGTAGCCAACAATCAGCACACAGCAGCTACCCATCTCTAGCCCAGCCTGCTGTCCAACAACCAGCACATGCCAGCTACCCATCTGAGGCTCAGGCCAGTATCCAACAACCAGCACAAGCCAGCTACCAGTCCGTGGCCCAGCCTGATCTACAACCAGCACATGCCAGCTACCCATCTGAGGCTCAGGCCAGTATCCAACAACCAGCACAAACCAGCTACCAGTCTGTGGCCCAGCCTTATGTCCAGCAACGGCCACAAGCCAACTACTTCTCTGTGGCTCAGGCCAGTAGCCAACAATCAGCACACAGCAGCTACCCATCTCTAGCCCAGCCTGTTGTCCAACAACCAGCACATGCCAGCTACCCATCTGAGGCTCAGGCCAGTATCCAACATCCAGCACAAACCAGCTACCAGTCTGTGGCCCAGCCTTATGTCCAGCAACGACCACAAGCCAACTACTTCTCTGTGGCTCAGGCCAGTAGCCAACAACCAGCACATGCCAGCTACCAGTCTGTGGCCCAGCCGGATGTCCAACAACGACCACAAGCCAGCTACCTCTCTGTGGCTCAGGCCAGTAGCCAACAACCAGCACATGCCAGCTACCAGTCTGTGGCCCAGCCAGCTGTCCAACAACGACCACAAGCCAGCTACCAGTTTGTGGCCCAGCCAGCTTTCCAACAACCAGAACATGCCAGCTACCAGTCTGTGGCCCAGCCAGCTGTCCAACAAGCAGCAAAAAGCAGCTACCCATCTGTGGCCCAGCCTGATGTCCAACAACGACCACAAGCCAGCTACCTCTCTGTGGCTCAAGCCAGTAGCCAACAACCAGCACAAACCAGCTACCAGTCTGTGGCCCAGCACGGCGAGCAAATGGATTTCAAGCCAGTGCAGGCCCATGGGGGGGACATTTATCAGATTGGCTCCAGATTTTATTCATGCCAGGAGTATGTCTCGCAGCCCAACTACCAGCTTGCAGCCGAAGCAAGGCAGACTGGGTATCAGACTCCATCCGGACTAATATCTTCATCCTTGGCTCCGCATATCAAACCTGTTCTACAACATGGATACCAGGCCCCAGTGAAGCCTGGGCAAGGCACCTATATGTCTGTGGTGTCACCCAGCGGCCCTCTTGGAAAGCTGCAATCAACACTCCAGTCCACTTTCAGACCAGCACAGCTGCCTGAAGAGCCTAGCTACCAGCCCCCAGTCCTTCCAAGACAACAGCCTCTAGCTAAGCCTGGACTGCCTAGTTATGGTTCTGTATTACAGCCCAGTGGACAGCAATCTGGACCTGTGAGACCGTTGCAACAGCCCCGCTACCAGTCTCTGGCCAGGCCAGGGCTAGATGTGTATCAGCCCTTATTTAAGCCAGAACCTTCCAGCTACCAGCCTCAAGTGTTGCCCAGCCGACAGTCCCCATCTCAATCTGGTTATGCTTCCCCAGCCGTGCCAGCACAGTCCAGTTACCAGGCACAGTTGAGTTCTGAGACTATCTCTCAGTCTGGGTACCAGAAATCTTTCATGGCAGGGCAATCAAGGTACCAGCCTCAAAAGCTGCCTAGTGGCCAGTTCCTAGCTCAGTCTGGCTACTCTTCCCCAGCTGTTCCTGTGCGGACTAGGTTCCAGCCCCCGGTGCAGTCAAGTTATGAGACCGTATCGCAGCCTGGGTTACAGACCTCTATACCTGGGCAGTCACGTTACCAATCTGTATCCAGATCAAGTTCCCAATCCCTGGAGCAGCCCAGTGGTCTCTTTGTTTCAAGCTATGAGTCTGAGTCTCAGTCGACGCAACCTGGAACTCCGTATCCAGCACAGATTAATTATCAGCATGTCACAAGCCAAAATGCTCCTGGACAAGCTCAAAGTAGCCAGCGTTCGTCCCAATCCAGGTTCAGGCTTTTGCAACAAGTGAAGTCATAGCTATTGTTAGCAGATTTCTAGTTTTGGTTAATGTTTTGAAAGCGTCAATAAAGTGTCATTAGCAAGTGTATCTTTTTTGTGTGGGGTCTCTCTGAACTTTTTTTTTTTTTTTTTTTGTGGTTTCATAAATTGAGGGGGAAATGGGAGTATTGTATAATCTAGTTTTAAGTTGGCTGATAACCGTTCCACTGAACGTTAAATATTGACGTTTTAAGCAGGCATATGCTAAACTATCTGGCTATTTATTGCAAAAGCTTGCCTTGAAATGGTAATAGTTCCTGAAGACGTGGTTCAATTACCAATACCAAAATGACAACCCATGAGACTGTGGAAATGACAACGTAGAAACTTACTGTTGTAACTGGTACACTCCTGACCAGCAGGAGAAACTATAGTGACTGCTTGGGATAAATTATCTGCACGATTTTCCTTTCCTGAGTCACTTGAATCTTTCTGGGGCTCACTGCATTTTCCGGTCTTCTCTCCAGAGGTAGTCTTGCTCTTGTTTATGGAGTCAAAAAAGGGCCATATAAATCTGCAAAATAAAATGTTTTGCAAAAAAAAAAAATAGAGTATTGAGAAAAAAAAATGCTTTTTTGCAAGTAAAAAAATAATTGCAAAAGAAAAGTTAACCACTGAGAGAAAAATAAAGTTTAGCAAAGTAAAACTTCAGCAGCATTGACTTTGCAACACATATTTCCCTTTGCGCCGCTCCTTTAAATCCACGTTTCAGTCATCCGTGCCTCTGCGGCGCAAGCTTTCCTTTGCGCTTCATTTTTCTTTGCGCCTCCTTTGGCTGTGTCCAAATTCAGGGTCTGCATCCTTCGGAGTACTCATTTGAAGGATGTTACGTCACAGCGCCGCGACGAAGGCTGTCCAAATTCGTAGGATCCTTCAAATGCGGCCCACAAATACGTCCTCCTTTTCCCCGAATTGGAAGGATGGGTGTGGTGGATCCTTTCCCGTCCTACCTATCCCATAATTCTTTTCGGCAGAGCGTAATGGCGGACGAAGCGAGCGGTAGCGGAGTGGGAGAGGAGTTTCTCTGACAAAACAAGCTAAAGTTTATGCTTCGGCTCAATGAATTTGTAGGAGAAATTAGTAGAATACTTAAAAACAAATAAAAATAGGCTATAATGGCTTACCTGGATGTGACTGTCTTGTAGTCTGATATAAAAAACTCTCCGACAACGAGCAAAGAAAGTATTTAATTTATTTAATTGCTTTATTTCTTCCAAAAGAATTAAAATGAGAATAACTCTTTGTTTGTCCATTTTCCCGCTTCTTGCTTGGCGCTGGATATGAGCAACGGGTAAGGGAGGGAACTAAAAGAAGGGTAGGCTGTCCAAATTCACAAACACCGACTTCCGGGTTTTGCGGACGTCGGAGGATCCCTCCTCCTTCAACCGGGTAGGAAGGATCCTAAGGAGGATGCAGACCCTGAATTTGGACACAGCCCTCAAGGAGGCGCAAAGAAAAATGAAGCGCAAAGGAAAGCTTGCGCCGCAGAGGCATGGATGACTGAAATGTGGATTTAAAGGAGCGGCGCAAAGGGAAATATGTGTTGCAAAGTCAATGCTGCTGAAGTTTTACTTTGCTAAACTTTATTTTTTCTCTCAGTGGTTAACTTTTCTTTTGCAATTATTATTTTTTTTTTTGCAAAACTTTTTTTTTTTTTGCAAAACATATTTTTTGTTTGCAAAACATTGTTTTATTTTGCAGATCTATATGGCCCTTTTTTGACTCCATACTTGTTTGCCAATCTCATCTTCAAAATTGAGTTTTTCTCTGCTCTTCCTCTCTTTCTCCAGGTACTGGTGAGATGAAGCTGTGGACATAGGCTCTGTAAAAAAAAAAAAAGAGGCAAATGTTACTATACATCACACTAGGTCTTTTACTTGCACTTCTATAAAGTGTATATGATTACTGGGGGGGGGGGGGGGGTAATTGTGATGACATTTACAGGACCTACTGTTTACAAACTGAATTTTAATTATTGTAAATTGTCATCTTGATGAATTGCAAGTTTGTGTATCACTGGGACATAATACTTTGGATCAACACTTTATAAGATAACATGAAAATGTCATCAAATTGCAATTATAGGCAACCCTGCTTTGGAATTTAGTGATTTAGCGTTTGGGAGGTTTTCTTCCACCACATAAACCACTACACACAGTTTATTAAAACATTTAGTCATCACATCTATGTCTCTGTAAAAAAAAAAAAAAAAAAATAGCTTTGTTTAATGAGTTGCACCATTTAAGGCAAATGCTCCATCACACATTTGGCAGTTTAATGACCTCACAATTTATTCCTTTGGTGGCACATTTCCATGCAGTGATACATCTGCTGATATTGCCTTTTGGTAGATGACCTCACTGTCCACAAGGACATGATTGTACATGAATTGGATTTTCTGCAAAACTATAGGGATAAGGGAATAGATTACAGCTAATAAGGTTTTATGTGCAGAACACAAATGATGTCACAGCCAGGCATACAAGGCAGAATATCGATTGTGTTAATTTATCCAAAATCAATGTTTGCACTGTAATATTATACGCTTAAAGGACTTTAAAAATTTGGTTTGCATAAAAAGTACAATCAGAATACATCTACACGCTACATAACTATACAGTAATGCATCACAAATTAATCTGATTAGGCATGCTCCCTAGATTATTTAATAAGTAAATATGTCTTGTGTACAATGGACACCATCACTTTGAGCCAAGATCTGCTTGTCTGAAAACCTAACCACAAATGATTTACCTACACTATATTGCCAAAAGTATTGGGTCACCCCCTTCTAATGAACAGGTTTGACTACTTTAGTAATTTCCATGAGAACACATCTTAATGTTTAAGCATATAATGATATTATAGGGAATTGTGTGCTTGTAATGTTATTGCAAGTTCAAGTTTATTTGTATAGCGCTTTTTTTTTGTTATCAACATTTTTTATTTTTATTTTTCATAACATATAAAAAAAAATAAAATAAAAAAAAAAATTGTATAGCGCTTTTTACGATACAAATCGTTGCAAAGCAGCTCTACAGGAAATTAAGTTTCAACAATATATTTATATATTGCAGAACATTAATATATTTAACTTATGGCAAAATTTGGTAATTTTGTATGTTGTCTGAGTGTTGGCATCCTCTGAGGTCCTCTGAGGGGTTGGCATTATCTTTTCTAAGATCCTTTAATGGTTGGATCCAGACTGAAGCTTCTGTAATTCCTAGTTACCACGGGATGTTAAGCAGAAACAGAGAAACAAATAGAGACATAATTAGCGTAGCTGCTGTTCCATCTAAGCAAAAATGATTTGTTCAACCAAAGCTAAAGAATAATAATGTACATTTGATCAGATATAACTGCATTACAAGATTATAAGATGCATTATGTGAATGCTTGGCTAAAGAGATGTGTCTTTAATCTAGATTTAAACAGAGAGAGTGTGTCTGAACCCCGAACGTTATCAGGAAGGCTATTCCAGAGTTTGGGAGCCAAATGTAAAAAAGCTCTACCTCCTTTAGTGGACTTTGCTATCCTAGGTATTACCAAAAGTCCAGAGTTTTGCGACCTTAGGGAGCGGGTTGGATTGTAGTGTGGTAGAAGACAAGTTAGGTACGCAGGAGCTAAACCATTTAGGGCCATATAGGCATGTAATAATATTTTGTAAATGATACGGAACTTAATAGGTAGCCAGTGCAGAGATTGTAAAATTGGGGTAATATGATCATATTTTCTTGACCTGGTACGAACTCTAGCCGCTGCATTTTTGACTATCTGTAGCTTGTTTATTGAAGATGCAAGACAACCACCTAGCAGTGCATTACAATAGTCCAGTCTAGAGGTCATGAATGCATGAACTAACTTTTCTGCATCAGAAACAGGTAGCATGTTTCGAAGCTTGGCAATGTTTCTAAGATGGAAGAATGCTGTTTTTGAAACATGGGAAATATGATTTTCAAAGGACAAGTTGCTGTCTAATATAACACCCAGATTTTAGACTTTAGAGCTCGTAACAGTACATCTGTCTAGTTGAAATTGTAATCCAAGAGATTCTGTGTACTGTTTTTGGTCCAATAAGTAATATCTCTGTCTTATCTGAATTTAATAGGAGGAAATTATTGGTCATCCAATCTTTTACATTTTTTACACAATCTATAGTTCAGAAGTTTCGTCTGGTCTTGTTGAGATATATAGTTGAGTATCATCAGCATAACAATGAAAACTAATCCTGTATTTCCTAATAACATTACCAAGGGGCAACATGTATATTGAAAATAGCAGAGGACCTAGGACAGATCCTTGTGGTACTCCATACTTTACTGGTGATAATTGAGATGACTCCCCATTTAAATGAACAAAGTGGTAGCGATCGGACAGGTAGGATCTAAACCATCTTAAAGCCTGCCCGTGAATACCAGTATAGTTTTGTAATCGATCTATGAGTATGTCATGGTCTATAGTGTCGAACGCAGCACTAAGATCAAGTAATACTAGCAATGAGATGCAGCCTTGGTCTGAAGCAAGAAGCAAGTCATTTGTAATTTTAACAAGTGCAGTTTCTGTACTATGGTGAGGCCTGAAACCTGACTGAAATTATTCATAGAGATCTTTTTTTGCAAGAAGGAGCACAATTGAGCAGACACAACTTTTTCTAAAATTTTAGACATAAACGGAAGATTTGAAATGGGTCTGTAATTTGCCAGTTCATTAGAATCTAGTTGTGGTTTCTTAATAAGAGGCTTAATAACCGCCAGCTTGACTGTTTTTGGGACGTGACCTAAAGATAACGATGAGTTAATACTATTGAGAAGCGGTTCTTCTGCTACAGGTAACAACTCTTTCAATAGTTTAGTGGATACAGGATCTAATAAACATGTTGTTGGTTTAGATGCACTAAGTTTATTTAGCTCTTCCTGTCCTATAGTTGTAAAGCTCTGCAGTTTTCTTTGGGTGCGATGAATGAAGCTGAAATACTAGACGCAGTAGAATCTACATTTGATATTGTATTTCTGATGTTATCTATTTTATCAGTAAAGAAATTCATAAAGTCATTACTATTAAACTGTGAGGGAATATTTAGATCGGGTGGTGTCTGTTTATTTGTTAATCTAGCCACTGTGCTAAATAAAAACCTTGGATTGTTTTGGTTATTATCTATGAGTTTGCAGATATGCTCTGCCCTGGCAGCTTTTAGAGCCTGTCTATAGCTGGACATACTGTTTTTCCACGCAATTCTAAAAACTTCCAAGTTAGTTTTTCTCCATTTGTGCTCAAGGTTATGAGTTTCTTTCTTGAGAGAATGGGTATAACTATTGTACCATGGCGCAGTATGCTTTTCTCGATAACTTTTTTCAATTTGAGGGGGGCAACGGCTTCTAATGTATTAGAGAAGATAGTGCCCATGTTGCTAGTCATTTCGTCTAGTTCATGTGTATTTATGGGTACACAGAGCAGTTGAGATAAATCAGGCAGGTTATTTGTGAATCTGTCTTTGGTGGCTGGAACAATAGTTCTGCCCGGACGATAACGCGGAGCCATATAATTAATATCAGTAATAGGCAGCATACACGATACAAGGAAATGATCAGTAACATCATCACTTTGAGGTACGATATCTATATCGGTAAGATCAATTCCATGCGATATAATTAAATCTAGTGTATGATTAAAACGATGAGTGGGCCCAGTGACGTTTTGCTTGACTCCAAAAGAGTTTATTAGGTCAGTAAACGCAAGTCCTAACGCATCATTTGTATTATCAACGTGAATGTTAAAATCTCCGACAATTAGCACTTTATCAACATTAAGTCAAGTCAAGTCAAGTCTGCTTTATTGTCAATTCTTCCACATGTACGGCACATACATACAGATAATTGAAATTGCGTTACTCTCAGACCCTTGGTGCATACAGTTAACATTAAAGACACTGACAGTAGACGTTCAAATACAGATAAATACAGTTTAAACATACTGTATTTACATACAACTATACAGATATACAAATGAGGACATTGTAGAAAAATAAAGAAAGAGATGGATATAGTGGCATAAGGCACATGGCAGATAGAGTGCAAACCAGTTAAATAAAAACAAAACTGTGCAGATATATGTGTATGTATAGAGTGTATATATATATATATATATATATATATATATATATATATATATATATATATATAGTGCAAGAGGAGCTTATCAGTCTGAGGACATTGTAGAAAAAAAAAAGAGATAAATAAAGTCGTAGTATCAGTGTTCAGTGTTGCATAGGGTAAAAGAGGGGAGGGGGGGCAAGGACGGGAGGGAGTTCAGCTTCCTGACAGCCTGATGTATGAAGCTGTCCTTCAGTCTGCTGGTCCTCGCCTGGAGACTCCGCAGTCTCCTCCCTGATGGCAGCAGACTGAAGAAGCTGTGTGTCGGGTGGGTGGTATCACCTGCAATGCGGAGGGTTTTGCTTGGCTCTCAACGAAGGTGGACGCATTTTTCTCTCCCTGTCCTCTCCTTACCTTCCCTGCTTTGCTCTCTCGTCTCGTCTCGTATATTGTCTATTGTCTAATATTTGAGAGACTCTCTCTGCACTGCTCTCCAAACTGAAAAATCATGGATTTGATCAACTGGTCTCTCAATGCAATTGACACCATTTCTTGACGAGACGTTTGGGTTCGGGTGAACCTGATTGCCCTGGCGGAAACGTTCGCAGCTGGCTACACGATGGACGCATGGGAAAGGTGGCGGGTCGTGTGTCTGGCGGCTATTTACGTGGAGGACATTGAAGATATCTACCTATTCGGAACCATGATAACCGGTTTTCTGCTGATTGGATTAAGCTTTGCCCTGGGTTATCGAAGAATTCAGGAAACGGGAACAGCTGTCAAAAGCCTCACAAGGCTGCCCGTCATGATTGAAGCAGTGGGCAGAGCGGTCAGCACTGAGACTGAGACTATTAACCGCAATATGGATTCTATCACGGACAAGCTCACGGCTTTGCAAAGGAAAATTGATGGATTTGGAGATCAGAATGGACAAAGAGAGTAGCCGTGAAATTGGAATGCGGCTACTCGCACCAAGACCAAACAATCGCAATCTTATCTTCTTTTCGGCTCCCCCCAGACCAGCGCGGGCCTCGGACAAGGTCGCTGTTGGGAATAACAAGCCCGGGAAGAACACTGCAGTGAGACGCTCTTTCGTTCCTCCCCCCTTCCACCGACACCTGTTGATTGTTGACTCTGTCTGGGTCCTGATCAAGGCTGTCTCCATGGCAACTTGCTGTGTCGCTATCACATTCTGCGGACTGAGACAATTGATTTGAATGCCAGCTTGGCGGGTCTCCAGGCAAAAAACACGAAAACACCGTTCTGTCGGGAGAGAGAAAAGCCACTGTGTCTGTGCGCGTCGCCATTTTGTGTCTATAGATCTGAGAGGAAATCTGCAAATTCTTTTAGGAAATCTGTATATGGCCCTGGCGGTCTATACACAGTAGCCAGAGCAAGAGACAGGAGAGATTTATTTTGCATATCTAACAGTGTAACATTAAGCAGAAGTATTGTGAATGACTTAAACCTCATGTATCCTGTTTTCGGGGCTCATGTTTATAACAGTAGCTTGGTGAAGTAGACTCATTTAGACCAAAATATACATTTGGTTTAAGCCAGGTTTCAGTCAGGCAGAGTACATCAAAATTATTATCTGTGATCATTTCATTTACAATAACTGCTTTGGGTGCGAGTGATCTAATATTTAGGAGCCCAAGCTTTAAAAATTGTTTTTGTTCATTTATTTTGCGTATTTCTGGTTTAATCACGATCAGATTTTTTCTAGATCCTGCATTAAATTTATATTTTGACCTCGCTATTCAGGGAACAGACACAGTCTGTATAGATTGGACAATGCAAGTACTTCTATCTTTTAAGTGGGTAGAACAAAACTACTAGTCAGATGGAGCGTAGCGTCCTGGAGATGTTGTCCGACAGGAGTTCCGCTCCGACTCTGCTGGGGTGCAGGCCATCAGCACGGAAAAGCCTAGGACGCTCCCAGAAAAGATTCCAGTTATTAACAAAGAGCAGTTTCTGTTCTTAACACCATGACAATAACCATTCGTTTAAAGCAAACAGTCTACTGAACCTTTCGTGTCCTCGTTGATACGTGGGAAGCGCTCCGGACACGATGATCATCGTCGCGGGCAATGTGCTGCATACCGTCTCGATCAGGCTCCTGAAGTCCCTCTTCAGTGTCTCCGACTGCCGCAGCTTGGTGTCGTTAACCCCCGCGCGCAGCACGACAGCACCGATGCTCTCGTCACCCTTCAGGATCGCGGGTATCTGCGCAGAAACATCGAGAACACGAGCACCGGGGAAACAGTGAGTGTGCACTTTACCTTCAGCTAACGTAGCATATATCCATATAGCATATATCCAGATGATGGAGTCTCCGACGATCACAGCGTCGCGTTCCGTCTCGCGGAGGGGAGTGAAGCGGTTCCGGATGGAGATGTCAAAGACAGGAGGCGGAGAGGTCGTCGCCTGGGGCCTGGCTCACGTCTTCCTCTGCTGGTGCACCCAGGGTCCGTGGTGTCCCGGCGCCGGAGTGAAGGACATCTGGGAAGATCACGTCCTGGGTGCACAGGGTCTGTGCAGAGAAACACACGGAGTAGAGGTGGTGGGAGTGTTAGCAGCATGCTGTATACTTACCCCGGACTTGTGAGCGTACCCCATATTTTCCCTGTGTTTCCTTCCTGTGAGCTACTGTGAAATTAGCCAATCAGAGCAGAGCTTAACATTATTATTCATGACCCTTCCAAAAAAGCCAATAACAGACCGTTTCATTCTGGGGAGAAATCTTAGGGTTGTAAATCTAATATTCTCTCTGGGTTTCCATGTTCACTTACGAAAGTTACTCATGGTTTTAACTTGAAGAAAATCAAAAAAAAAAAACATGATAACCGCAAATTAACCATTGTTTTGTTACTTCAATTAATAATTTATAAAGAAGTATTAAACTTTTTGTGGTTATAAAAACAGACCTAAGCCAATAATAGCCTTTAAAATGTCTAAAAATGCATTATATATATATATATAAAAAACGAGTTTAAAATAAACATATCGTAGTTAAAATACATATCGTAGGCTAATACAAAATAAATTTATGTACATTGCATGTTACAGATGCCTGCAAAGGGAGCCAAAGGCTGCTCTTACAGGACGACCAAATCTAGATATTGACCAAACATTCAAATATCCACTTAATCTTTCATTTTTGGCCACCTTTTTGCTATATGACACAGACTCAATATTTGTAAGGGCTGTGATGTCCACATGTTTTTGTTGAAGAAATTATAAACCATGGTTTTAGCGTAGTAAAACTGATTAATTTTCTTTTGCATGATTTCTGAATACTATAAAATCAATCAGACAACTATATTAATAAAATCATAGCCATAGGTAACCGAGCTACAGTTGTAATTTGTAAATAATACAATTTATTTACTTGTATATTTTATTAAAGTCACTATAACAAATTCCTCGTATGTGTAAACATACCTGGCAATAAAGCTAATTCTCATTCTCTCATTCTCATTTTGACCCCATGTAGTAGGTTTTTTATTTTTATTTTTATTTATTTTTTACTTCCATAATATCTGAGGGAGGGGGGCACAACAATACAATCCTGCTTAGGGCACCCATTTGGCCAGCAGCGGCCCTGATTGTACTTAAGTACACATTTTCAGGACTCTTTCCAACACTGCTTACATCTATGATTTCCATCATGTTTAATCGTCCTGTGCAAAAAAAAAAAGCCTGATATACACTGACCCCTAGTGAAAGATGCATATTATTGCAGGAGTAGAAGTGCAAGGAGGAAAAAACAAAAAAACATTTTAGATCCAAAGAACAAAAAAAAAAAAAAAAAACCTAGACCCAAAAGCTGTTGTTTGTACTCTATAATACCTCTTTGGCATCGCAGGATCAATTGTCTTCATGTTCTCTGAATATTGAATATTTAATATCCACATGAATTGCCCCACACTTGTATGAAGGTAAGATTTTTTCCTCTGTATTTCACAATGAGATCTTATTTAGGTTCTCTGCACTTATTGTTTTATAAATATATGATTTAAATGCGAAGAATAAATATTTGACCCCGACGTGATTTGAACACGCAACCTTCTGATCTGGAGTCAGACGCGCTACCGTTGCGCCACGAGGTCTGTGTTCGAACTCCAGAAATTATCCCATAGGATTCCATTCTACTGTTCTTGTCTCTTACTGTAATATTAGCGGTGTCAGTTTCAAACCTCAGGAGACGTTTTTCAGGCTGATATTGAAGTGAAGCTGCTGCATTTATTGTGCTGCAGCGCCATCTAATGATCTTCACATTTAAGTCAGTAAATGAAGTAATATAGAAGTATTTAATAATATAACATTAAATTATATTTAACATACATTAATAAATTATTAATACAATTAATAAAAGTGTATGATATAATCGTATAAAATTTTATAGAATTCTATAATTCTGTAGAATTTATTTAGGATTGTATTTTTATACACAAAAATGTTTGGGAAGCATGTTAGAAAGCAAAACAACTGAACCAAACATTCATAGTTACTATAATATTTAATAAATTCTATTATTATAGGCCTAATTTCTCATTTATGGTAAAAATGTCTACATGTCTACCTGTTGTAAAACAATGTAGGCCTAATCGTGCCCTTATAGAATAGCAAAGTATTGTTGTAATTATTATTATCATTATGTAGGTCTACTGCCAATATGTGACTGGATTTCATAATCATACTCAGAATATAATACGTGCTATTAATTTTATTACTTCATAAGCTTGGAAAGTAAAGATGAAAGCTTTGACCCCGACGTGATTTGAACACGCAACCTTCTGATCTGGAGCCAGACGCGCTACCGTTGCGCCACGAGGTCCTGCGGTCGCTCTCTATAAACAGAGGAGTCAGTCAGAAAAGCATTAAACAGTATCTCAGTGACCATTGTCAACCCAGACTGCACAAAATCTTGTTTTTAATACATTTGGACATTTTACAATAGAAAATGTAGCAATCACAAAACACTTCAGATAAATAATATAAACACAGTCCGTGTTTAATATTATCGTAATGAGATATAACATTAATAAAGTTCATTATAAAATTAAGAACAAATGAACACTGACATTTACTAATTGCATGTTGATGTAATCTAAGTCAATAATGTAAATCAAATAAATAAAAATAACCACAGGTCACATGTTGCAACTCAATATGATTGTCATTCAGATGCACATGGTCTGTACAAGGCAACTGAACAACTGTGATGTCATTAGACAGATACTTCAAATTGTGTCTCTTCACTCCTGCAGTGATCCCTGATACACATGACAGATATGGGATGAGACTCTATTAATAAAATCAGCATGAGCCTGGCAATATGAGTGGAGTATCCCACTCCCGGGGGATTATACAGGAATGAAGCCGCAAAAGCCAAAATAGTAGTTAAAGATCAGTTCATTAGGATCTAAACTAAGTATCTGCGTCCAGAAAGACAAGATTCATGTGTCGTCTTGTTTTGAGGGAGAGACTGCAGGCGTCGGACTCCACCGGAGTGAGTTTGGTGTGAACTGATGGAGGAACATTTAGAAAACCTGTCTGAAAACAGCCAGTGTTTAGGCACACATCATTTAAAATAAATGTTACAAATAAAAAATATATTCTATAAATATATAATAATATTTACATTAATTCATTTAGCAGATGCTTTTATCTTAAGTGACTTACAATTGAGGAATACAATAAGTGATACATTATAAAGAGGCAAACAGACACAGGAAGTGCTTGTAATACAAAGTTTCAGGCATTGTCGGGATTAATTGCATTTTTGATAAATATTTATTTTTAATAAATAATATTATTTTAAATTAAAACAATATTTTCAAAAACACTTTTATTGATATATATTAGTGTATTATATTTGCATTATTTTAAAATAATAAACAAACAATATTTAATATATGAAAGGAAGCATTTATAAATAAATTATGATAAATATTAATATTATAAATAATGGTAAATAATATGTATATATTATATATCTAAAATAAATGTTAAAAATAAACATATATATTTTAACAAAGTTTTAGTAAACATTTAACATGTTAAATATAAATATTTAAATATTTAAACATTTTAATGTTTTTTTTATTATTTGCAAACACTTTTACATAAATATTTATAAATACAATTAAATATTATATATATTCTATTATTCTTATATTGAATATATTTGAATAATTTTAAATAAATATTTAAAAACATTTAACACATTTCAAAAATAATGTTTGGCAAATATTTTTAAATTATATTTTAAATACATCAATATATTATACAGTATATTGTATTAATATTTATAAATAATATATACACACATACATATATCCTCCTGAGTGCTTTTAATTTTTTAATAATTTCATTTATTAAAAAAAAACAAACAAAAAAAACATTAAGCTGCAAAGCACTTTTCTAAGCCATGGTAGCAGTTTTTCATTTGACGACTTACTGTTGTAATAGTGGATTAATGTCTGTTATATATCAATTTGATTAGCCGAGTGTTACAAGAGTTGTGTTTGTATCATTGTGGGTGGTAATGTGAGTGTATCAATGACATACTGAATGAAATTTAAGTTATGTAAAAGCTATATCACACTCGTAATCGTGCTGTTAGACTCCATATCAGCAGGCTGTGGTTATCTGTGGCCTCATACATGATCTAGAGTCTAATGCCAAATTCACACTACAAAGATGGCCTAAAAGCATTTCTGAAAGTGGCATTTATGTGTCTTTACAATACTGTTTAATACATCTCAGAAGGGCATAAATGCATTTACAGAACAATTACAAGTGCATACTCAGATTCTGAAACGGAGCTGGAATTTAGTTACCGTTTATGCTGCATTGCATCTATACAGAGAATTTTGAGCTGGCACAAGCAGCCTTAAAGGAGAAGTCCACTTCCAGAATACAAATTTCCTGATAATTTACTCACCCCATGTCATCCAAGATGTTCATGTCTTTCTTTCTTCAGTCGCAAAGAAATTAGGTTTATTGAGGAAAACAATCCAGGATTTGTCTCCATATAGTGGACTTCTATGGTGGCCAAAAGGTTGAAGGTCCAAATTCAGTTTGAATGCAGCTTCAAAGGGCTCTACACAATCCCAGCTGAACAATAAGAGTCTTATCTAGCAAAACGATCTGTCATTTTCTAAAAAATTAAATCGATCTACTTTTTAACCACAAATGCTAGTCTTACACTAGCTCTGTGATGCACATGTTCATGCATTACGCAATCATGTTGAAAAAAGGTCACATGTGGTTAGTTCTTCATCTGTGTACTCCGGTACAAAAAGTTAGGGTAGGGCGAAAAACTCCATCTCATTTTCTCCTCCAACTTCAAAATTGTCCAACATTGTTGTTTTACCTTTTTGTAAAGGGCATTTGATTTTCTTTGCACGCTCGCTTTGTAAACACTGGGTCGGTACTTCCACCAACGTCATGCATGCATGATTATGTAATGTGTGAGGTTGAGTTAGTTCAAGACGAGCATTTGTGGTTAAAAAGTATATGTTTATTGTTTTAAGAAAATGACTGATCATTTCGCTAGACAAGACCCTTATTCCTTGGCAGGGATCATGTAGAGATCCCAAGATGGAAGCCAGTTCAGAGTATCGTTCCAAGATGGCCGCCAGCCCAGAGTCGCGTCCCAATATGGCCACCGTTCCAGAGTCTCTTCTCAAGATGGCCGCGACCTCAGAGTCACTGCACAATATGGCACCACACCAGAGGCTTCGTCTGAGCCTGCTCTAGCTCCTCCAGAGGTGGCAGCTCCGGCTGCAGAACCTCTCAAGACATCTGAGCCTGCTCTAGCGCCTCCCGAGGTGGCAGCTTCCACTGCAGAACCCTCTGCCTGTCCTGTTATGGTCAAGGAGACCATCTGTGACTTCTCAGCCTTTCCTGTCTCGGCCGCAGAATCTGTTGTTAACCTCTCTGTGCTTTCTGTTCCAGTCCAGCCTGATCCGTCTTGGTGGTCACCTGCCTCGGTAGCCCTACGGTGGTGGACATCTACTCTGCTGTGTTGGTCATCTGCTCCGCCGTGGGGATCTTCAGACTCATCTGCTCTGCCCTGGTGGTCCTCAGCTCTGCCCTGGTGCTCTTCGGCTCCGCCCTGGCTCTCTGCTCCGCCCTGGCTTCCTGCTCCGCCAGCTCCGCAATGGCTCTCTGCTCCGCCTTGGCATCCTGCTCTGCTGGATTCCATCCCTCCCCATTCTGCCTCCCTCCTGGAAGGGAGCCGTCTGGAAGCCGCTCCTTATGGAGGGCGCTATGTCACGATCACCAGCTGGAGTGCCCATGAACTCTATAAGAGGGCACTCCACCCTGGACTCTTCGTATTGTTTCCTGGACTTCATTTCCCATGTTTCCCTTGCCCCTCAAGTCAAGGCAAGTCACTATTATTTGTATAGCGCTTTTAACAATACAAATTGTGTCAAAGCAGCTTTAAATCAGCTTGATATAGCTTTATATCAGCATTACAGTATTCATGTGTTCATGTCATGTGCTACCCCTGTCTGTGTATTTTGTTCTGATTGGTTCCTAGTTTGCATGTGTCATGTTCTGATTGGTTCACTCACTCACTCCCACTCTTTGGGGCGGATTATTGGTTAGCCATTTCCTACTTCCTAGTTTCTAGTTTCCGAGTTTTGTTCTGTGTTTCCTTGTTTTCCCGTGTTTTGATCTTTGGGCTGTTCCTAGTTTCTTGTTTGATTGCCGCCTGCCCTTACCCTCGCTTGTTTATTGGAATACTCTTTTGCCTCTGCCTGTATTGTACTGTTTACTGGTGTTTAACCCTGTCTGTTTTGACCACGTCTGTGAATAAAGCTTTTGCATTTGGATCCCCAACTCCGTTGTCACGCTCCTCCACATTATAAAATATATACATTCATTCATTTAGCTGACGCTTTTATCCAAAGCGACTTACAATTGCTATATATGTCAGAGGTCGCACGCCTCTGGAGCAACTAGGGGTTAAGTGTCTTGCTCAGGGACACATTGGTGTCTCACAGTGGATTCGAACCCGGGTCTCTCACACCAAAGGCATGTGTCTTATCCACTGCGCCATCACCACCCCTATAAATTTTTTATTACTATTTTTTAACTTTTTGATCATAGTCCTACTTTTCTGGCATGCAAACTCTATTGTTATTAAGTCTATTATTCAATCAATTATTATTAAAAATTTTTTTTTCTATTTTTGTATCTTATGTATATGGGCAGATCTTGGGCTCTGTTGTAAATAGTTATAAATCTAAACTGTTCAATAAATAAAGAATAAAAAAAATAATTGTTAAATTAAAATAATGTTTTGCAAATACTATATATTGTATTATATATCATACAGTATATCGTTTTGTAAATATTAATATATGAATGGGTATGTGTGTGTAAACAAGTACAAATGCTTCAGCAACCACCCCACAAAATCAGCAAATAATGCACAAAAATAACACAAACTCAACAAATTGTGTCAAAGACATGGACACAAATGAAGAAACATTGTGATGCGTTCATGAGAAAGGGTGTTGAAAGAGCACCACCACGGCATTTTGTTTAGCTGGTGTAAAACTCTCTGTAAAATAACAACACCTTAATACGTCTGTCAGCAAACGCTTGTGTCCGTCCCTCATCTCCGGCTCTCCCTCCATCTCTCCAAAATTTCTTCTCAGACTTGGTGAATCCAGGAGGGGTTTCGAGTGTCAGTGCTTCTCTCTTCTCTCCCCCTGGTTTGTCTCCCTCCTTCCAGCTCTCTCCTTGCTTGGTGGGTAATTTGAGTTCCCTGAATGCTTTGAATAACCGAGGGACTGTGAAATAAAAAGCAAAAAAAGTGACACAAGCTGTCAGTTGAAGAAAGACGAGCAAGACTGAGCCACAGACATGCCTGAGCCAACAGAAGGTACTTCTCTCCATTTCCTTCAAGCTTTTAGGTTTTAGTATTTATGCTTCTTCTACTGGTAGTTTAACTAGTATGTTTAGTAGTGCCAGAACTGATGGTGTAAGACTTTACAAAACATGACAAGATTAGAAATTATACTGAAAGATTCGTTGACTTCTTTGATTGTTTTGCGTGATCTGTATATTGTGCTATTGGTTATTTATCAGCAATTATTGTCTATTTATATAATCAGAATCACCGATCAGTGGATTATTTTAAACAAAACTGAGATTTGCTATTTATTTTTCTAACATATGACAGATATATTGTAATTTGTCATATATTGTGCTGTTTTTTTCCTGCTTGTCATTGCTTCTAAACATTTTCCATGCACTTTCTCTAGTTTGCAAACTTTTTGAGGTCTTTAAACCCATGCAAACTTCTCAAACATCTCAAAAGAACTTTGGAATTAATAGTAGAAGCAATGCAGGAGGATGAAAGCTGAGGAGGAGAGGTGGTTCATGAATGAGGAAGGGTCAGTGTGAAGAGAAATAGCGCAGCAGATGTGTCAGGGCAGAAAGATAAAGTTGCACAGATGGTAAAATGAAAAGCTTCCCCCGAGCGGAGCTGAAACACACCCACTGCTCCTGGGTGAAAACACTGGTGACGCTTCTGCTCTGAAAAAATGAATGAATGAACAAAACCCATATGAGACAAAAGCTGTGCAGTGTCTCATCACTGTATTACTGATCTAATATATTTTAGTATGCATGGTGGATAGATGACATGGATAAAAAAAATAAATAAAAAAAAATCAGAAATTCAGACAGAGAGAGATTTTGTGCTTCTAAATAATGCTAGCAACATACCAATTCATATTAAGCCATGCTAAATCATGCTAACATAATTTTAACCCGTTTAAACATGCTAGCAACATGCTAATTCATACTAGTACCATTCTAAAATATTATTTTATATGCTAATCACGTTAAAACATGCTAATCCTGCCAGTAACAGGGTATTCATGCTAACAACATGTTAACAACATGCTAATCATGCTAGAAACATGCTATCAACATCAATCTAATCTTTCAAGTTTAAAGCTTTTACAACTGCTTCATATGTTCAGATTAGGCTTTCTCAAGCCAACTTCGAAGTTTGCTCACAATTTACTCATCTAGCTTTAATTAATATTTTATCTACTTTTTTATGCATATAGCCTATGGATGAATGATTTGATTTTAGCCTATTATATTTTAAATGTAGATGTTTTTATGTATTTAGATTGATAGATAGATAGATAGATAGATAGATAGATAGATAGATAGATAGATTATGTCTAGTGTATATAATGTAACATCATGTCGTAAAAATATGGATGTAAATAATGATGACTGTCTGTCTCCAATCTAAACTATCCATTAACAGTTCATTATAAAGCTAAATTGGTGCTCATAAAACCTTATACTCTCTGTCAGACGGACAGTGATTTGCAGGCATACGGTCGTGAGATATATTTCTTCCTCCTGTCACATCAGTTTATCTTTTTTATCCATCCCGTTGTACCACGTCTGTAAGACAAGAAACTGTGTGACAGTGTGAGAGCGGGATGAGATGAAGTGCATACGGTGAACGTGTCCAGCGCTCATCTACTGATTTTAGCACAATTCCACACTGACCAAGGGCTAACAGATCATTCACAACACAAGCTTGAGTCTCCATCAAGTGTGTCACATGAAACATCTAAAGCTTAATGTGCAATCCAAAACAGCTAGGCCTAAATTTAAAATGTGTTTGAATGTTATATATAATTTCCATCTATTTGGATTACACTTATAAATTTAATATGATGCCTATTAGAAAGAAACAGGTCAGATTTCTGTGCTCGAAAATGTCAGGGCGTAGTTTATTAACTCTTTGCATCTATTTGATTTTATTTAAATAATCATATTTTCAAAATGCATTTTTGGAATCAGTCAATTGTGAAAACAATACAATTTATTAAGTTTAAGAAAATTGTGAATATGGTTAAAATGTGGAGCAAGCGACATTCTATGAAAAAATAAATAAAAAGGTAACTGATTTTTCATCTCATAATTCAGACTTTTTTCGCACAATTCTGAAAACTATTATACATGTTACAGATCTTAACTTACAAATTGTGAGATATGAATTCAAAATTTGTCAGATATTAATTCAGAAAAAAATTAGAAAAGACAGATTTGTGAGATATTAACTTATAATTATGAGATAGGCTATTCAAAATTGTAAGCTATTAATTCAGAATCGAGAGATATAAACTTGTGAAAAAAGACAGGATTAAGAGATATAAACTCAGAATTTTGAGAAAAGCCAGAACTGCGAGATACAAACTCATTTACACTTTTAATTTACATTCCATGGAGAAAAAAAGAAAAATAGAATTTGCGAGACATAAAATCAGAACTCTGAGAAAAAAAGACACATTTATGTTTTTTTTTTTTTTTTTTTTTTTTTAATCCATGGTTGAAACGAGCTTCCATAATATTCAGTTTGTTAAAATGCATGAGATCAAAACACTTAGATTGGATTTATTGATGATAAATATATCAACTAAACCTCAGTTTATATAACAGAAATCTTTGATGCATGACTGAAGATTCGTGAATCTTAAACCCTATACACATTTGTCAAAAGATTTTGAGACACTGGAAAAGACAACACCTAATTTAAGACGAGGAGAATCTGAAACCTTAAGCCACATTGGCGGAGACTCTTTCATTTAGAGCGAGTGTGTAAGTCCCTACTGGGATCCAATTAACAGTTCAGATGCTAATAAAAGCGTGACCCGCGAGACCTTATCTAAATCCATACCTACGGCCACATGACAGGCTGGACTGTATATCATATGCCACAAAACCTAAACAGATTCTGAAGAAGGTTTTCAGTTCATCTAGAATCGGTGGTCTGTTCTTGTCTTTGACACTCCACAGTAAGATATAAATATCTCACGATGACCTTTGCCATTTCTATTTTCACCTCTCCATGCGGTCTGTAAATCACAGTTTATTAGACAACTTTATTCATTGTGGATTGAGTAAAAATAAGAGAAGTCAACTGTTAAGAAAGCCTTTGCTGTACACACAAAATAGCAATAGAAATCACGTCATCTTTTCCCATGGCAAATCAATCCCTCCGACCAGTTCATTTCTCACTTTAACCTCTGCTACTTCGCCCCACCTTTTGAGTGAAAGGCAGTAAATCGATCAGCAGTCTGTCAGCAGCGTTGATTTACACATCGTCGCTCTTATAAGGGTTCTTCTAGATGCTGTTGTCCGATATGGTAATGCCACAGAAGCCCAGGGGAGAGATGAGCTCTAAAAATACCATCATATGCTGATAATCGCCACTTCAGTTTCCAGAGACTTTACTAGTATGAAAGAACACTCTGGAGAGCTGATTTAATAGCATTTGTCTCCATCGAAATGCAAAGTCAACTGAAACTCAGGCTTCTATTTAAAGATGCACTTGCGGTTTTCTAATTAAATAAAAGTGCACACATAAAGACATGAATAATTAGATCATAATGACCTTTAAATTTAAAGCTAATTTATTCCAAATAGACCAAACATATTGAAATAGACCACTAGTGAAAATGCTAATATTTTGCATTATTAATTGACATTATTATTCTGCACAATTTACAAAAATCAAAACAAAATAATTTTCAGGATTAAATGAAAGAATTCAAAATTTTCAATGCAGGTGGCTAATTTACAATTAAACAAAATGCACTGAAAAACATGCACATAATGCATGCTTGACACTTGAGAACAGTTTGCATTTGTCAGCAGCCTATGACTGAGACACTGTATCTGTCTAGTTATTTATTATGCCCCTGCAGCTGCCGGGGGGGGGGGGGGGGGGGGGGGGGTGCTTATATGCAAATAAAACAATGCAACTATAAAATGCAAACACATACTGTAATAAAATACACCTATGTAAAGGTTATGATAGCAAAATTATTGGGATTACAAACTTTTAAAAGGAAGGCACATGTCTAATCTGTCCAAATTTTGCCATAAATTGCTTAATTAGAAGCTTGTAGCAATACTAATAAATTAAATTAGTAATTACATTCCCCTGGAGTGACCCGGGATCAAGTGCTTTGCTTAAGGGCACAATGCTGACAGACTGAGTCTCAGACCTTTAGCCACTACGCAGTATCAGTCATTTATTTGCACAAATATAGACAGCCGCCTCGGCACCGGTTTCATCACATGCTGCATTATTTGCCACCCAGATTCGCTGATTTGGTAAAGTGTGAGCAGGTGCTTTTATAACAGTTATTCTGCATAACATCTGAATTGCCTGAGTGATAAGATGGAGGTTTAGCAGCTCTGTTGGGAGCCAAAGCTTGTATACGTGTGTGTGTGTGTGTGTGTGTGTGTGTGTTTGAGGAATTGTGCTAAGACAGGGAGCTTACCATCATAATGTGCTAAATCCAGCGTGTAGTACACTGTGTTGAGTATCACCTCAATCCTTCTAAAGCACACACACACATTCATCTTAGGTGAATCATAAAGACAAACTTACTAGTGAGGTGTTTAAGCACCAAATATGAACCATAAACGCTACATAAAGCATTTATGTTACTGCTGTCAGACAGGAGTATTTACTTATTTTATATCACATTTTGGTCCATGTGGTACTATAAATATAAATCAAATCAGTGTATGAATGAATTATGGCAAGCTGATTATACAATTTTACGATTTATAGCAGGTGACGTGTGAACTTTGTGCAAAATAAATTGGAATTGCAACCTATACATACAGTAATAATATTTGGAGCAGGATTGGAAGATCGGATCATTTACTGAACTAAATGATGAACTAATCAAAGTTATTTTGTTCATTTTTCTTTAAAATGTTTTATTTTTAATAGTCGAATTCCCTGAACAAGTCCAAATACATGATCATATTTCAGATTAGGAATATGATCTAATTGCTAATTAGTGATCAAATTTCTAATTTCAAACTCCTAAATCGCTCATCACTATCTGAAAGATGTTTTTAAACCTTTATTAGACCTTTTCAAAAAAAAAAAAAAAAAGACCAAGCAGCATACACTGAAAGAGAAAAAGAAATTCATAAATAAATAAATGCAAATTAAATTAATTAAATACATAAATATAAATTAAATTAAAGTTGGGCGATATTGCAAGTAATAGAAACTTTAATGGCAAACCATCAGCTGCTTTAGGGATTTAAATAAAATTTTAATTGTACAAAACAGAGAAAATTTAACAAACAAATAAATTAAACGAAATAATTACATGTAAATATAAATACTGAAGTATATAAAAGCAAATTATAGCATACTTAAATTAAATTGAAAGGGGTCTAATTCATATTTATTGCAAGTAGTTTAGAGAATTTTAAGGCAGTTCTTTTAAAGGTTGAAATAAAATTTTCAACCTATTTTTAAATGCCAAGTTAAGTTGTATGTGTGGTTTGAAATGCGATACGGTGACACTGGTGAAGACACAAATGCGGCTCATATTTTATACAAACCTAAAAGTGTAACAACATCCTTCGAATGGAAGCAGCGCTTCCTTGACCCATCCCTTAGATCAGGGGTTCTCAAGCCTTGTCCTGGAGGGCCACTGTCCTGCAGAGTTTTGCTCCAACCTTGATCAAACTCACCTGCCTGTAGCTTACTAGTAATCCTGAACAGCTTAATTAGCTGGTTTAGGTGTGTTTGATTAGGCTTGGAGCTAAAATTTGCAGGACAGTGGCCCTCGAGGACCAGGTTTGAGGAAGCACTGAAAAACATAACTGAATGAGTTGCATAGTTTACTTAAAATCACTCTGAAATGCAAACACAAAACTATTGCATATGGCACATCCTCTCGGTTAACCTAAAACAAATAGCAGCATATCTGTGGTTATCATTAAGGTCAGTCATTTTTGACAGTTATTTGCCCGACCATAAGATCCCAACTGTAAGATGTTTGCTATTTGATATCGGCGAGGTCGACGGGTAGATTCCTGGCCTGACATAAGAGAGGTTGCAATCTTACCGTGGCCTTTTAACAAGCGCCATGGCAACAATGTGCCCTCCTGAGAACGAGGCGGATGTTAGGCATGCTGCTATTTCAGACCACATGGTCAGAGAGAGTTTCTCATTATCAGAGTGAGTGGAAACCTCCTACTCCAAAACAAGAAATTAGTGCTCAACTCAAATAGTGTTTTTCTCAACCCGATCTCATGAAAGTGCGTATAAATAGAACGGCAAATAAAAACTGAAAAATTTATACACAAAAATGGACTTTGGAGTTTATATGCTACGCGATGGGTAGGATTAGTGTTGTGGGGTAGATGCGTATCATATGTACGCGAAAACTGCGTATTATATGCATGCCAACAAATTTTGTGTTATATGCACGTGAAAACTGCATATTATATGCACGCCAAACACGTGCGTATCATATGTATGCCAAAGTCTGTTTTTGCTAATCAATACCACAAGTTTTCGTTTTTATTTGCCATACTATTTATACGTATTTTCATGAGACCGGGCCGGTTTTTCAACTGCAGATGCTGAAACTAATATAGATATCAGGGTTTCTGCCAGTTTTTAAGTCCAAGTAAACAAATTTAAGCCATTAATTAAAGGGAACACAATTCCCAGGGGTTTTATCTTGATTTAAGGATGTTTAAGATGTTCAGTTTTGCAGTGCATGTAACATTTAATGCCATGACGTTTTTGAATTTGAAACTTGAAATTTTTTATTTCATTTTGAACTTTCTGCACCTATTTAAGACCCTAATGTTGAATACAATTTACAGCTATATTTTTCAACTTCTCTTAAATTTCTTACGTGTACATGTGTGTAAAAAATATACAGAAGAAAGTCTAAAACTGTGAGGTCAGTTTATGTCAGCTATAATTTTCTGGTGTTGTATTTATAGGATTGTAGAGCATCCGTGTGGCCGAGCGCCTGAGAATTTCTACAGCCTATCAGCTTGCTACTCAGAGCTCTGGAATATATTTATCATCAGGCCAGAGGATGTCAGAATGGTTACATAGTAACTTAAGTCCTAGTCATCAGTCACGACTTACTGAAACATTTATGGTCAGTCAGGGCCGCAGTTTGAAAATTGTTGAACTAATGTATTGCAGAAATATACATATCTTTTCATGTTGCATAATTTTTGTGCTAAAATGCCTTCTGTCAGGTCACTGCATCATTAATTTAAATATATAAGATATACTGTACAAAATGATTAAAATGATTTTACAAGAAAATGCTATTTCAGTTTTCCTACTTAAAATTTTTATTTGACTAAATATATTTCTCTGAAATATGTAACCATATATTCAGGCTTGAAAAGGACCAAATACCCAGCTGACAAAAATACGGTATAAGAACATTTTGCTTAAGTTTCCATTAAGTTAGGAAAACCTTATTTCTGAATATTCTCTGAACATTCAAAATTTCTAGTTTTTAATAATGTTTTTTACTATGAACGTCAAGGGAACATTCCATTTTATCATTTTGTAAACATTATGTAAGTTTTGAATGTTCCCTCAACAGTCTGAAACAAGTTTTAAAATTTTATTAAAAATGTTTGAAAGTTAAGTTAATTTTGAACAAATGTTCTATTAGCGTTAGTGAAAGAAAGATCGATCATAACTTTAAGAGAACCTTGCCAGGATGTTAAGGAAGTTGTGAGAACATTCACTACTAGCTGAGTGTAGGCTATGAATACAACCCGAATTCCCGAAATGTTGGGATGTTTCTTAAAACTGAATAAAATGAAAACTAAAATTCTTTCAAATCACATGAGCCAATATTCTATTTACAATAGAACATAGATAACATAAATGTTTAAACTGAGAATTGTTTTAAATTTTATGCACAAAATGAGCTCATTTCAAATTTGATGCCTGCTACAGGTCTCAAAATAGTTGGGACGGGGGCATGTTTACCATGGCGTAGCATATCCTCTTCTTTTCAAAACAGTTTGAAGACGTCTGGGCATCGAGGTTAGGAGTTTCTGGAGTTTTGGTGTTGGAATTTGCCATTCTTGCCTGATATAGGTTTCCAGCTGCTGAAGAGTTCGTGGTCATCTTTGACATATTTTTCATTTAATGAAGCGCCAAATGTTCTCTATAGGTGAAAGATCTGGACCTAGACTCTTCTACTACGATGCCATGCTATTGTAATAGCTGCAGTATGTGGTTTTGCATTGTCCTGCTGAAATACACAAGACCTTCCCTGAAATAGACGTCGTCTGGAGGGGAGCATATGTTACTCTAAAACCTTTATATGCTTTTCAGCATTCATAGTATCTTCCAAGACATGCAAGCTGCCCATACCATATGCACTAATGCTCCCCCATACCATCAGAGATGCTGGCTTTTGAACTGAACGCTGATAACACGCTGGAAGGTCTCCCTCCTCTTTAGCCCGGAGGACATGCCGTCTGTGATTTCCAACAAGGATGTCAAATTTGGACTCGTCTGACCATAGAACACTTTTCCACTTTGAAACAGTCCATTTTAAATGAGCCTCGGCCCACAGGACACGACGGCGCTTCTGGACCATGTTCATATATGGCTTCCTTTTTTGCATGATAGAGCTTTAGTTGGCATCTGCAGATGGCACGGCAGATTGTGTTTACTGACAGTGGTTTCTGGAAGTATTCCTGGGCCCATTTAGTAATGTCAATGACAGAATCATGCTGATAAGTGATGCAGTGTCGTCTTAGGGCTCGAAGACCATGGGCATCCAACAAAGGTCTTCGTACCTTAAGCACAGGGATTTATCCAGTTTCTCTGAATCTTTTGATGATGTTATGCACTGTAGATGATGAAATTTGCAAAGCCTTTGCAATTTGCCGTTGAGGAACGTTGTTTTTAAAGTATTCTACAATCTTTTTACGCACTCTTTCACAGATTGGAGAGCCTCTGCCCATCTTTACTTATGAGAGACTCTGCCTCTCTAAGACATCCCTTTTATAGCTAATCATGTTACAGACCTGATGTCAATTAACTTAATTAGTTGCTAGATGTTCTCCCAGATGAATTTCTTGCTTTTTCAGCCCTTTGTTGTCCCTGTGCCAACTTTTTTGAGACCTGTAGCAGGCATCAAATTTGAAATGAGCTCATTTAGTGGATAAAAGTGTAAAATGTATCCGTTTAAACATTTGTTATGTTCTCTATGTTCTATTGTGAATAAAATATTGGCTCATGTGAGTTGAAAGTCTTTTAGTTTTCATTTTATTCAAAAAAAAAAAAAAAAAGTCCCAACATTTTCAGAATTCGGTTTTTATACCCTAAAAGAATCAACCCTAAAAACACACAACCTATTATTCAACCATTATTCCAAATATCGGGGCACTGATCTGTACATCTCAACTGAGAGAAAAGAACAAGTGCACACTGTAATAATTATTAATTAACTGGCATTTATGTATAAATGTGATATGACCAAAATAGTTTAAATGTTTTTATTTCTGATTAAAATATTAAAATATCACTTAAGGCAGTGGTCTCAAACTCAATTCCAGGAGGGCAACAGCTCTGCAGAGTTTAGCTCCAACCAGCCCCAAATCACACCTGCTTGGAAGTTTCTAATGATACTGAAGACCTTGATTAGCTGGATCATGTGTTTGATTAGCGTTGGAGCTAAACTGTGCAGAGCTGTGGCCCTCCAGGAATTGAGTTTGAGACCAATGACTTAAGGTGATGATACACGGGGAAAAATTATGAGCAATGTTGCCATCAACAGCCAACCAGGTGAGACACGGGGTCTAAAGAATCCAGATCTAAGGTATGCCCGGTTTGCCCATTCTCAGTGGGAAAGGGCCCAAGAACCATTGCTCAAAAAAGTTGCCATTTGTATAACTTTTATGTCACATTTGAACCGAACTTCCTTATTTTCTCTTAGTTACAGCACGAAATAAACATGAATGAATATCAGAAGGTGATATGTTGAAATATAAAGTACTAAACTTAATGACAGATAATCTCTCGTGTAATCACCCAATCAGTGTTTCAACAGGGTAGAGACATCAATGAAACAGCTCATAAACAACGTCACCTGACCTCACATTCACCTCAGAAAATCTATTCAGTTCAATAGCTCATCAGTTAGAAATGACAACTTTACAGATGAGGATATCGGTAAAATCATAAATATAGTTAAATACATGTACTATATCATATGCGGATTATATTTTGACATTAACTGTTATAACTAATGCCACTTTATCTAAATTCTTCCCACAGAGGTGAAGCCAGAGGGTAAGTGAAATGATTAGCTTGGATCGACTGTTTCCAAACTACAAGACTTTCCAAACTTCATTGAAAATATTAATTTATGAATACAGGTTTTTTTAGTTTAACGTTGTTCTTTCATCTGCAGAAGTTCCAGAGGAGGATGGTAATAAATCTGAATGGTTATGAAAATCATTTAGCAACTTCCTTGCGTTATTTAAACCATATACTAACTAAATAAATAAGTCACTTAGAATTTCTTCAAGAGTTCTAAGTTGGTGTGCATGAAAGGACTCTATGATGATGTAATGTGCAATAATATTTATTCCTATTATATTTACATTGAGGTGTATGTAAATATAATTGGCCTGCCCTATTATGAAAATGAATGTAATATTAAAATGAATGACTGCACAAAGGTGAGAAGAGGAAAGAATTGTTGTCTCCTTCCTTGTGCATGAAGCTCACCCAGAATGTCCTTCATTGTTTAAGAAAACATCCCAATGTATTATTGTTTTATGCTTGAATTAATATATGTTTTAAATATTTGCAAGGCATATTTAAAATGGAAACAGGGTGTGCTTCTCGATGACACCATGAGTTGTTATTTACAGGATCCCTATCTGTGAACATCCGTGCCTGTCTGCATGTGTGTGCGTATTTTGTATTTATATAACACACCTGTTCCATGCTTGCAGAACGAACCGAGCTGACAGGACTCTTTGTGGAGAAGCCAGAAAGTGTGGTAGCCATCACAGGTATAAAAACACAGACATATTATTAAAGCTCAAATATCATTACAGGATGAATGTTGCATTAAGACAGATGTTTTTTTTACACAGGTAAAGATGTAATATTTGTGGTTAAGGTGGACTCCACCAACCTCACACGTAAACCCACCATGAAGTGGTTGAAGGGGAAGTGGATGGACCTCGGCAGCAAAGCGGGAAAGCACATCCAGTTAAAAGAGTCCTATGACAGAAACACTAAGGTAGGGCTGCCACTAACGACTATTTTTATTTTGATTAATCTACCGACTAATGTATTGATTAATCGATTAATCTAAAGGATTAATTTCCCACCAAAAAAATCTACTTATATAAACAGTATTTTACTTAAGAATATTTTATTCAACTATATTTTATTCAACCAAATGAAATCCAAATTTCTATGCAATCCTTTTTTAAGTGCAACATAGAGTGGAAGAAGCAAGTGTCCATCTCATAGCCGAAACCAAAGTTCAGTATTATAGTGTAAGAATGACAACATGTTCTAGTCTACTAATAATAAAAAATATAATCAAAAAACACTTTTTAAAGGAGTATTTAACAGAAATATTATTTACAAGAATTTATTTAGGAGAAAAAATGTAAATGTGCTGTATTTCTGAAAAAAAAAATGTTTAAAAAAAAAAAAATCTATTAATTGGAGATGCTTTTGATTATTAAAATTTAATGGAACCATTAAAATGGAATCCAGAAAGAAATGGAAAACAGAATTTGGTACAGATACAACTGTAAAACTCAATTAATTAGACAGACTTTTTGATGAATAAAATTTAATTTAACCATTAAAACAGAGTATAGAAAAATGAAAATGGATAAAAACTGAATTTGGAAATAAAACGGATTTCATAGGGCCCTATATTTGTGGTAATAAAAATAGATGTAACTTAAGTGAACAATAGTCTTTAAAATTTCTTAAAATACATATATAATAGCAATGAAGCAATAATAATTAGTTCAATTAAAAGCAAGAAATCATAAGGTTTTATTGAACAAAACTGTTAAAATACATAATGTATTATAAACAATAGAGCTAATGTGGATTACGCATAACAACGAAGGCCTGCAGGGGGTGCCAATGGCCTGGCGATTGTTTTTACACATTACTGTGCGATCTAATCCTTGTTTAATATTGACCAAGCACCATTTAATTCAAATGTCCTCTTCATTTTTAATATTTGGCCAGTTCTTTAGGACAGAAATGCTACAGCCGCTGTAATTAAATGAATATGTGGACATCAAAACGTGTAACTCAGAGTGAGCGTTTGAGCTTATTTTGAAACCGCGATGTATTCTCTTGTGTTTGAGTAAATTTACGATTTATGAAATGATTTACCTTACAAATCTGATTAAATGTCGTACGTTGCGTTCCCAGATGAACGTTATAATAAACCCAAACTCACAACAACATGCAGAGATGGAGTTTGAGATGCTCCACATTAAAAAGAGAAGAGTTTCTGTGGAGCTACTGTGAACGGAGCCGCTGTGAGACGCACAAACTTAACCTACACGCATGGAAATAATTAAAGAGCCTTTACAATATTAGAACTTCATCGCATATAGTTATTTAATAAACAGTCTAATAATGTGTTTTATGTATTCTAGTCCATGAAATGCGCCTCTTTTGCCAGTTAGTCGACAAGAGCAAAATTAAGTCGAGTGCTGCATCCCAATTCGCTTAGGCCCTTTTTGTGAAGAAAAAGTACATACTTTTGAGTATGTAGCAGAATAGTATACTTAGAATACTTCGCCATAGCTGCATCTGTTGCTTAGTTACGTCAATCATCAATGCCCTGTCAATCATCTTGTCACAGTTGACATCATCCACATTTCATTTAATTTGATTTCCTACCGTATTGGAGAGAAATAAAGAAGCACATCGCGGATCTTTCATGCCGAGAACTCTGCTCATGTGTTTGCATAATGATTCATTACATCATTATAAAAGTTCACAGTGTTGCTGCAGATGATATATACCGTGGATAGCATTAAATATCTTTTTCATCAGATTAGACATTGATTATTTATTATTTCTCTACCTGTCCGTCGGTCGCGCATATTCGCCATACTTGTCATTTTTAAACACTTTTTATGCGTGTTTGTAGCTCTAATTGAATCCTCCTTCACAGCGCAATGTGTTGTGGGCAATATTAGCGTTAGACCCTGCGTTCCATTTGGAAGAGCTCCCTATGCCCTAATCCCTTCAAAGTGTTTACCCTCCGGAGTGAGAGCTTCGAAGGGTTGAAGGGTGTAGGGGACCAAACAAATGTTTCTTGAAGTGCCCTTCTGCGTCATTATACGGAGGCGGCGTCATCATGCAAAGAATCAGCGCTAAGGATCATGGGGGTCCGAAGTGTCCATCAGTTGTACCCTTCAAAATCCTTCATTCCGAAGGGCCCTTTGAAGTGGCTAATTTTGAGCACTTCGGTTTGGAACAACACTTCAATAAGGCGGCCATGATTGTTTTCACTCCTAAGTGCCCTTCGGAGGGCGATATATCCCGTTTGGAACGCACTGAGAGTGTGCATTGGAAGTAGACCATCGGGAATCTTTGGCATACTTTTTTATATGATTTGGGACATACTAATTCTATTTTCGAATACTATTTAGGACATATACACCAAGGTTAGAGGGAAGCTTGTTGTCACATATAATATTGATACTCCATATAATGCAAAGACTTTTTATCATAACCGGATTTCTAAACTTATATCCAGGTTTGATGAATGTATGGTGCATTAAATGGGATGAAAAAAACATGTAATTGAATTTTTATTTCACAATTAAGACTTTTTACTCAGAATTGCAAGATTTTAAGTGAGACATAATTGCAAGATATTAACATAATTCTAAGAAGTCAAAATTGTGAGATATAAACTTACAATTGCAAAAACTAAATCTGAATTATAAATACCTTTTTTTATTCTGTGGATGAAAGGAAAATGCAGAATTGAAGGATGTAAACAGAATTAAGAGAAAAAAGTCAGAATTGCGATATGTAAACTTTGAGGGAAAAAGTCAGGATTCTGAGTTTACTTCTTGCAATTCTGTTTACATATTTACATTCTGACTTTTTTTTCTCCTAATTGTAAGTTTACATCCTGCACTGCTGCAGAATTTGGAGAAAATAGAATTGTGATATTTAAACTCAGAATTATGAGAGTAAAAATCAGGATTGTGAGGAAAAAAGTTGCAATTACCTTTTTTTTTGTATCCCGTGGTGGAAACGGGCTTCCGTCATATGGGTCTTCAGTTTTAGTAGAGCATTTGTGTAAGTCAAAACTGTAATGTTAAAGGTATTAATTTTATCATCAGAAATCTTCTAAATTCTTAAAATAATTATAATACTATATCGAATGGCCTTTTTTCTACAAAATGGAATATAGATTCTCTTTACACTGAGTTGATCAAATTAAATACATTTGTGATAATGTATTTTATTACACATCATCCTTGTGTGTGGCGCATTTCTTTCCCTCTTTCACTCAGATCTACACATACGAGATGAAGATCGTCAAGGTGGTCCCAGGAGACGCAGGTGGATACAGGTGTGAAGTGTCTGCTAAAGACAAATGTGACAGCTGCACCTTTGAGGTCACTGTGGAGGGTTAGTGTGTCTTTTACAACAAAAACACACCTTCTTAGTAGAAATCTGTTAATGACTGTTCTATGTTTTATTTTTATTTATTTTCTGTAGCTGCTGAACAAGAGGAGCCAGCAGATATTTTGTCTGCCTTCAAAAGATCGTGAGTTTGAGAAGACAGACAGACAGACATGAGCGAATATATTTCTCACAAGTATGCAGCCACATATTTAGGATTAAACAGGACTAAATGCAATAATTGAGCAACTGAACCAATCATTATCTGTTAATCTAAATATTGGGGTGTTCATTTGCGTTCCGGAATTGAGTAAAAATATAAAAATTTGAGTCGTGGTGATTTATGAAAATTGGCTGTACAATTGTGATTTAGAAATGATTCACAAAACAAAAATTTCACACAATATACAGTACATTCTCGATTCGTCTGTGTGGGTATTGGTATCTTCACTGAGAAGAGACTTGAGCCTGCCCAAGCTGCCATAAAGCCCAGATCTGTTGTAGTGATGTAAGTTCCCCCACATTTGATCATGGAGCTCAGCTAGAGTGACCATTGGGTTCTTGGTCACCAGTCTAACCAAAGCCCTTCTCCAGCGATTGCTCAGTTTGGCCAGGAGGCCAGCAGGAGTCCTGGTTGTTCCAAACTTCTTCCATTAAGGATTATGGAGGCCACATGCTTCTGTGAACCTTCAGGGCAGCAAAACATTTGTCTCAACACAGTGCTGTCTCTCAGCTCTGCAGGCCATTCCTTTGACCTCATGGCTTGTTTTTTGCTTTGATGTGTATTTTCAGCTGTTGGACCTTTTATTATGGTGGCCAGGAGAGCTCAATGCACTGCAATTTAAGAAAACATCTCAGGTTACTTGCGTAACCCATGTTCTCTGAGAAGGGAACGAGACGCTGTGTAACTATGACGCATTGGGAACGCCCTCTCTGTGTGCTGATTGTCTGAAGCCCTTATAGAATTCATTGGCTGATGGCGCAGATGCCGTCCTCGATGTTCTTACGTTGCCATCCTTATACTGGCGAACGCACCATCTGCTCCTCAGATTTCTCTGCCGAAAAAGGCCACTTGGTATTTTTTCCTTTCAAGTGTCGCAGAAAAGGATATCAATACTAATGCTATTTCCAGGGTTTTTATTTTATTTTATTTTATTTCATTATTTTAACTTAATTTACAAAACATTTCACACAATACACGTATGCACACACATGTATTACATATGTATTTTACATGTCTTATGACGTGTTCATTTGTGCACCTAAATTAAGTGGGGAAAAAAAAAAGAATATTCTGGGCTAACTGAATTTATTTTTGACTTACGTGAATACACACACACACACACATTGTGTTTTGTGAATTCAACATGTGCTCTTGTACAGAGATGCTGGGGAGGACGAGGGTGAGCTGGACTTTAGTGCTCTTCTCAAAGCAGCTAAAAAGTAAGTGTTTGCTCTGTCCATTAAAACCACACTCCATCTCCTCTAGCCGCTTGCTCTTATTTATCACATCACTCACTTTCACAGGAAAAAGAAGCCGGAGCCTGAGCTGGAGATCGACGTTTGGGAGCTTCTGAAGAGCGCTCATCCCAGCGAGTACGAGAAGATCGCGTTTCAGTACGGCATCACTGACCTGCGTGGCATGTTGAAACGACTCAAGAAGATGAAAGTTGTGGAGCCCAAAGCCAGCGAGGGTACGAGAAAGAGAGATTAGTCAAAACTCAAGTCTCTGATCTTCTGTTTGTGACTGTGTGTTTGTGTGTGCGATGTTTCTGCAGCGTTCCTGAGACGACTGGAGTCGGCGTACTCCGTTCACAAGGGAAAGAAGATCGTCCTGTCTGTGGAGGTGGCCGACCCTAATGTTGAGGTCAAATGGCTCAAGAACGGCCAAGAGATCAAAACCTCTGCCAAGTGAGAATCCAGAAAATACACACCAATGCATTGAGTTTCAAAAACTTTAACTTGCTTATTTGGAGAAAACGTTACTAAGATTAGGATGATCCATATTTTTCATATTTTGAACTTTAAATGTGTTAAAAGTATGTCATGCACCAAACAAAATGGCAAAAGTAACAATATTTTCCAACTACACAAAACCCCACAAAGGCAATGAGAAGCGTGGAGACCCAAACTTATTTTATGGCCTCTGTCGCTTTCTGTCATGCTTAAGGAAGCATGTAATTCCTTACATTCCGTAAGGAAGCATCGCATGTTCCCGTGATTTAACCGTGTCTTTGTGTGGCAGATACATCATGGAGGCCATTGGAAACATTCGAACCCTCACCATTAACAAATGCAGTCTGGCAGATGATGCGGCGTATGAATGTGTAATCGGGACTGATAAATGCTTCACAGAAGTATTTGTTAAAGGTGTGTGGACCATTTTTTGTCATTAAATTAATCTGACCTGGAGAGTGGCAGTGCTTTTGAAAAATGTGAAAAATGACTTTGCCGATGCATAAGAAGCAGTTTGCAGCTCTACAAACTAATGTTGAAACAAACTATGAGCTCTTCTAGCATTCTGGAGACACTATTATAGTCCAACATATACAATTTACAATACACTACCAGCCAAGAGTTTTTGAACAGTTAGATTTTTAATGGTTTTTTAAAAAGTCTCTTCTGCTCACCAAGCCTGTATTTATTTGATCTAAAGTACAGCAAAAACGGTATTATTGTGAAATATTTTTACAATTTAAAATAACTGTTTTCTATTGTAATATATTTTAACATGTAATTTATTTCTGTGATCAAAGCTGAGTTTTTAGCATCATTACTCCAGTCTTCAGTGTCACATGATCTTCAGAAAACATTCTAATATGCTGCTCAATAAATATTTATCATTATTATGTTGAAAACAGCTGAGTAGAATGTTTTCAGGTTTCTTTGATGACTAGAAAGTTCAGAAGAACAGCATTTATCTGAAATAGCAATCTTTTGTAGCATTATAAATTACTTTTGGCCAATTTAAATAAAATCATTGCTAAATAAAAGTATTAATTTGTATAATTTCTTTCCCCAAATAAAACTCCAAGCTTTTGAATGGTATAGTGTATAATGTTACAAAAGCTTTTTATTTCAGATAAATGCTGATATTTGGATATTTCTATTCATCAAAGAATCCTGAAACAAATTACTTGACTGTTTTAAATATTGATAATAATAATATTAATAATAATAAAAATGTGTTTTGAACAGCAAATCAGCATATTAGAATGATTTCTGAAGGATCCTGTGACACTGAAGACTGGGGTCTTTGATCACAGGAATAAATTACATTTTAAAATATATAGATGAAATACTTCCAAGGCACTCATGGGGTAAGATAAAAAGCCTTTAATGTACTGGGCTGAAATCATTACAAAATGGTTAAAAGTAGATGTACGCGTTTCGGCAAAAACAGCCTTCTTCAGGACCTTCTTTAAAGACTGCACATTGACTGCACAAAGACTGTACATTTTAAAATATATTCAAATAGAAAGTGCTTTGGCTCAAAGGAATGCAGGCTTGGTGAGCAGAAGAGAATTCATTAAAAAACTTGCTGTTCAAAAACTTTTGTAGTTTATAAACACTTTCTTCATCTAGTACAATGTTTAAAATCACCTTCTTAAATTGTATTGCAGAGCCACCGGTCACCATCACTAAACTACTGGATGATTACCAGGTCGTGGTTGGAGAAAGAGTGGAGTTTGAGATTGAAGTGTCTGAGGAGGGAGCACACGTCATTTGGTAAACAAACTACAAACAGGCAATAGTTTACATAATCAAGATAGCAATACTGCTTATGCCCAACACAGAATACTTAAAAACAATGCTTACAGATACACGCCTCACTACTTGTCTTCAGTGTCACATGATCCTTTAGAAATTATATGCTGATTAGATGCTTAATTAGAACAACGATATACAAATAACTTTCAAATCAGAATGATTTCTGAAGATCATGTGACACTGACTGCAGTAATGATGCTGAAAATTCGGCTGTGATCACATGAAAAACTTAAATTTTATATTATATCCAAGTATTCTACATTGTAATACTATTTTAACAATATTGCTGTATTTATTTTGATTAAATAAATGCAGCCTTGAGAACATAAGAGACTTTTGAGACATTTTGACATCCCAAAATTTTGACCGGTTGTATATCTATTGCCATGAATGTATGTGTAATTGTAGGATGTTTGAGGATCAGGAGTTGTCACGAGATGACAAAAATTCCAAGTATCGTTTTAAAAAGGATGGGAAACGCCACTGTCTTATTATTCAAGAGGCGACCTTAGAGGACAGTGGGATGTACTTTGTTTACACCAACGGAGGCCATTCGAAGGGAGAGCTCATCGTTGAAGGTAAAATCTGATCTCTACTTACAGCACCCTCACCAGTTGTGTAACTAGAGGTTTTGCAGACTAAAGTTGAAAATCTTCTTTGTCAAACTCAACCCCAGAGAAGGAACTGCAGGTGCTGCAAAGTATCGCAGATCTTACGGTCAAATCGGCAGAGCAGGCCATGTTCAAGTGTGAGGTGTCTGATGAGAAAGTCACAGGGAAATGGTTTAAGGATGGCGTGGAAGTTCAGGCCAGTGATCGGATCAAGATTTCCCACATCGGCAGGTCAGCATTCAGACACGTGTGCACATGTTCACTTGGCTCAGATGTAATTGCACAGGTTTGAAATATGTGCGTATGTGACTCCAGGGTTCATCGTTTAACCATCAATGACGTCAAGCCCCAGGATGCTGGAGATTACACGTTTGTCCCCGAGGGTTATGCGCTCTCACTGTCCGCTAAACTCAACTTCCTGGGTGAGAAGGAAACTCTTTAGTGAACAAAACTATCTCAGATTTGTTATGACCGCACATAATCAGATCATTCTTTTTCTTCCAGAAATCAAGATCGACTACGTTCCCAGACAAGGTAGGACAAATATCAATCCCTAAGCCAGACCTCTTCATTTCTTATTCCGACATAACTAGTTTGAAAATAGGAATGAATGACCTTTGGTTAACTTCTAACTGGCCAGACTAGTATTAACACAGAAGCTAAGTTTATGAAAACGGTCCCAGGTTGCTCTCTGAATCCCTAACCACACATGATTGTATGCACTTACTTTTTCAAGATCCTCCTAAGATCCATTTGGATGTGACCGGTAGCATGGTTTCTCAGAACACCATCATTGTTGTTGCTGGGAACAAGCTGCGTCTGGATGTGGAGATCACAGGAGATCCCGCTCCCACCGTCTGCTGGATGAAGGGAGACAAGGTTTACATACAAAATGACGACAATTAATCAAGAGTGATCATTGAAATAATTAATAATTTTATTTTAAATCTTTGAAGTGGCCTGGTGGGTAATACACACGCTCCCCAAATAAGAATGCACTGTTATCTCTACCAGGATTATTATCGTTTACTAAAACTAAAACTATTAAAACATTTTTGTTTATTAAAATTAAGATTGAAATTAAATGAAAAACCCAAAATAAAATAAAATTGTAAATGTTGCTTTGGCAACTAACTGAAGTGTACATTTAAGCACTAAAATTATTAACTGGACATAAATAAAAACTAAAACTGAACTAAACTAAGACTGACACTGAAATAAAAACAAATTAAATATTAATATTTAAAAAGAACAATACTTATAAAGTACTGAATATAGAATAAACAAATAATAACAAAAAATTATATAAAAATAATCATTCAAAATGTTATTAAAACTGTAATAGTATATAATTAATGCTAAAATAACACTCATCTCTACATGCTTCAAATTACTTAATTTAATTTAGAGTGGAAAACTGCTTTTAATTGAATTTATTTATTTATTTTACGATTGCAGTTAAAATCAAATGTAGGGCTTGCGTGAACTATTGGAATAAATCAATTATACACGCTTATAGCCAGGATTAAATTTAAAATATAACAAACACAAATATAAAATAAAGAAAACAATGTGTGCATGCCATGGATAAAGAACTGACTGAACATTTTATTTTATTTGTGTTAAACAATGTTTTGTGTATTTTTGATCTTTAGTGAGCAGAAGAGACTTCAAAAACATCTAAAACCCTAAGCTTTTGAATGCTAGTGTATTTATGTGAAATGAATAAATCTTTCTTTGACTTTTTTTAATGTTACTGGTATTGAGGGCAGTCGTGGCCTAATGGTTAGAGAGTCGGACTTGTAACCCAAAGGTTGCGGGTTTGAGAATTGTTGGTGGGGGAGTGAATAACCAGCGCTCTCGTCCACCTTCAATACCACGACTGATAAGAGACCCTTGAGCAAGGCACCGAACCCCCAACTGCTCCCCGGGCGCCACAGCAATACTGCTCTGGGTGTGTGTTCACGGTGTGTGTGTGTGGGTGGTCACTACTGTGTGTGTGCACTTGGATGGGTTAAATGCAGAGCACAAATTCCAAGTATGGGTGACCACACTTGGCCACATGTCACTTCACTTTCACTTTGTCTGATATTTATTGGCTGACCATATAACTAAAATTGCAGTATCTGTTGTATATATTCAGTTTGTAATGTATTAAAAAACTAAAATCTATTTAATAGTGTTTGCTAAATAAATAAATAAAACAGGTGTCCCTGTGTGTCACAGCAACTGACAGATGCAGAGGGACGTGTGCGTGTGGAAAACAGGAAAGACCTCAGCTGTTTCGTCATTGAAGGAGCAGAGCGAGAAGATGAGGGCAACTACACCATCACTGTTACCAACCCTGCGGGAGAGGACAAAGCCAACCTATTCATCAAAATCGTAGGTGCGTTTCCAGCACTGCCTCTTTCTTCCTGTGATTCTGACCAGAAACGAAACCAAATTTCAGTTTCCAAAATAACGTCAACAAAAGTAGTTCTGCTGGCTACAAACCCGACAGCAACCCCTAATAACTGAATTACTGTTGGTGTGAACACACTATAGGGTCTAAATGCACATTTAGATTTACATTTATGCATTGGCCAAATGCTTTTATCCAAAGTGACTTACATTGCATTCAAGGCAAACATAATTATCAGCTCATGCAATCCTTGGGAATCGAACCCATGCAGTCTGAAGTCCCTGCTGTGTTGCAGATGTTCCTGATCCTCCCGAGAGCGTGAAGTGTACCGGAGTAGGAGAAGACTGTGCCACTATTATCTGGGAGCCTCCCAAATTTGATGGAGGAGCACCTTTAAAAGGTAACACACACTTGTTAGAGGTAACATAACACTACTTGGGATGCACCGATGTATCTGCCAATAATTGGTATCGGCTGATAAAAGCTATTATCTGCATTATCGGCAGATATTTAAAAACAGCCGATGATCAGGGCCAATTATTTCCTCTCATTCAAACAGTGGCAGAAAGGTCTTCTTGTGTTGAATTTAGGGCTGTACAAGTTAAAAGCACAATAGCACAGTAACGCAGTGCCATTAACACAGCTTCTATTTGACCCTATAAATCACCCCTTAGTTCAAGCCAAGTTTGCCAGGTCCATGGTTTTCCCGTCATAAAACATTATCTGTAATGCGCCTCCAATCCAATAATAACAAAGAGTGTTGTGTTTTGTTACTCCTGATAAGAAACAAAGTTTCAGCTTTCAAATCTTGTGTATCTTATCACAAAATTCAAACAATAAATGCCATTTTGACGCTCTTAAATGTGGCGTGACAGATGGCTATAGCGCATCAGTTCAAGCCAGAGTGCGGACTGCAAGTCTCTTCCACTTTAATACAAGTTATAGCACAAAATAAACATGAATGAACATCAGAAGGTATGTTGAAAGATACAGTACAACTTACCAAAATGTCTCATATAATCACTCAATGAAAACACTAGAGGGAGCTTATTTGAGTTGCATGTAAACATTTTTAAGTGTGATTATTATATCTATAATAAATAGCATTGAATATAATAATGTTGTTGTTCATTTTAACCTCTAATGTAGCAAATGACCGAATAGTTTGCAGCATTAGTTGGGAGACATTTTTTTCTTTCTTAAGAAAACCACACTATCGGCAGATATCATTCTGAATAATCGTATTGGCAAAAAAATTTCATATTTGTGCATCTCTAGTAAATACCTGTTACAGGTAACTCAGATATGTCCACTTATTTGAATAAGGATAAATGCAAGCACAGTATTTGACACAATTAGAAGTCAACACATCATCATAACAGGAATCTGTTTTGCCTCTGTTTATTAGGCTATCTGATGGAGAGGAAGAAGAAAGGATCATCAAGATGGACGAAACTTAACTTTGATGTCTTTGAGAACACAACATACGAGGCTAAGCGCATGATTGAAGGCATTCTGTATGAGATAAGAGTTTTCGCAGTCAATGGAATCGGAGTCTCGGCTCCCAGCCTCAACTCTAAACCATTCATGCCAATCGGTGAGAATGTTGTGCGATTGCGTTGTTACGAATTTTTGATGTCTCTTGATTTAACTCTTGATTTCTCTCTCTCAGCCCCCACCAGCGAGCCCACAAAGCTGACTGTTGATGATGTAACGGACACTACATGCTCACTCAAGTGGTTGGCTCCTGAGAGGGTCGGAGCTGGAGGCCTGGATGGATACATCATTGAATTCTGCAAGGAAGGAGGTAAGTCATCTGCTGGAATCATTCTGGGCCTAAACCGAACGCTACATAGTGAAAGCATAGCGGATGCAAACCTACTTTACCATCGTGCACTTGGGCAAACTTCCTCCAAGAGTTCTGTCAGGCTATATGTGGATAAATAATGCAAGATAAATAAAAGGGGTCATATAGCTTATGAAAAATAACTTATTTTGTTTTATTCTGTGTCCAAGGCAACATTTGCCACTTTTAATTTAAAGTACTAAAATAATTTAAACTAAAACAAAAATTAATAAAAACTACGCAGACATAAAAAAATTATATATATAAATAATAATAATAATAATAAAAATGACAAAAACAAGAAAATTACTAAAACTTTATCTGAGAATTAAAATAAAAATACTAGAATGACAAGGTTTTGATTATACATCACACGTGTATTGATATTTATGTTTTTGCTCCAAATTGGTTTAAAAGGTTATTTAAATTTTAAATTTAAATATGATTTAAATTGAAATCTGGAGCCATTATTTGAATTTGCTAGCAGTAAAATAAGTAAAATAATAAAAATCGAGTCAATGTTTTATTTAAATGAACACTTAATTTAGCAATAAATGTCCATTTTTAATTATATGCAACAATATCTAGTTTTAAATAGCAAAAATTATGTATGTGTGTGTACCGTATATACATATATATAAACACACGCTCAACTAAAACACTAAAATGCCACATAAGTACTTCTGTGTACATTTTTGAGTCATAATGTGAACGAATTATTGAATCAGATTTTTGAATCAGCTCATTTAAATAAATAAAAAATATATAACTTACCGTACCCCACTTTTCCTACTGAATTTCAAATGGGAGTCTTTAACACTCGCATTAATCTCATAACAATCGCAAGCGAAATCTTTGCAAATATATGGTGACTATTCAATATATCATCCAGCTCAATAATACAATTATTAATTTATTTGAAATAATTAAATATGTAATCTTATTTCGTAAATGTTTTTGTTTTAAAATTATTTATTTTAATATGTTGTTTTTAATTGAATATTTTAATTACTATTATTGTATTTAATTATTATAAATATATATATATATAAATATATATATATATATATATATATATATATATATATATATATACATATATATATATTTATATATATATATATATATTTTTTTTTTTTACATTTTGGTTTTAATTATTATTAATGATAATTTTTATATTTCTTTCTCTGTCTCTGCGTGTCAGAAACGGAGTGGCATCCTGCTAACACGGATCTGGTTGAGCGCCAGAGTTACACAGTGAGGAACCTTCCCACTGGTGAGAAGATGAATTTCCGAGTGGTCGCGGTGAATATAGCAGGCCGCAGCCCTCCTGCACTACTTGGGCAACCCGTCACTGTCAGAGAGATTATGGGTGAGGAGAAAACAAGACTGATGAAAAATAAGGTTGGTCTCTAGCAAACCTGTTCCTTCACAGTGATGTTCTCCTCTCGTTTCAGAGCATCCTAAGATCCGTCTGCCTCGTGATCTCAGAACCAAGTACATCAAGAGAGTCGGAGAGAAAATCAACCTTGTCATCCCCTTCCAGGTGTGTATGTTAAATGCATACGAGCCACATCTATGATCACTTCACAAATGAACAAGTGCATGTGTTTTTTCAGGGCAAGCCTCGTCCTGTTGCCACGTGGCTGAAGGACGGCCAGCCGGTGGATGAAAAGAAAGTGGGTATCAGGAACTCAAACGTCGACTCCATTCTTTTCATTCGTTCCGCTGAGAGAGAGCACTCTGGAAAATACACACTTAGCTTGCAAATTGAAAGCATGGAAGACTCAGCCACCATAGAAATCCGAGTTGTAGGTAAGACAAAACAGATTTTAAAGATGTCTAGAAACTGTTTGACTCATCTTGCATTTTTTATTTATGAATATCATTAAAATTAGAGGTCCACCAATAAGGATTTTCATTGACCGATGCTGGTTTTGGTATGTAGAAAGCATAGTGATATGAAATGCAATTTACTAATAACTAATAATAATTAAAATACTTGCAAAATATTTCAAGTTGTTTTACAAAGCTCATTTTTTAATAAGTACATAATTAATATACTAAATTAGAAGTTCCCAAACTTTATTATCATTTGAACCCTTTGACATAAAATATTTAATTACTCCCGAAAGTTTTAGGATAACATTTCAATAATTAAATAACACTTTATGGTTTATAGTTTATGGTTGTGTGATGTCAGAATATGATCACGTGACATGCAGTTAAACAATATTTAATATTTTTTTGTTATTTTGAATGTTTTATTTAATATTTATTTAAAATGAATGAATAATTTTACATTATTTTATTTATTTTATTATTGTTTATTAGGTTTATTTAATTCATAAATCATTTTCAAAATGATTTATTTTAATTTAAAATGTTTGTTTTAATTATTATTAATTATAATTTAAAAATTATTTTACATATTCAATTGAATTATTATTCATTTATTTGTGGGAATATAAATAATTAAATTTTTAAGATGTAATTATTAAATCTTAAAATTATTTATTTAATCATTTATGATTAATAATTAGCTTTCATCAATTCCCAAACCCCCTCCAGTTCCCTCACAAATCCCAGTTTTGGGAAACCTAAATTGACAGCCCTAAAATCTCCCTGTCTTATCACTCACATGCTGACCCCTGATTTACTCCAGATACGTTCATCAAGTTGATCTGACACTCCGACTCTCTTCCCAGATAAACCTGGCCCTCCGACTCAAGTGCACGTGACTGATGTCTGGGGTTTCAACGCAGCGTTGGAGTGGAAACCACCCAAAGATGACGGCAACTGTGAGATCACTGGGTACACGATCCAGAAAGCAGACAAGAAAACCAAGGTGACAGATCCGATCTCCATTTATCCACCAAAACATAAGTCTGTCATCATTCACTCCAATCTTTCTCTGACTTCAGTGTGACTTCAGACTAGTAATATAATCATATGGCCAACTGTTTTGGTGATTTATAATCTTTTTTTGACCTCAACAGCATCCATCTATTTACGGTAGGGTGTTTGGAACAACATGAGGGTGAATAAATGATGACAGAACTTTTATTTTTGGGTGAATGACTTCTTCATATGTAACGCTCTTACCCGTAGGAGTGGTTTACGGTGTATGAGCACAATCGCCGCCCCAACTGCACCGTCTCTGACCTGGTCATCGGAAACGAGTACATGTTCCGTGTCTACAGCGAGAACCTCTGCGGTCTCAGTGAAGATCCCTGCATGAGCAAGAACACCGCCATCGTTGCCAAGACCGGTCAGTGTGCTGAGCGGCTTACATGTCGGGAAAAAGCCATGACAAAAATCAAACTTAGCTGTTCGACTGCACTGCAAAAAGAATTAAGAGCAGATAAACTATGGTTACTGTTGTTTACAAGCTAACTATTTAGAGCTGCACGAATCAATGGAAAAATCCAATTGTGATTTTTCTCATAAAAATTGGACACAATTTTTAAAATACATAGTAAAAAGGATATGTGTATAAACTGTATATACACACACACACATTATTTTTATTTTATTATTAATAAAATATTATTCAATTACTAAATAAAAATATAAAATTAATAAATAAACTAAATAATTTCAATGTAAAATACAAAAAAGTAAAAAATCAAGAATGCCATCTTGTTGTTTGTAGGGCTTCACAATTTTGTGATTTATATATCAATACGGCTATAATATAATTACAACGAATACTATAAATTATATAGAAATTACTATAATACTATAAATTATTAAATAAAACTAATAAATAAAAACAAAATTAGAAATATTACTTGTAATATTTTACTGTAAAATAAAAAATTTAGTATTTAAGAAAAATATATAACAATTTTAATTTACATTACAACTGTAAAATTACAATACTAATATGTCTGATTTAATTTCATAAATATCTATCACTAATGTGTTAATATCTTCATTGACAAATGTTAAACCTTAAAATCATGCATGTTGCATTTCCAAATGCACTATATAAGCAACCCAAACTCCAACACTGCTGAACATGCAGCATATATATTTACTTTCCAGTCTCTTTAATTCGATATCTCATTAATTGTGCAGCCCTATAACTAATACAGTAGTATATTCACACACACACACACACACACACACACACACACACACACGTTACATTGTCAGGACCATGCTTGCTAAATTTAGTTTTAGCACACAAATTGCAAACAAACGTTTGTAGATTTTGATGTCAGTTTCTCAATGCCACACTCCCAGGTTTGGAACATAAACGAGCTCCCTACATGGAGCAGGATATGAAATGTGCTCCTAAGTTCACCGCACCCCTCATGGATCGATCTGTGACTATCGGCTACAGCACGGCCATCAGCTGCGCAGTCAGAGGCTTGCCAAAGGTACGAGACAATGATCATCATCTCCACATACTCTGCTGAACATGAGGGCAGTCTTTGTCTTAATCTGTTATTACATTGAGGCAAAACACCACAGGTGAACAGGGTAAAAACAAAAAGTACCTAATAGATGTTGCCATATTTCCCCAGATGATTAATCACACACTGTAAAAAATCAAAAGTTGAGAACTTAAACGTTTAAGGAAACCATATTTTTAATTTTCTCAGCTGTATTCAGTTTATACGACAAAAAAGTTGAGAAAACTCAAAAATCTGCTTCTCAACTTTAGATTTTTTACAGTGCAGTAGATTAAGGCAATTGTTTTCTGAAATGTTCAATTTAATTATGTATAGATATGAGGCATTATCTAGTTAAATATTCAGTAATTCTGGATAAATCTGAACATAATTCAACATAAATCTGAACACCGGATGAAGCCAGGTTCAAAATTCCTGTTGCATTTTGCTGACATATTAGAGTCAAATGAGTTTTGGATATGTTTTTATCAGAAAATACTGTCAACAGACAGAGAGCAGTACACTTACATCATGTTTTTAGGAATAAATGTTATATAAAGTCATACATTTGATCAAACCCCATAAGAATATAGATTAGAATAAAACGGTGAAGTTTGATGGATGTAAGTGCTGGAGAAATGGAGTGGGGAAAAAACATATTTTGAGAATCTGCTTTAAATATGTATATAGTAATTACCAAATAGATCAATGTTATCAGCACAAGTGTATTTTGGATCTTTTCTTTCAGTAGTCTGAAACAACATGTTATAAAAAGCCAAATAGCCAAAAACTGACAAGTGACTGAACAATATTTGTGCCTGTAATGTGTTGCCTTAACATATACCCACCATTATTCAGCATCCTTCACGTCCACTGCAGAAAAATCAATGTCATATCCAGTTTAATGCTATAATGTCATGAGATGTACTTAGTTAATAAATAAACACTAAATTTCACTTGAGCAAAGCAATTCTGTGTTTCTGTGCAGCCGAAGATCGTCTGGATGAAGAACAAGATGATAATAGGTGACGATCCAAAGTTCCTGATGCAGAATAACCAGGGAGTTTTGACTCTAAACATCCGCAAACCCAGCACCTTCGACAGCGGCAAGTACTCTTGCAAGGCAGTGAATGATCTCGGAGAAGATGAGGTGGAGTGCAGATTGGAAATCAGAGGTAATTTACACGTACACTGAGAAATTTTCTAGGAAAAATTACTAGTAAATTGCACAAATAATGCATTGAATTAAATGTGAAATTTTGAAATAGAAAAACTTCAATAGTATTTTCTCGTAAAACATACTCCAATCTTTATTTACAACATCTTTGTTACAGTGTATTTGGAACATTATGAGGAAAACAGCTTAATCAACACTAAATGATTCCTTAATAAAAATCTAAAGGATTATTTGGGTAGGGCTAGGTGCTAGAAAATATGATTAGCTCAGTATAAAACCCAACAGAGAGTCCTGTGTGGGAACAAGAGTACATTGTTTTAAACGCAGTACTTCAGTGATTCACTAGAGGACGCATGTAGTACAGGAGCGCCTTCAGTGTTTCCTTAATTAAACTGCTGTGTCATGTGTTCTGACATGCTTGTGTCACCAGTCAAACACCATTACCAGGAAAATCTCTGTATAATATTAGAATATGCCATCAGACAACATCCAGCTGGAAAGTTACTTGACACAGACAAAAAATTTGAGCAAACAAAGTTATGCAACCGAACGTCTCTTAGGCAAATCATTGCCAGAGGAGGATGAATACATTTACGGTGATTTAATGTATATGTGTCATACTGACAGCACACAAGCTTCAGATGCAGGGAAACTAGATGCTTTATGGGTTTCCAACTGCACAACATGTTACAGGAAGATAATTAAAGCAGGAAAGTCATTTCACATTTCTCTTTTTAGTAATGCCACTGGCTGGCACATTATCATAGTGCTACATTTGAATTCTGTGCGCACAACACATAAAGTAGATATTATGCACATTTTCTGCTCATTTAATCCACTAATCTTCACAATTTACAGTTAAGATATTCAAAGCCCACTAAGTTAACTCATATTCACTATCATAGGTTCGTTAATCTGTTTATAATAACAATTTACCCTGATGGCCATTAGTGGCTTTGATGATATAAAAGACATTAAAGGGTTAGTTCACCCAAAAATGAAAATTAGCCTGTTTTTTACTCACCCTCGAGGTATCCTAGGTGTATATGACTTTCTTCTTTCAGACGAATCAAATCGGAGTTCTTTTAAAAATTGGAAATAAAGGCCTCATGTAGCGAATCAATGTGTTTTTGTAAGAAAAATATTTCAAATGTAATAAACACTTCATCAAGCTGTCATAAGCGGATGACGTTGGACGTCGGCGTTGCGTGAATCGTTCCAGAATCGGATACTTAAGGTCAGGAATCAGATACTTGTTGTCAAATTAAAATTTCGATTCTGCTTATCGATTCCTATGCGCTTTTTTTTTTTTTTTTTTCTTCATCTGTGTGACCTAGCGATCTGCCAGGACCTTGCTCACTAATCTAAGCGCTCCAAAGTTTCACTGCATTTGCTAAAAAAGCTAAGTATAATATCTGTGATAGCTAAACAGGTTGCAGGAGAGGTGTCACCACCAACATGACATTGATTTAATAGATCGTTAAAGATCGCGAACATGATTCAAACACCAACGTGATTCTATTCCTAAATTACAATAATTCATCTGTTTCATTCCTCAATGTTGTGATCACTTGGTTCATCCGTGCAGCATACGATCACACCAGTCAGTGTGATTTGAACATTTAAATCTGCCATTGACCTAAAGATAGCAGCTGTCATGTATATGAATGAAACAGCTTCACAGTCTTTTCAACCACACGGTATCATTATTTCTGTGTTACTAACATTCAAATCACAGAAGCACTGTTATCGAAGTTTATAGTTCAGATATAAACTCTGATATGTACGGTAGCGACACTTCAAATGAAGATTTATCGATTACATTGTTACGCCATAGGTGGCGAAAAGGGTCTGTTAAAATGTATTTGTCTTTGAAACATATAAGAGATACATTCGTTCAAGGACGCGGATTCATCCAGTAATGAAACAAGTACATCTTGAGCGAGTCATTCATATATTACATGTGATTTTGTTAAGTTGTCTAATATTTATTTCTTCAGAATCATGAGAGAACCACAACTTCCATTGGGGGGGGGGGGGGGGGGGGGGAGAAAAAAACTCAATTTATCCAGAATCATGCAGTTCTATTTTGCACACAAACAGCTCTTAAAGAGTCAAGTTTTTATGTATCCTGTTGATTTTTGTTCATGGTATTCAGCTCCAATAAATAGTTTGCAAAAAAGAGACACAGGATAAATGTTTGATATCATTATATAATCACATTGGAATCGAAAAGAACCAGAATCGATCAAATTCAAACGATTCCCAACCCTAGGGATTAGTGACGAACGCAGAGAGGGAACAAAACAAAACGCCGGTCACGAATGAGAAGTACAAACCGAAGATGTGTAAAGAAAAATGTTGGAGGACTTCGATTTAAGCCAAGAGGAGACTGGTTTTCCTTTGCTAAAGTAAGGAAACTTTGCTTAATTCCTTTGCTCCTGTAAACAAACTCGCGAGACTAGCATATCTCAGAGGCGCGCGACACATACGTCCTACGTCATCTACATACGACAGATACCAGAAGTGAAAGAAAAGTGTTTATTGCGTTTGAAATATGGATATTTTTCTCACAATGCATGGATTCTCTACAGGAGGCCTTTATTCATGTGAGGCATGTTTTATTATAGATGCGTGCACTTTATTTGACGTCTTGTGGACTGTTGAACAGAAACACCCATCCACTGCAATGATAACTCTTGGAAGACCCAGGACCATTTTTAATATACCTCCGATTTGATTTGTCAGAAAGAAGAAAGTCATATACATCTAGGATGCCTGTTTTTGACTCGTTTTTGGTTGAAATAACCCTTTAATTGACCTGTTTAGATGGTCAAGACAACATGTATTAAAATGTAATCTTGTCTCCTTGCATTGCTTGAGATGCCTGTTTTGGGGCACTTCACAGTTCTTTCGTGATATTTAAGGACATTTATCCCTAAAAATATTTAAATATGTATTATATTTAGCCTATTTTGGGGTATATTTACATTATTTTCATGGCATTTGGACATTTATCCCCCAAATTCTCATTACATTAATGCTAAAAAATCCATTCTTATTATTGTCTTAACATCATCTTCAATTGAGTAAAACAGATACTACCATGATATATCATTACTGTATATCATTATTGTTTTATGAGTGATACAGATACACAGCATATCATATCTCATCTCACATTCTCTCTCTTCTGAACGCAGCCGCACCGATCGAGAAGAAGGACTAGGACGGAAGATGGCAGCATCAACAGCAGAGAGGAAACGGATGGGACATCGACTGAGTATGATCCGCCATATACTTATGTTTTAAAGTCTTTTGTGTTTGCCAGGCTATCCGTGTGAATAAAATAAGTGACGGCGGCTCATGTGGTCTTAAACTCTCGCTCTGGTTTTGTAGCTTTTGAAGGCTTTGAATAAACACTCGGTTGACTGCATTAAGCCCCAATGAGAAGTATTTTTATCAAAACTATAGCAACCGGTGACGTTGTGCTATGGACAATTATGCATGTTCAAAAACAATGGCTTTAATAGAGACTGTGACTGAAAACACAGATCCTTCCTGTCAGCATGTAATCGACATATTTCCTCTTCATAAATGATTTGAGGTTCAAACAGGTGATTGATTGCTGATCTAAGTACAGTACATTTTAAAAATTAAAATAAACTGGTTACATATCTTAATGGTGTTTAAAATGATCAAATTGACTTATGCTTTCATATATTTGCAGCCCAAACTGCGTTGTATGTTTAGCTTGTTTCTGCATTTGTTGTGTTGCAGAGCAGAAAATAAAGTACTTTTATCAAAACTGCACCATCACCGATTTCACAACACATCTGCAGGTGAAGATGAAGCACACACTGAAACTCATAAAGAGGATATTTCACCATTTTCTGCTCATTCGATCCACTAGCCTTCTCAAGAGATGTCTAACTGTCCTCTAACTTGTTCATATTCTACACAATATCATATATCCATTATCGGTTTATAATATAAATAGTTTACCCAAATGGTGCTGGTTGAAAAATATTAATTGACCTGTTTTAATGGCCAAAACGTATTGTATTAAAATGTGAAAATGAGGATTTTGTCACCTAGTATTGATTGGGATATGGTTTTTGACAAATTGTTGAATCTCACAAAGCCCAGGTCATGTTTATTCTCAAAATTAAACAGAAAAAATACACATAAAAAATTATGAACATTAAAAAATTACAAATCTGTGTGTGTAGTCATTGTGTTCGAGGATATTTATCCCTTAAAATATTTAAATATGCATTATGTTTAGTCTATTGTAGGGCATTTTGAAATACGTTCATGACATTTAAGGAGATTTATTAAAAAATAAATAAATGTATTATATTTACTAATTATTTTTACATAGCACATATACACCTATCTATCTATAGACATTTGTGTTTTGGACATTGTCGTTGAATGTCCAAGTTCTATTTATATGTAATTACAATATTAATAGCCAAATACTGACAGCAAAAAAAAACAAATATAATACTCATAATAATCGTAATAAAAACAAACCTTTCAGTTTGACTTGGCCAATTTACTGTATTAATTTGCATAAATCATTGCATGCAGTTGTGCTCAGCCACTTGGTGCTGCTGAGGCAATGCTGTAAGACCATCACCATAGTTTCTGCAGGTTTCCATGGCAACTGAGCCACTATATATCAGCCGAGATGGAGGGGAGACGAGCGGAGGAGAGAAGAGGAGCAGAGAGGTGAGCTCTGGAAAGCAAAGGGGAGGGGAAAGCCAATGAGGGGAGCGGAGGGGAGAGTCAGACAGCAGGGAAAAGGAGGAAAAAAACACTGGCATGTCTTCAGAGACAATAAATACATGCATGTTAGAAAGCGAGAGAGAGCGGGCTATTTTCAGCCCCTGGTTGTCATGGAAACAGAGGCCTCGCTACTGATGCAGACGTTCAATGCTCACAGATGCTCGAATCTGATTAACAACAACTGCCGATAACTATCCAATATATATCAAATATAACAAGCCAACTTAAAGACTGTGACCTGATCCTAGAGAGCTCTAGAAACACTACACAGTCACTACAGATGGTATAGAGCATCACAGAGATGCAGATGCTACCGAAAGCGTCTGTCTGTCAGTCAGTGGTGTGAGCGGGACACGAGACAGTGGAAAAATACAGTAAGGCATACAGTCGGTCGGCGAGCGGCATCGATGCAGATGATTTCCAAGAGCCAAAGCGCTATATGCTGATGCTCCATCACTTGATTAGCAGCTCCCCCTCACTCCTCTCTGAAGGACAGAGGGTTTCCCACTTTTCACAGTTGCTATGGAAACGCTGCAACCAGAACAGGGAGTGTATGCAGGAAGTGTGTGGCGTTTAGATGAAGCCGCAACCAAACCAAGATTTCCCACATACAGTTCTCAGGAATATTCAGTTTCCACAAAAATATTGAGCAGCACAACTGTTTTCAACATTGATAACAATCAGAAATGTTTTTGAGCAGCAAATCAGCATTTCTGAAGGATAATGTGACACTGAAGACTGGAGTAATCATGCTGAAAATACAGCTTTGATCACAGGAATAAATTGCATTTTACAATATATTCACGAAGAAAACAGTTATTTCACAATCACAATTTTTCTTATATTTTTGATTAAATAAATGCAGCCTTTGTGAGCGCAAGAGACTTCTTTCAGAAGCATTAAAGAAATTATAACTATTCCAAACTTTTGATCTGTAATGTACGCCATTTTCCAGAATACTTGTTTTCTGATTGGTCAGTCACTGCATTCTGCCACCAAATATTCTTAAACTGTATATTTCACCGCGCTTCATATCGCTCTCTTCTCACATTAACTCGTTTACACTTGAATCAGTAGTTTGTATAGAGATTGATTTACTTCTTTAAGTAGCTGAGTAAGGGGGATGATGTACAATCATCTGGTCATTATCACAAACAAGACCAAATCAGCTGTCAGGTATGTTCTGCTGTAATGACCGACTGACTGTACATTATGTTAGTGACTGAAAATCAAAACATCTTGGTTCCCAACTGCTGGGAAGCACGGTCAAAATAACATTTGTTGAATGCAAATAATAAAATGCAACTAACATGAACAGTTAGGATAGAAAAGTATTTTCTTATTCAGCCAGGTTTTTTATATGAAAACAAATCAATGTTTATTTTAAGGACTTATTTTAACTTGTATGAGAAATAATTGAGCTCAATGTCCAACATATAATCTGGCTATTAAATAAAACATTTGAGAACCACTGATTTAATCCTTCTGCAGAAAGAGATCGAATATCAACAGTGCTGTAAGCAATTTTACCATTTTCCAGACTTCCACCAGACCACTCCCAGACAGCAAGCAGTGTTGGCCCAGGTCCGGCCCACATCTGGCCCGCATGGATTTCACACAGGCCAGATGTGGGCCGGATCTGGGCCAACACTATGTTGCTGTCTGGGCTGATAAATTAGACCAAACCCCCTCTCCGAAACCCCACCCTCAACAGACACAAGTCACATGCAGACAGTGTTACTGATTGGCTATGAAAATAATGCACAGGCCACGCCCCTTTTATGATGTTTACAGAATCTTCAACACCTCAAAAATATTGTTTACAACACCTTTAATAAAAGTCATACATAAAGACACGCAGTCAGAGTTCTAAAGCCAAAAATGTCCATGTTTTATTGGTAAAGAGCATCTGTGTAGCGAATGGCATAGTGCAGAGGCTCACACGCACAGTTAAGCATTTGCCACAACCTTTGACCCGGAACTGCTGGACAATCAACTAGCTCTCCACAACCGAACCACACAGCATCAACACAGAAAAGAAAGCAAATTAACTAAAAATACTCAGTACAAATAAATAGGTAAACAGATGAAGAACAGATCTAAACGGAACAGAGCCGATATCAGCGGTACTGTGTTTTTTTATGCAAAAAGATGAACTTTATTTTTTAGTTTTTTTGAGGAGTGTGTTGTCCTAAAGATAGAGATACAGAGAAATATACGAGTGAATCTCAAAAAAAAAAAAAAAAAAGCTAAAAACTGGTGAAATTTCACCACAAAGTTATATTATTTAGCCTATTTTGAGTATTTTGTTGTTGTTGTCGTTTTTTTGCAATGTGACATTTCATCAGAAAAAAACTGCAATAAAAGAAAATCATTCTCAAAATTAAAAAAAAAAAAAAAACTGGTACTGTTTGATGTACTTACTGACAGCTTTATGCTAATTTATATATAAAAATTATATTAATTTTTTATGACAATCTACTATACAATATGGGAATTCAAACTCAGTCAAACATAAAATATCCATACAGCACTACCAGTAAAATTAGCTTGATAATCATGAAATGTCACAAAGAAAAAAATCTTAATAATCCAAAAACCAGGATTATTTTTCTAGATGCACAATACAATTCTGTCATTTGATGCTGTGGTGAAATATCCCCCGTTTTCATGAGATTCACACATAAATAGAGTGAAAGAGAAACGCAGATAGTTTCCAAAAAGCTTCGTTCTGTTTCAAATCCTGAAGAACACATGTCCTGCTAATGGTAAATCAAAAAATAGAGAATATTTACATCTTTAGATTATATACATGGCAATGAACACATGGTCAGTGTGAGAAGGTGATAGAGAGCGAGAGACGGAGAGAGAGAGAGAGACCCACCACATTAAGAGTCTACAGTGATGATACCGCTTCATTTAATAGTCATAATACAATCATCCTGTGCTGATTCAGAAACAGCTTCAACACGGGTCTCAGCCTCAGTGTCTTCATCTCACAGCCAGTAAAATCATCTTAGAGCAGCTTTCGAAAATGGGGAAAGGTTTAGATGAATTGTCTCTCAGTAGCCGTAAGGTTATGTGATTTTGTTGGCCACAGAGAGGATGCATAGATGAGAAGAACAACCTGCTACGGGATGACACATCTGAACGCTGACGTACTGATTCACTGCCTCAGGATCTTGGGCAGGTAAGCATTTGGCCATTTAACGTTTCACAAGTTTGCTTATATAATAAAAAAGAGGTATGGAAAGGCTCTTAAGCAAGTCTGTCTCAAGCAAAGACTCCATTTGTGGATTTTAGTCGATGTATGTTTGCTATATGCTGGTGTACTCATAAAAAAAATGTCCAAAATGATCAGATACATATGTATTTAAAAACTTCAGACGTTCTCTTTCAGGAAAATGAACCGATGCACTCAGTTTCATGTCCAATAAAATACTCTAGAATGAGAATCTTCCTCATGTAGCAAATCGAGGCTTGTTTGTTGAAACCGGTTTGTCACTGCATTTGAAATTATAAGGATGTGTTTTGTCAAATCGTTCAATTTGCTAGCGTTAAGTAGACTAAAATGTTCAAATACTGGACCCAAGATCAATACAAATACATACACCTCAAGATATGCACGTTTCAGTCTTTTCTGGTGTCAAGGACACAAAGCGAGGCACGGAGGATGCGTTCCTCACATTAGCTAACCTTTTACTTATGTGAAACTGACGTAATTTTGATCTACCTATGTTCCGCATCAGCAGATGAGGGTCAGGTGCTACAATAAGCTTTTAAGAGCATTTCCTGGCAATGATGTTGTTGCTAAGCAACTCCACTGGATATTCAAACACAATCAGCTTTCATACTGTAGGGAGAAATATGGAAAGGAATGAAAGTTCGCCCTATAATTCCATTATGAAGACTAGCAGGGAGACATTTGAAGGACTGGTGGGATATAATGGAAAACTATGTATAGCACTTGTGTCCTCAATCAAATGTGATAAATGAATGCAGAACACAATTGCCTGGTTTGATTTAAGAAAGTTCCCAGCATTTGAAAAAGCATGAATCAATTTTAACACCAACAATTTGATAAAAGATGATAAATTGGAAATTAAAAACCGAATAAAGTTTAATGCAACAATTACAATAATACACGCATGTGTACTCTACTCCAATTAATGGCACATTGCACATTTGTTATTATACAACTTCAAAGCCATTCAAGGATGAATAGAACGCTTTATGTAGTCAGCAGTTGTCGTATGGCTCCCATACCTGTCAGTCCGCAAATCTCTTCAAAGAAAATACTCTCTGATAGTGAGGCATACAAGTTTTCCCCCAAATGGATGGCTAACATTTAATTTGAATTGGATCAAGAGCGGTATTATTCCCATTCCCTGAACCCTGATTCCCAAACCCAGCGATTTGGTCTATAAACAGTATACTTGAAAATCTTTATATTAGATTACATGTCATATTGCAAAATCTTTCATCAGAAAAATCTGGACATTTTCACAATGTCTTTCATTCTCTCACTGTTAAAAATCTAAAATTTTTCATGTCGGCGAAATCCCCTGTGCTGCGTATCCCAGTATATTTCAAAGCTTTAATACAGCTTATTTTAAAGTCAACATGAACTCAAAATGGACGCTGTTTACGTTAACACACATTCCTTATGTGCACAAGTCATCTGTGCACGTTATGCAAAGTAAAAAAAAAATATCTTCAGAATCTTTTATCAAAATGTAACCTGCTCCGCCTCTGAAATTACTTTCTGGTTCGGCTACCGACACAAATCCCTCTTAACTCCGTTCTGGTACGCCCGCTTTTCACAATCCAATCAATTCCTGATGAATAAAGTCAAGTCCAACCCTGCATCAATTGAATATCCTGTTTCAAACTACAGAAGTTAAATATTTCGTTTCATGTTGACTTTAAGTCCAGACACGTTCTGCACACATCGACTGCCAGTGAAATAGCCCTTACACACTGCTGTTACTCTTCAATTCAGGAGAAAAGACAAACACATGACACTCAAGATCTCTTCGAACGCAGATATGCACAGAGAGTTTGCACTACGGCTGCAGGTACTGTGGTACCTTTGCTGAGGACAGCAGCCAACTTATTGTTCACATGGAAAGGCTTCTTCTCTCTGCCCTCTCCTCTAGATATGATGAAAGTGTATGTCACCTTGAAACTGGTGTCTTTTCGAGTTCAGATTTCTGAGCTTATGAACTGATCCTCACTTGTGCTAGATTCAGAATGTCATCATGACGCAGAGTGAACATGAGCATGTGTTCTGGATCACAGCAGTTTAAGTCTTTATTTTTGAATTAGTCTCAGGTAATACTGTCCCTTACACACACACACACACACACACACACACACACATACACACACAGGTACACTACCTACCGAGGTGAGTACGATGAATAATGATGTCAACCTCCGGGAAGTGTAAATGTGTGTATGCTTTTATACAGATCTGTTAGCTGCTGTACATCGGTGTGTGTACTCGGTGTCGCTGGACTGTGGCAAACCAACACTTAAGTAATTACACTACTTTAATATAGACTATATTTTTTTATACGCGGACACAACTCATAAGAACTGCAAAAAAGACGCTTGCTTTGGCACGTATGTACTCAACAGCGCCATGTCCACTTCATCAGTAAAAGCCTGTCTCTCTGTTCATCGAACGGAATATTCCACAGAATCTGTCGGAAAGGGACGGAGTTCCAAAAGTCAAAGACCGCAGAAACTCGACAGTCACACTGGCGTAAAAACCAGTCTACTTCCCTTCCTGCGTGTGCACGTGTATGCGAGGATAATCAGATCTGGGTCTCCTGAACACTCTCCTTGGAGCCATTCGATAGCAACAGCGGCTCAGTCTGCATGTTGGGAACGTGACTAAGGCCTTTCAGAGTTCCATGGAAGGTCATCGCCATTGGGATGGGAATTGGCAGGGGAGGTGAGGTCGAGCCAGGGTTGGAGGGGTCACCGGAAGTCCCCATTTTCATGGACGAAGCCTGGTTTTGGGAGGAAGGTTTGGGTTTGTTGTTGAGCATTCCAGAGGGCATGTTCAAGCCCAGCACGTTGTTGTTAAAGTGGTGTGCTTTGTAGTAGTGGTTCAGGTGGTCCGTTTGCCCAACGCTCGGTAGGGTCATAATCTCAGGGTCGTGATTCCTCTGACTCTGTCCGCTTCCTCCACCAGATCCTGTTCCCATGTGGATGGTGCTCCCTCCCGTGATGCCGCTAGCTCCACCGGCAGATCCGATCTCATCCTCCACGTTGATGATCTCGATAGCGCGAGCCGGGCCGTGGTGTTTGTGCAATTGGTGCTGCTTGCGAAGCTTGTAGAAGACGACCAGCATCACGGCCGCCATGAAGGTGATGGCCACGAAGCAGCCGATGATGATCTTGGTCGTCTTCATTACGTCCTCAAGACCCGAAAGGTTGGCGACGTCCGTGATGGAGACCGTGAATGGGCGATCGGGTGCACGCGTGGCTCGAGGTGACAAGGAGGACAGCATTGAGCCAGTGGGACCTGCAGATGCAGCAGTCGGGCCTGGAAAACTAATAAATGTCTCATTGACGAACTGCCGTGCCGAATCGTGGCCATCTTGCCCAGTCTCTACGGTTTCAACGGTAACAGTTGTGAAGTAGCTGTAGCCATTGCCTGGGTCGGATGAGGAGACGTTCAACACGGCAGTCGCTGTGGTGTTGCCAGCAGAGTTGGTGACCATACAGGTGTAGGGTCCAGTGTCTTGCATGGTCACGTTGGTGAAATTCAGGGTTCCATCATGTAGGACTGAGATCCGGATCTTGTACGCTCCATGGGTCATCATGGTTCCATTTGGGGTCAACCAGTTAACGGAAGTCATGGATGTCCCAGTGCGGCATTTCAGCTCCGCTGCCATTCCCTCCGTCACGTTCAGGTCAGTGGGTGGCTCCACGATCACAGGTGCGTAGCAGGTGAAGTCTCGTTGGTCGAGGTCACCAATGTACCTGCCCTTAGTACCCGGTGGGGCATGGCAGCGTGCACAACAAGTGGAGTTATCAGGCACGGTTTCTTTAAGCCACCAGCTTAACCAAAGAACATCGCAGTTGCAAACCCAAGGGTTGTGGTTCAGATGGACGCGCTCTAACTGCTGCAGTGGAGTGAAGAGATCGTGGGGCAGCGAATGCAGAGAGTTATGGGACAGATTGAGTTCCTCCAGGTTCTTGAGGTCATCAAAGGCATTCCTCTCAATGACGGAGATCCGAGAGTGCATGAGCCACAGTTTGTGTAGAGACACCAGGCCTTGGAAAGATCCTGGACGCACCACTCCCAGCTGGTTTCCCGACAACTCCAGTTCCTCTAGTCGCACCAGAGGCGTCAAGTTGGGTACATCCTTAAGCCCGCACATGCCCAGATTCAGGAAACGTAAATTCAGCAACCCTTCGAACGCAGCCTCCGAGATGAAACTGAGTTTGCGCAGCTCGCCAAGGTCTAACCGTCGCAGTGACGGCACACGGTGGAAGGCGTACGCTGGGAGTGTCTCTATGGGGTTGTTCCTTAACCAGAGTTCACGCAGCTTGCTCAGGTACTCAAACGCCTGTGATGGTACCAGTGGTAGTCTGTTGTCAAAAAGCTCCAGGGTGATAAGATTGGGAAGGCCATTGAAAGCTCCCACTTCTATCTGACGAATCTGGTTCTTGGATAACTGTAAGATTTCCAGATGATTTAGGTGCTTGAAGGTGTCTGACCTGATCACCTGCAGAAAAAGAGAGGAAGAGAATATAGTAAGTTATAACAGCCAACTTACTAAGAAACTGGGTTACTGCATCTCTACTCGCACATGTTAGCCTGGTCTGCAGCAGTTTGAGCGATTAAGATCACCGTATGCCTTTATGTTAGTATGCATACACACGAAAGTCGCATCTTTGTTATTTGTTGCTATTTCAGTATGTGCATATGCGTGACCATCTGTCACTCTGTGATTGAAGATGACTGGTTTATAATGCTAACAGAGCTCGTTGACCAAGTATCTTTAGCACTAGGGCTCTGCAAGCCATTGCAAGTAAAACTTGCGTTACATTTGGAATAGAAATAGCAATGTAGCAGTTCAATGAATATCTTGGCTACTTGCATAATCACCACTGGTTGATGTCATTTGGAGTTTTAGGAGCAGCACACCAATGAAATGGTTAACTTTTGGGGAAACTTTCTAGTGGACACCTGGAGTAAACCGGTCTGTATTTCCTCCTCTTTCAATTTTAATCTGACCATTTTTCCTTTTTCTAACAATTAAATGCTGGTTGCATGGTTGTTTTCAGATGCACCAAATTTCAGTTGTAGTTTTTGGATCGAAGGATGCGGTTACGTCCAGTTCTAGGAGAAAATGTCCTATAGACCTATTTAGGGTATCAAGGAGGTTACCTGTATGGAGTTCTCCTGGAGGTTGAGGTATCGAGTATTGGACGAGATACTCTGTGGAACTTCATTTAAGCCTTTTCTGGTACAGATCACTCGACTGGCTTGATTGGAACAGCTACAGGGAGCAGGGCAGGCGGGACTGGCTTCGGCCAATCTAGGTCCAAGGAGGTGTGGCCACAACAAGAGTTGGACCAACCAAATGAGGGGGGAGGGGCTGAAAAAGCCTGTTACAATAGCAGCCTGCATGGCAACTGAGTCATGTCCTGCCCCTTTCCTAAAACAAAAAAAGGCAAACAGTGAGTGCCAAAAACCCTCAGAACTTCTTAAATGGAAGTGTAATTTTAATAATGACATCCACAAAACAAGAGAGAGAATTAACTTTTTTTTTACGATTAACTTGTGGAATCAGGTATCTTGTGGCATCAAAGTGTAATCCACGCAGTTGTCAACAGCACTGGATGCTGCTACGGGAGACTTCTGCTCAGAATCATCACAGTCAGCACTGGCCTTGCTTACTGGAAGAAAATACACGGGAGGGGGGATGAGAGAGGTCAAAAACTGAATATATGTACAGCTTATCGTATTTCATATAGCTAAGGGTGTGCGGGTCAGTACATCAGCAAACTAAAAACTCTGACCTGTGCAATTAAATGTTGTGACCTCTAGCCCAACCGGAGTAGAATTTAATTTCAGTTAATTTCCACGATTTTTTACTGCATATTTTATTACTTCCAAACCTTGAGTAGGTAGTCATAATTGTAACATAAAACACTTTAATTTTTTCTCGTCCATGCAAAAAACCTTCCAGATTTGGATTGGTCTGGCCTTGCGTTTTAATGTTTATTTAACTAGTGGTTCAGACTGTTTGAAGGCTACAGGTTGTCATGTTTGCAAATAAGTTTTCTTTATTAAACGTGCATAGATTTGTGGTACTGTAAACATAAAAATACATTATTAGAGAGAAAAATACTAATATACAATAATACAGTATTCACATTGTTACTTGGAAACAGACATTCATTACAAAGAAATGTGTGTGTGCAACCACTGTGCACATGAGCTCTACAGCTGAAGAGGAAAACAACTCTCATGTCTGAACACTGATGTTTACTATGAATAAATACAGAATAATGCTGATATCAAATGACCCATGACGAATGTTGGATGACAGTAATGCAATAGCAGCAGAATTAGTTTGTATAAACAGCCTTACAACTAAACATTTAGGGCAGAATGGTGTTTGTCAGTAAATACTGCTCATATTTAAATAAATGATACTGATTTTTTTTCCTGAATTCTACTAACTTTTTATCAAATTCTACAAAATAGAGTTAAGATCTAGATCTAGATGTAAAGTAGGCAATTAGACCCTTATTATAGGGTGAGACCTAGTGCTGGTCATTTTTATAAGCCAAAAATCATCAAACATGTTTACATCTACCACAATACACTGATACTGTAAAAATATTAACTCATCCGACAAACCTGGCAAAGCAAGAAAACCATGTTTACAAGATATTGGAAATGAATCCGTTTTACTAGTTTTGATGTTATAATGCCAATAAAGGCATAGAGGGTGGTGATGGCGCAGTGGATAAGACACATGCCTTTGGTGTGAGAGACCCAGGTTCGAATCCACTGTGAGACACCAATGTGTCCCTGAGCAAGACACTTAACCCCTAGTTGCTCCAGAGGCGTGCGACCTCTGACATATATAGCAATTGTAAGTCGCTTTGGATAAAAGCGTCAGCTAAATGAATAAATGTAAATGTAAAGGAACATTTTGGGAACACAAGTAAAGGTTTTTACGTGCAATGCAAAATTGGGGTAAAAATTTAGGAGTACAAATATATTTTTTTTCTTTAAACTATTTATGACATTTATCAAATAACAAAAACACCTAACATGACCAAAATTGTGCACACACACACACACACACACACACACACAAAACATCCTACAAACCCCAGGCACAAGAAAAATGTACTTGAGATTTGAAATGATCATTTTTTTTTATCCATTTTGACATCAAAGCGTAATCAGGCATGCGCAGAACACATGCGCACACTGAAAAGCTTTCAGAACACCGGTGATGGTATTTACATCCATATCGAGGTAATAAGAAAAACAAAACAAAAAACAAGTGTAGGCTATGACCTTTAGCTGATAACAGAATACTTACTAAGAGCAACCAGAGTAGGATTGTGCGTGTAAACGCGCTCGTTGTCTTACATCAGGAAATCTATTTTAAAGTAACACAAAGAAAATCATACAGAATTCTAAAAAAGATGGTCTCGTAATATGGTTTTAACATCTTTGTCCATCACACGCAGGCGCATCTCGCTTGTGTGCGTGTGTGTGTGTGTGTGTGTGTCACAGGTGCGGTGGTGCAGCTTCACTGTAACCATGACAACGCTAAATTGATTTGCAGATGCTGGGTGTCGGAATCCGGTTGGGTGGCGGCGCTCTGTTTGCACTACGGCTTCGTTAAAACCAGCCACAGGCCAAAAAAAAAACGAGTCGAATGCACAAATTAAACATCTATTTCATAAGACGTTATATTGATTGTTAATTAACCTTCATAAGACGTCAGACGCGGCGATCTCCATCATGACAGGCAGCGACCGCAGTGGGTCTCTTGCTCTTATATGAGAGAAAATCGGTGCATCTGAATGCGTTAGTGACTGCGGCGTCTTAACGGAGACCGTCGTACGCGTGTGAAATACACAAGTGAGGCCCTGACACACACACACACACACACACACAGGCGCGCTCGCTCGCTCCCTCGAAGACGCGCAATAAAATGGCACACGGTGTCTGTGTAATTCACGGATAATGAGAAAGAAAAATGCAAATCAAGCTGAGCCGTCATTTACATCACCGACCGCCAAATCACCCTAATTCCAAACGGCCAGATTCATTTCCATAAATAAATATCGAAATAAATAAATAAATATAGCTAAATAAATTAATAAAACGAACGCTGGATGAAAGATCTTACCGTTCTCCTCTCATGCATCCATCGCATCATCCAGATCCTCTTCTAATGAATCATACACATCATAACCATGTGGAAACCTATTAAATCAAATCAATGCGCGTCAGTCATTCAGCATGAACTATGATTAAATCCAATTCAAAGCATTTGATATCGTGCATCAGATCAAATGCATATCGTACCTTTTCCTTTCTCCTCGACGGATCTTCTTCTAATGATTTTTTTCCCCCGTTGATTCGGTGTCTCTCTCAGATCCGGAGCGCGTCAGTGCGCGCCGACACGGTGAATAACGGTGAATAGTTAACAGATCATACCACCGCTGGAACAAAAACGATGCAATCGCTCGCCGTAAAGTGTGAAAATCGAATGTAATTAGATTTTCCAGGGAATGAGGCGTACAAACCTACTGGCGCATTTTTCTAAGTGTATGCAGGCAGATCGTGCGCGTCGTGGCCGTACAGAGGGACGGATGCTGCACCCAGCGCAACATCTTACGTAAAGTCCGTAGCGACGGTCCTGAATACAGCGACCAGCTGAAGAAAGAACCACTGAGACATGCACAAAACACACCTGCTGAAGCCTGTTTGTACAGCCATGCATTCACACATCAATCCATGCATTCATCCTCGCTTTCATCTGCAGGACGACTGTCAGATCTTTTATGGTGGCTTTGAGATCCACTACTATAGCTTAACATATAGACTTTAAATAGCAAAGCAGTTTGTCTAAAGCAGTGGTTCAGAGTTCACCCTGGACATTACATCATTACCTTATCTTAAGTAATTAATCAAACAATGAAATTTGTTAGAATTAAAGCAAAAATCAAATAACAACAGTTTACTAAAAATCAACAAACCCTGTTTATGCAAGTGAACCTGTTTTTAATGTCATCTATACAGTATTTTACATGACATTTATGCATTTGGAAGACGCTTCCATCTAAGGTGACTTACATTGCATTTCAGGCGTACGTTATTTTTCATGCATTCCCTGGGAATTGAACCCATAACCTTGATGTTGCTAGCACCATGCTGTACTGTTTGTTAGAATAGATGCACAAATTATTAATAGCGTGCCAAGTTTGGCCCGGCCATTTAATTTTGTGGACCAAATTAACTGTGAATTACATTGTGATTCAGACAGGGCAAAATAAATATCGCTTTCATGGGATGAATATTTAGTTTACATATCTTTTAGACATGAAATACAAATTCATTTCATCCACAAAATTAGGTCCCATAACGATCAACCCTTTGAAAAGCACTTATCTAAATGATGTTTAAATTGCTAGTTTTGTAACTTGAGCTACATATAAACAACATTTATATTTGTTAATTGTCATCATTAGATGTTGATATCTATGTGTTTGTAATAGACAACTCACACTAAATGTTTGCCAGAGATGACAACAATGATGCAGTAAGTCATTTCATTTGTTTGTTCAAAGTTCAGCTCCAGGGTTTTCAATCAGTGGTCCGTGAAGGTCCCGACTGGTCATTTTCTTTGAAAACATATATTTAAAAAATCCTAAATGCATATCTTATATATTTCTAAACATGCCACATGAATAGTCAGGCCATCTGAGATGTAGATGAGATTGTTTCTTCATCAGATTTGGAGAAATGTAGCATTCCTTCATTTGCTCACCAATGGATCCTCTGCAGTGAATGGGTGCCGTCAGAATGAGAGTCCAAACAGCTGATAAAAACATCACAAGTAATCCACACCACTCTATTCTATTAATTGTTTGTAAGAAACAACCCCATCATTACGATGTTTTAAATTTAAACCATTGCTTCGGGCTAAAATACAAGTCCTCTATCCATAATACTTCTTTCTCCAGTGAAAAAGGCATGTAATCTGAATCAGGAGAGAAATCTGCACAGATCAATCCAAAACAGTTCTAAACAAATACATTGTGGATTTTGACATGAGAGGACAACAGAGGGTGGACTTAATGGTTGAAGTGTTATTATGGATTACAGACCCATATTTTAGCCAGAAGAGAACTAATGGATACTAATGGATTTGTTTCTTACAAACATGCAGCTTTTGTCTTCTCCAGAGGTTAACTGATGGACTGGAGTGGTGTGGATTATTGTGATGTTTTTATCAGCTCTCATTCTGACGGCACCCATTCACTGCAGAGCATCCATTGCTAAGACACTGATGCAGAGACACATTTCTACAAACCTGATGAAGAAACAAACTAATCTACATCTTGAATGGCCTGTGGGTGAGTACATTTTCATTCAATTTTAATTTTTGAGTGAATCTGTATCTTTAAACATCATAAGAGTGCACAATATTTGTTCAAGTTATTAATTAAAGTTCTTTTTCAAACATTACCAGGAATGCAAAATGCATCATCTGAATTCACATAGGCAGGTCTAAAAACATGCACAAATACATTAACGCTGATATTTAGCTATGCAAGCTCGGTTTCAAGCACCAGTTTATTTTTAGATGCACCACAGTTCGTTTTTTTTTTTTTTTTGGTGGTGGTGGTATCTTTGCTGTCCCTACTAAAGTCTGATGTCTGCTAGTAATGCTGATTCTCTCAGTAAAGTAATACATGAATAAGCAGGCCATCTTGAACAGATCTAGCTGTCGTGATGGTGTTTGGCCTTCATGTTGAACATGCTTGTGGTAGTTAGATCATATTACTGGCCCTGTTTGATCTCTCCTCTGCTTCTGTGTTGAACTCTGTCTGCGTCCCACACACTTGTGTCCTCCAGTATGTATTATGACTTAATGATAAGCCATCTACCTCTCTCTCTCTTTCTCTCTCTCCATCCCCCTCCCATTAAGAATCCAGTCACACAGTGGTGCAGTGGATATTCTGCCTTCCCTCACCTCACTCGTTCCGTACAAAATCCACAGACGCGCACACACAAATATAAACAAACAAACAATAAACGACTCCCCCGTTCCGCGCCGTCTATATCACTCCCTCTCGTTTAAGGCCAAACTTGAGCTGTGTCATCAGTTTTGTTGACGTCTTAAACGCATCTGTTATGCGGTGGCTTTCTGTTTTCAATGTCAGGGCTGCACGGATGTGATCCTCACTTAATTTTGCATTTGTGCGTCAATATCTTGAGGCCTATTGTGTGCGTTTTCTTCTCTCTGAGGCTGCTGATGTGGGTTCTCATGTATGTATGTGTGCGCGTTAATGTGGAGGACTGTGTTTGTGTGTTGTGAATGAGTTCTCTGTATCTGCCTCAGCTAAACGCGATGTGCTTCTGTTACTAATACTGATGCGATGGCCTGCTACATATGGACATGTTAGCTTAGCTTGACACTGATATCAACCATTATAATCTCAAGAATTTGTTCCGCACAAACCATTTTTGCACAAATTACTGTTGTGAAAAATGATGTCAGAGCTGAATACAAACCAGTTTTTTTGTTCCCTTACGGAAATTAACCATGGTTTTACTATATAAAAAAAAAACATGGTTTCCAGTTAAACCATGGCAACCGCACCATGGTCTTGCTAAGATAACCATAGTTTAACCATGGTATTAGTAGTAAAACTGTAGTTAAATGATTTCACTTTCATGTCCAAAATGCAAGATTAGAATGTATCCTAAATCATAGTAGCCTATGTCGAAAGTAGTTAATCTAATTTCTAATTTAAATCTAATCTTCAAATCTAATTTCTTTAGAACTATTTGAAACCAGAAATAAACTTGTTTAAAGAAATTTAACAGAACAAGTAACGCATAATTGTCAGAAATTATTTTAGCTAGATGCTAATGCACATCTGAATGAAAACCTGTTTAATAACTCTACTACCAGTCAGATTATGAACTTTTACACGGTAATATAAAGCCAGAAACATAATCGAAACAAGTGCACGTGACTACAGACAAAATATTAGCCAGTTTATTAGCCAGATGTGATTAAATGGCTTTGGACTTTATGCTGCTACACAACATTTGCAATTAAAGTCTGTTAGTGAACTAATGATGCTACAGAATTGTGGATTTTTTTTTAAGTTAGTGCTTACATATTTAATAATTTATTTATATACAAGTAAAAAGTATAAATGGGTCGTTGACGTGTGTCCTATGGTGTTATGGAAAAATGTAAAAAAAAAAAAAAAAAAAAAAATAGCATTGAAGATAAACCTCTCTCATGCTATTAGTAACTCTAAGAATGAAGATACATTTTTCTCATGTTATTTGTATGTTAAGTTTTTTTTTTCTACATTTTTGCTGTCACACCATAGGACAGAGTCCAATTTTTATTTGTCAACTACCCAAATAAATTAGCATCTTCATGAACGAAAATTTCTAAACACTAATATTTAAAAGTTTTTTTAATATTCCAAATTATTTTTGGAAGAAAATAATACTTTTATTCAGCAAGGATGCATTAAATTGATTAAAAGTGAGAGTAAAGACATTTATAATGATTCTAAAGATTTCTGGAATGATTTCTGAAGGATCATGTGACACTGAAGACTGGAGTAATGATGCTGAAAAATTCAGTTTTGCATCCCAGGAATAAATTGAATTTTAAAATATATTCAAATACGAAACAGTTTTTTTGAAGTGTAATAATATTTCTGAATATTACTGTTTTTATTGTATTGTGGTCAAATAAACATTAGTGTAACTGAACAGCATTTATAATACTTCAAATGCACAAAATATATATATAAAAAAAACATTCATGCATATATTAAAACAGATGAGCTCTTGAGTTTTCTCTCTTGACTAGAAAACAGCATTAAAACGGACTGAGCGATGTGATTTTGGATCCACCACCAGAGGTCCCTGTCATTCCAGGATTAATGACTGGTTGCCATAGTTACGCACCTGTTCCTCCTTGTTTATCCGGATACCTGTTAAAATTCCTCCCTTGCCGGTTCGGTCCTGGATGTTGCGGTGTTGTGTGTTAGCTGATAATCAAGTGGTCAGTGCACAGAAAGGTTAGTCCAGGTGAAATCTAATATGGATTTGGCTCTGATGATAATGGAGGCTGTTTCTCCAGTGCCCCGTAATCTTTCTAACAAGCTCCTACTGGTTTTTGTACAACCCCTCATTAAGCAATATATAAATTACAAAGAGGGCATTTCTTGACTGCTTGAATCATTTGCTGGTCTCTGGCTTTCTTGGAAGTTTTCCAAAAGCATAGGAAGAAAAAAATGTGTTAATTAAAATGAATGACATCGTATATTATTAAATAAAGAGGTAAAGGTTTGATTCGTGAAAAAGCGTTGATTATTTATTTTCATTTTGGTCTGTAGAAACACTGGATGTTGCTGTTTTTACTAAAGATATGGTGCACCGAGAGTATTTGAACACTTTAAACAGATGAATGTCATTGCATTAGATAAAATATCAAATTAAGTATCACTTAAATGCACAGAAATTAAACACAAACACACTTTAAGCAAAAAAAAGCTGGTTTTAAATGATAAAACAATAGGTATTGCTGAAAAAGTCAAAGAAAAGTGAAAAACTTAGCTCTTAGCGATTTCTAATGCGATGACATTCACATTTATGTTGTTTTTTATGGCCATCGTATGTTTTCCATAACTGTAAATAAGCATTGTTGTGCCTTAGCGGTCATCATTTGACAGGCAGCACGTAATTGGCCGGATAAAACCCCTCGACTCCGCCCTCCTTCACTCCCCAGCACCAGCCCTGATCGTCCTCCTCCTCCACCTTGAGGAACTCTTCACCTGTGAGACAGACCCACACCTGTTACCTCCACCGCTCCACACTCAGAGTTACAGTTTAACTGCAGAAGATCACCTGATTTGAATGAGAGTTCATCAGGCTCCTCTCCGGTGTAGTTATACAGCGCTCGAACACGCACTCCTCCGATCATGACCCTGCACCACAACATCACAGACAAATCTTCTGCTCAAATCCTGATGCATCCAAAAACAGGCTGTATTTTAGTATTATTTATATAATGTTAGTATTTATTAATATTTTAAATTATCTTTTTTATTTTTTCATTATAATTTTAGTTTGTTTTAATCATTTTATTATGTGCTTTTGTAATTTTTATTGTTTATATAAATATATATATATATATATATATATTAGTATTTTTATATTTCTATATAGCTTTATTTTTTTTATTAGTTTTAGTATTTTAGTATTTATTTTAGTTAGTTGGCAAGCCTACATTTTTAATTTCGTTTTCCATATAATATTTATATTTTATTTCAGTTAAAGAGAATGTTTAAAAACTAAAATTTTAAATGTTTTTAAACTAAAGCTATTAAACAAAGTAATTTAATAAAACTATAATTTAATATAAAAAATATGCAATTTATATAACTAAAAAAGTCAAATATACAAATGCATTAATAGACATAATTTGTAAATAAATAAATGAGAGTAATAAGAATTTTTGTGGAAGATGTGTTTGTCATGAAAACTTGGGGGGGGGGGGGGGGGGGGGGGGGGTTCTAAAACAGGCTCATTTTATTATGGAAATATTTGAATGACCTGCAAATGTTCTTGGAATGTTTCATGAAACCCATGATTGGTGTAACCTAGTAAATTGGAGGCTTAGACCCTCAGAATGATATATAGTTTGTCAAGATTAACTTTGTCCCGTTTCATTTATTCTATTAGAAAACAATGACACATGCAAACAAAGATCGTTCAGTGCGAGGTCGCTCTGGTGAAGGCTAACAGGTTAACAATCACTGATTAGCTCTTCCTCAAAAGTGTTCATTTAACTCACTAAACACGACTTACAGCCACTGGCATTGACTGTACCTTGAAGCACAACTTACATAATCATAAAAAAAGGCGACATTCACAAATGTCAATCTGTCCAGGTCTGGCTGCCCTCCAAAACCAAGTGTCTGCATCAGAGAAGCTGTTTTAAGGGAGTCCATCGAGCCTAAAGCAGTTACAGTCCTCAAACCACATCAGACAACAGCAAAACACTGGAAGAGATCGCAGCTGGAGCGCAACCTAAAACACTGGAGGAAGACGACTAAAGCAACTTTGGGCCTTCAAGTGCTAAAGATGGTCAGAAATCACAATGAACACAGCGGCCCTAGAGCCAAACACAGCAGAGGAAACATGTTTTATACATGCATCTCTGAGGAACGGACTACAAAACTCATTAAGAAGTGAAACAACACATAACCTTGGAGGAAAAAACACAAAAGCACCCAGATTTAAAATACAGGACAAAATAAAATACAAAAACTACAGAGGTTTGAAAATCAAAAGATTAATGTAACGTACAAATTTACCTTACCTGATTTAATTTGATTTAACCCATCAAAAAAGAGTTTTATTGGTATACATTTATTTAGGTAAATTCAGTTATGTGAAATGATACTTTTGACTTTTTCAAGTTACCATTTTTCAGTGCTGAATAAGTAAATAAATTATTAATCTTACTGTTAATTTCAACATATATTATGTATGTACATAGCATCCATATAAAGCGCATACAAGCAATGCATGCATATAAAACATATTATATGTAAAGCTAAAGGTAGTTTCATTTTTTTTTTCTACATGAAATTTAGAGGTGGCTAAATCTGAAGAAGACTGTGATCAGAATTTTTGTCAGTCCAAAAAAAAAAAAAGAGTGGATTATTTCACATACAATGTATAATATAATAATATAACATAATATAATATTTTTTTTTTATTAATATAAGTTGTATGTGTTAATATATTTAATGGACCTGAGCTTACATGGACTTAATACACAGTGTAACAAATGTATTACTAATGAGAGCTTATTGTAAAGTGTTGCCAAATATCAAAGGCATTGCTTATTAAAAAAAATAAATAATGCAATATTCACAGACCTCATACTGCGCCAACATGCAATGTATATTGCCTACTATTTTTTAAAATTAGTATGCATTATGCAATAATAATTTTAAACAGTAGCACGCTACATTGTTATCACATGACCTCATGTTTAATTCAGTGCCGCCATCCTGATATCATGCCAGAAACAAATATTGTCATTTTGCATTTTTAATGCATTTTGTAGAAAAACATCTCTTCAAGGCTGATCAAACTGACTAGTCCAGATGAAATCACCTCCAGGTCATTCATCAGAGTGGAAATGAAGGTCTGCATCACGCGCCACAGACGGGACACACTTCACCTCTGTGACTGCAGCTCACAATCAGCCCTCATCCAGCCTCAATCAGCTCAGCTCAGCCGAGACCAAACCCAAAGAGACTCGCCGCTCTAATTGAGCTGCTGCTCGATACTTGTACATTTCATTTCCTAATGTGATTCATTCTAATTCTTTTCTAATTAACTTGATTTAATTAATATTACTTTTGACATTTTAATAGAGCACTTTGCATGCAAAATGTCTCAGTTAAGGCAGAACATTACAGGTGAATAAGACAGACCTTTTAACTAATGTGCAATTCATTCGTATTACAAGTTTTCTGAAATGCAATGTTTAAATATAGAAAATAGGCATTATATAATTAAATATGCACAAACTTGCATGTATTTTCAGAACAAGAATCTGAACATTGGATTAGGCCAGGTTAAAAATTCGTTTTTGTTTTTTGTTAACAGAGGGATTCAGAATATCTGTATTTATCACTCCATAACTTGGAAATTATTACCAACAGCCAGAAATAAATGAATTTGCATCCTGTTTTTAGGAATAACATGTTATATAAACCAGGAGAATGAACAAAACTCATATTTTAACATATTAACAATTAACATTTGTTGAAGTGGAGATTTATGATTAATTTTATGAAAAGGTCTTTAAATATACAGTATGTACTTTAATTGGAATCTATAGACGCAAATAGAAAATGTCTAATAAAATAAACACTTGTTTTTTATATATTTTGGATGTTTTCTTTCCCCTAGTCTGGAAGATATATAGGTGTCTCTTCATAGTTGAAAATTGCGAGGTTAAAAATACACGTATAGACACTATTGCATGTTTGTGTATGTGATGAGCTTACGCTTTCTCCTCAGTTCCTCTGTGCATTTTTGGTTTCTTTCCTGGTTTCTGCTTTTTAATCGGTGGGTTCCATTCCTGCCAAACACGCACACACAAAAACACACAGAGACGAGATTACAAGATTAAAATGCAAAGGCAATGAATAGCAGTAAGAAAATATTATCAAATGGGTTGTGTAGTTAATTTAAAGCTCAGAGAGTCATGAGACACTAAATCACTACTGTTCATGGCACAAACATAAATCAGGACAGATAATAAGATAGTTCTGCTCATAATATCTGAATGCATGTGATGACACACACCTCTAGTTTGGGCCAGTCCGTCGGCATGCCCGGCCCATGGTTGTTCTTCCACCAGCGGAGATCATCGGGCTCATTGATGGACATGAGTGTGTGATGCAGATCACTGTACACTACTTTAATACTGAAACACACACAATATGCATAAAAACACATGACAGGAAGCATCACTGCAGCTAATGGAACTTTTCAGTACTATAGGTATAATACTACAAACTTGATTTCCTTAAGTTATGTTTATCCAACAAACTTGCATCTTTGCATGTCGCTGTTTGCCTGAAAAGGAAAAGGTTGTGGAAGTCCGGCTTGATGCACTATGTGAGACAATCAGTGTTTTCATATTATTAACTTATGCATTTGGAAAATTCTGTCTGTCAAAAATATCCTGCAGGGTTTATGGAAAACACCAATTTATAAAGCTGAAATGTCAAATATAAATAATTCGATTCTCAGCTCTAAGATAAAAAAAAACAACCAGTGATCATGAACATTTTAATTTATTATCACTGAAATATTACTTGTTTTTGGTATATTTTGAATATTTTGAAATGTCAAATGTAATAATTTGATTCTCATGTCTTTTATTTTTATATTTTATATTTTCAATAAAATTTTATTTTAGTACTTTTATTGTGTTTTTGTCATTTGTCTGTATGTATTTATGCATTGTTATTTATTAGTTTTAGTTATTTTATTACTTCAAGTTAAACTTAACAAAAATAAGAAATGTTTCTATGACAAAATAGTTTTAAATATAATAACCCATGTACACAAATCATCAACTGCAACTGAAATTGCTGAAACCAACAACACTGTCAAATGTCTTGTTTGTTTTCCTTCAAAATGTGTGAAATGTTAATGTCAGAAGTGTAATTGTTTTAATGGTCAACATGGCCTTTATAAGGCAGCTAACATAATATTTCATATTTGGGGTGTAACGATTCATCGAAATGGATCGATATGATGTCTGATGACACGATGCATCGATGCCACGTGTAAAATATCAATATCTGTAGTATAAATAGGCACCTTTATTTTGGCACTGTCCACATTTTCACGTAATGGCCATCTATGCATTACCGCCAACGCGTGCATTCTCGTTCAAACTCGCGTATCAGGACTCGAATAAAGGACTGCCCGAAGGCACAAGGTGAGCATAAAAGAAGCTTGGGATTGTTTGCGGAAGAGTCGAGCGCTCTTTCTGTGCACGCATCTGAAGCGCATGCACACACACAGCCGTGTCTACACTGCGCGAATACTCAATTGAGCTCTCTTCTGTTTTTTTGTGCATGGATGAATAAATACAGACAAAATTACAGCAAAATGCACATATGTCTTAACATAAACAGTTGAGAAAGAAAACACATATATATCAGTATTTTAAATATGTGCTTTCATTCTTAAAGTGAAAGCAAACTAATAATAAATCTAATGCTGTCAAAGAAAAATACAAGTGCTCACTGCTCCTGACTGAATAACCTTTGTAACATCAAAAATGTATTTTATACAGTGAAGACTATGCAGTTATTTTACATTTGATTATTACATTTCTGTAGCATACCTGAAAATTTCTTTTAGACTGAGATGAAAAACCTGAAAAGCAATGTTTATGGAACTTGTGTCTTTGTTCTATTGTATTTATTTTCTGCTATTGATTGTAATTTGATTATATGTAGAAAAGACTTTTAGCACTGAGCCCATAGCAGCCAAAATATTGTATCGCTGGGTCTATTATACGAATCGGAATCGTATCATATTGTGATGAACCATCCAATTTACACCCTTAATATTTGAACAAAATGCTTGTTGGAGTTTAAAACCTCTCGTTGTTGGTAATGTCAAGGTGTCTGTGAATGGACAGGAAGGCCTGCTTCAGGAAGCTGATCCTCTTCCTCTCCTCCTCCTGTGATTGGTCGAACACAGACTCCATTTCCTCCATGTATCGCGGTGCGAAGCCAGTGACATCCTCTAGAACCTTCTCATAATGATCACGTGCCTGCAAAAACACACACATTCATTAAGTCACAGCAGTAAGTGGTGTTTGTTTATGGCGTCCGATCTCTGACTGACCTTGCTGCGCTCCTGTGTGGCTTTCTCTCTGGCCTGCTGGATCTTGGACAGTTTGCTCTCACTCAGCTTGGCATTGTGTTTGGCTTGATTCTCTTTTTCCTGAGCGCTCTGCTCTTTCTGACATGACTTATGATATGCCGCACGAGCCTTTTCCAGCTAATGGAGACACAAAGATTTATTATTAGTGTCATGTGGTGCTTTTCATATTCCATTCAGCTCTTAGTTATGTTACTGAATGTTATGCACTGGAGATACTATTTCATCTTCTTTCTATACGTTTCTCATTGAAGTATTAGAATATTATATATTATGTTATGTATACACTGAAAAAATGTGGAAACTATTTTCAATGAGAAACCACTAGTAAATTTCAAAATTACTAAAAATAACACATTTAATTAAAATTTTGAAGTAGAAATAATTTTTTTTGAACTTTTACAGTGTGTGTGTGTGTCTATATATATATATATATATATATATATATATATATATATATATGTATATATGATTATCTAATTACATATGCATGAATACATTTCCAGAACAGATACATTGTATTAAACCAGATTGAAAATTCTAATTTTTCTAATTCTAATTTTTGTTGACATATCAGAGTTAAGGGTTTTATAGTGGGGATTTTGGAGGATCTATTTTGTATCACTCCAAAAATCTGAAAATACTGTCAATAACCAGACAAAAACACATATTTGTACCATGCTTTTAGAAATAAAATGTTACATAAAATGTAATAAATAAAATATAAATCAAATGTTACAAGCAAAAATATAGATACTTAAAGATTTCTGGCTGGAAATAAATCAAGAAAACATAATTTAAATATATGCATTGTAAACTGAAATCTACAGATGCAGACAGATAACGTGTAAAATGAAAATTTCTGCAGTAAGCGATTACTTGATATTTGAAATGACAAAAACAAACACACCTCTAGCTAAAAGGATCACACCCCATCTTGATAGCTCCACCCCCAAGTTCATAAACATGCTATACAACAGGCACCTCCCCATCCTGAGTGACCACGCCCCTTAATGCTGATTGGCTAGAAGTGTGTTTTGGTGCTTGGTCCAAACCACTTTCAACAGCATTTCTCACAAGTCGCATACTGTACATTTAAAGTTTTATTTTGGATGTTTTCTTTCCATTAGTCTGAGAGAAGTCATGTAAAATCTCAGAACTGAGTAGTGGTTTTACCTTGCCTGAATACACTGATATATTGCGTGGATTTTGAAACAGTGGGAGTGAAACAGTTCGGTTGACTAACACAGCTGATCAGACTCAGCATATATTTTACTATCACCTTCTTTAACCGTTTCTCCCAGGGCTTCTGAGCACGAGAGAAAGCTGTCGCAAGGTCGTGTGACTCTCTGAATCCGCAGAACATTTTGCGCGGGAACGTCTCCTTCTGCCACGAGTGAATGCGTTCTCCATCTTCAGAAACCAGAGACTGGGAGACTGACGTGTGAAGGGCAGACAGACGCTCGGTGGACGAGAAAAAGCACTGCCAGGCCCGCAAGAGAGACCCGTACAGCGGCCCTGAGAGAAACAAACACACGCAGCAGTGAAAATCAGCTCACTTACAAACACTTTTATTCAATGACATTACACTGAGCACAAGTGCAGTAGAACTTGACGGCCAGCAAATTTTAGTTGCATGTAAAAAAGCAACTTTGCATAAAAGCCACAAGCAAAATAAGGGGTAGATGATAACAGATTAAAGCAAATGATCTCACTGTGAAGCATTGTCTAATTAAATGCATATATTTCCAGAACATAAATCTGAACATTAGAGAAAGCCAGAAAAAAGCAAAGATCTTGTTTCATTTTTTCATATTACAGTAAAATATTTTTTACAGAAAACTAATTTTGCATTTGCCTTTTCAACATTAATCAGAAAATGCTGTCAAAAACTAGAAAAAAATACTTTATTTTTACTATCATTCTTTCAGGAATAAAAATGATTTACAAAATCAATCGAATTGTGCAAACTTAGTAAAATTAATATATATATATATATATATATAGTTATAAAATTAATAAGACTGTAATCAATAAAGCTGTTGCAATAAAATCAAGACTTGTGTATGTTGGATGTTTTTTCCACTAGTCTTGAAAAATAACCCAAAATCTTTGGACTAACCAAATGTAGATAAATAGCTAAATACTTTTGGCCTTTTTACCTATAATAATTGTGCAGATTATTTGACAAAGATACAAAGATAATACTCACAGAAATTCCTAAATAAGATAACAGAAGTTTGCTCAAATATTATGCAACTTTCAATGGATGTTAGATGAAAACCCGTTTCCAACACTGAATAAAACATTTTAAAAAAGGCAAATGTGTTTTTTCTTTTTTTTTCGCTATTGCGACTTTACATCTAACAATTCTGACTTTTTTTCTGGTATTAAGTCGCAATTGCAAGTTATAAAGTCAGAATTGTGGGATATTAGCTCACAATTCTGACTTTTCTCGCAATTGTCAGCATATGTTTAGCGATATAAATTTGCAATTCCATGCAAAAATGCCAGAATCGAGGGATAACAAGTCACAATTACCTTTTTCATTGTTTGTGGAAACAGGTTTCCATAATCTAATGCTTCTGAAAATGCTATGTGGAGCAGGATTTTGGACCAATGAGATTGAACTGTGGGCGGAGCTACTCAGTGATAAAGCCCCATCATTTAACACAACACCCTGCAGTTTAATGTAGCTGACGATATGTTCTCGACACTCACGAGTCTCGGTGATAGCTTTCCACTTGTTGCTCCATTCGGTCAGCTGACGGGCGTACTGCCGCTCCACATGAGCCCGATCCTTCATACATGCGATGATGTCTTTAGAAGCCTGGTATGACTCTGGTGTCCTCTGTACTGTCCGCATGTAATTTCCTGGCTAAGAGACGAGAACAGAAGGGAACTGATTTTATTTTTCTATGATCTATGTGTAGTATTTTTGCTTGCTTCCAAGGTTTTTCATCCAGTGCTTTATACAATACAGATTTTTTCAAAGCAGCTTCACAGCAATAAACGAAAAAAGAACAGTGTTAATATTGTAAAATTCATCAATTGTGAGAATAATTCCATTTCAGTTGTAAATGAGCTCTGCAGAAGACAATCATGTCTTTGAGTTGTTTCAATTCAGTTCAATAGTGTTAATTTTGCAAAGATAGTGTCATTATACAGTTCAGTTTAGTTCTCATCTGACAGCGCCAATGCATTTAAATCAATAATATCACTGAATATGAACTGCCTGTTTCAATGCCTAGTGAGTGTCTTCCAAAAGCAGCATTTTACATTGTTCCTAAAATTAAAGAGCAAAGGATACTATCTGAGATAGTTTAAGAAAGCATCTCATGTATCCTTCATGGAGACGTTCAGACTAGAATGCATAGGACAAATCCAAAACAGAGGACAAAAATAGAGAAATATAATAAATAATATAATAACTTGCTCTGATATCTGTGTGTATTTACAGATATTAGAGTGCTGCATTGTTATCTTAGCAACATCAAAACTGTACTGGAATCAATTGTCAACTCAAATTAATTTGTATAGCACTCTTTAAAAATACACATTGTTTCAAAGCAGGTTTACACAAAATCATGATGTATATCCTAATATCTTTATGCCTTATAGTTGCATTTATTAACATTAAAGCAATGTGATAATATAGTTACATTCTGCGACGATACAAGTAATCAACAGTTGAGGTTTGTTATATAGTAAATATCACTTTATGTGAGTATACTGTTTGTGCATAAAGATGGACATACTAATATATCCAACATTATATAAAGAGCTGGGCAATAATATAGTTACATTTTGTTATTTAAAAAAAATGAAGCAGATTAAATTTGCTATATAGTACATACAGTATGGCTTTATGCAAGTATACTGTTGTATGCAGCTAAAGTTGGATATAATATAAATGTAACTTCATATACAGAGCTGTGCAATAATACAGTTCACACAAGATTTGCTATGTAATATATATTGCTTTACATGAGTATATGGTATCTATGCAGATAATGTTGGATGCACTATATATAATATAATATATATATTTCAAGTTTCAATTGAAAGGAAGGCATCAAATATAACAGCTTGTGGTCAGTACATCACTTAACATTACATTTTACCTCAACTCATTAGATATACAAAACACTAGAGGGAGCTTATTTACTGTCAATATTTATGTGTGTTTGAATAAATCTGTCAGGAAGACAATTTTTCTGTTGTTCATTTTAACCTCTAATATTATATACCAAATGAGACTGCTTTCCATATAGTTTATCGCATTAGTTGGGAGAGATTTTTTTCTTCAGGAAAACTAAACTATCGGTATCGGCAGATATTATTCTGAATAATCGGCTATCGTATCGGCTGAGAAATCTAGTATCTATGCATCTCTATTATCTATATATACTTAGGTTACACTTTATATTAAGGTGTGATTATGCATTTAATTACTCTGTAATATTAATTAACTACATGTACTTACTATCCGGATAGGGTTTGTCTTAGGGTTACTTCCATGTAATTATGTATAATTAATTGTTATTATAATAGTAAGTACATTTAACATGTAACAAAGACACCTTAAAATAAAGTGTTACCTATCGTATAGTAGTTGTATAACTTGTAATTAATTATTAAGTAGTAATTCATTTGTTATCTGGATATCCTGAGAATTATGAAACCTGTGGATCAAGTCTATATCGCTATTTTTCTGCAGCAGTGTGTTCCAAATCAGTCATTTTTTGAGGTTTGTCTCAGCTGGGATGCTGCCAGTGTAGGGAGCAGACAGCAAGGCAGCTCACTAGGCTTTGGAATAGTGTTTTTCTTACCATCCAGAAGCTGATTTTGTTGATATCCTCAGGTGGGCCTGTTGGAGGGTTCGCCATGGTTGCAGCTGACTGCAAAAGAGACATGATTACATGTAAGTGAAGAGGCATTTAGCATGCTTCATGTAATGGACTATAAATGCAATGCACTACTCAGAGCGCCAATAGATGTTGTCGGTCCAGCCCAGTTTCTGCTTGTTGCACCAGCCTTGAGCGCTGTTGCCCTACTTTTTGTTGGTACCCCCTGAACCCGTCTTAACACGTCGGGTGACATTTATTCAGGGGCATCTGGTTCTGTTTGCTCATTTGTTGCCACAATCCTCCAAGAGGCTTCATGGCAAACAGACGGCCGCTCGCCTACAGCGTTTCACAAGCTTTTGAACCTTCTGCACATTTGCGTTTCCCCAGGTCAGATGTTTCCATCTTCTGGTTTTGACATACTGCAGGATGAATTACATGCTGCCGTTTTAAAGCGTTTGTTCAAATCTCTATGAGCAATAGTAGTAGTGATGCTACACTTGGCAAACAGCACTAACAAGTACAGATGCTCTTGAAAAAGAAAACACTCCACCTGACAAGCTACTTTCTCCTGCTGCTTTCTTTGTTTGGCCTCATGCCATATAACAAAAGCCAACAATACACAGATAAACACCACTGTGAAAAATGAAGCACACTTTAGCATACTTATAAAAAAGAGTGCTTACAAAAATAGCTTGCTTTAAAAGAGTGCAAAGTCACTTTGTTTTCAAAAACTGAATTGCATGTAATTTGCAGATTATGAAAATATCTTATCGTTAGTTGAATTTAAGAGTGTTTTTTGACCCACTTAATTAGGATATAAGTGCATCTTTATTTGTAATTTCATAACATATTATGTTTGAAATATGGATAAGTGTACTGCAGAATGTACTGACAGCCATTTATGGTAAACTAAAATATATGTTAATTAGTGCTGTCAAACGATTAATCACATCCAAAATAAAAAAAATTATTTACAGTGGGCGAAAAAAAATATTTTGTAAATAAAATCGAATAAAATCGTTTGCCCACTGACAAAGAAATGACCAGTCTATAATTTTAATGGTAGGTTTATTTGAACAGTGAGAGACAGAATAACAACAAAAAAAAAAATACAGAAAAACGCATTTAAAAAAAGTTATAAATTGATTTGCATTTTAATGAGTTAAATAAATATTTGATCCATCCCCTATCAATCAGCAAGATTTCTTGCACCCAGGTGTCTTTTATACAGGGAAGGAACTGAGATTAAGAGCATGTATATATTTATATTCATGCAATTTATATTATATATATAAATATATTTAATGGGTTTGTATTTATATATACAGTACATAATAAATATACAAAATACACACACATATACTATGTGAACAAAAACTTTTATTTTGGATGCGATTAATCATTTGACAGCACTATCAATGTAATGGAAGCTTGTATGTAATGGATTCACATGTATTTGTAGTTATGAAGTTGCAATTTAGTAATGTAATATCAGCGATAATAATAATCAATAATCAAGTACTTGTGCTTCAGTATGTTAGTCAACACATTAAAATAAAGGTACTTCTTTAAAGCATGACAAATAGTCAACAAAAAATTTAAGATTTTAAGTACACTACAAGTGCACATTAAATACAATTAAACATTTATTTTTCCACAAGGGTAACACTGACTAAAATGGTGAGGATTTACTCCTGCCGTGGTTTAGTGTCTAAAATCACTCAGCAACAGGATGCAAAATAGTAAATGACAAGAGCAACAAATCCTGAAGTTTGCTTGATAAAAATACCTAAAGAGTCTGCAGAGTAAGTGGTTATAAAACTGGTCCACAAATCACTGCAATTAAAAAAATGTATGGACTGGTAAATGTGTGAGGTCATTTCAAATGATAAGAGAATGCGAGTCACTGCTATACAGCACGGGCTAAAGACTATTTACACATAACATGACTAAATGCATAAAAAAGTCCAGCTGATAAAAAGGTCTAGGGTGAGTTTCTGGCCATAATCCAGAGCATGCAACTGTCCGTGTGAATCACTCTAGGGACCGCAACTGGATATAGACAGTTCTGATGATAAACATCTCTGAACTTTGCTGTCAATTTAACATGATTAACACTGACAGAAATCTAGAAACTAATGGTGATAATGCTCACGGGAACTAAGCAAAATCACACAAACTAATTAAATCATGAATGGACATTACTGCATCTGGATATATGAATGCACGTGTTTATGAGCCTACTGTAAGGGTGTGTCTATATGAGTGTGTGTGTCTGTTCGTGTGATGCTACTGGAATCCGGGCTCAGAAATAGAATTCACCCACACCCCAGAATTCCATCCAGCAGCCGAGCGACTCCAAATAAACACGAGCTGGTGGGTCGTCTTACACACACACTTCATAAAACACACGCTATGTACGCAAAATACATCATAGAGTCAGAAATGCATTTTTTGAGGGCCGATATTTGCCCCCTGAAAGTGATTTTCTATTTATGAGAGCATATGTTATTCTTACACAAAACACTCTCAGATAAAAGGTACTGTAACTGGGGTGGCACTGTAAGGTACAAAAGCTTAAAAGTATTAATATGTAGGGTGAATTGCCCTAATGTGGGACACCTAAGGTCTAGTGTTTGTAGGTCACCCATAAATACATCAAAATCACATGACCTATCAAATGTCCCATCATATTTGAGGGTAGAGCAATCATCAAACAGGAGGCACCTTGTGTGAAGACCATCCGAAGGTTAGTGACATAGAGTTTTAACAAATTTGATATTAAGGATTTAAATACATTTTAAACAAAGCAATCCTGCTACTTTTTAGCCTAATATGCTTATGAAATGTTTGTCCATCAAAAAAATAGTGTAACTTTGTGTGTATAAACTATATATTTTATATTTTTATCAAATTTTGTAGTGTCCCACATTAGGAAATGTGGTTTCCAAATCCGGGACAGCATGATCAGCTTAATGTGGGACAGTACTTCAATGAGCCAAAAATGTGTGGTGGGGCATGGTTTGTGGGACAAACATGGTTATTTACATGGTTTTAGTCTTGTAATGCAATATTAGAATACTGTTAATGCAGATTTTTTTGTGTGTATATGTGGGGAAAAAGCAAAAAACTACAAACACCAGACAGGTGAACCAGGATGCTTGTGCTATCTGCCAGCATTCGTACGGTAACATAAAGGACCCCAAGGTCACAGAGGACTGGCTTTCTTGTCCAGTCTGTTCGAAATGGTTCCACAAAAGCTGTGCAGAGAACAATGGGGTTATAGACTATAAAGGTGTCTTGACATGCAAGGACTGCTTGTTTCCAGAATTGTAGGAGTCCAAAGTTAACCTCTGCAGTTTGATTTTATTTAGCCAGTTCAGGTTACGATTAAACGTTTTCAACTGGAGTTAACAGCAAGTTTATGAATTAAAGTTTGTTGAAGCTGTGTTTGTTGTTAAGTAAACTGAACTAGATAATATTGTATTATCGGTCTGATGATGTTCAGTTATCCATGTTTCATCCATCCATAACCAAGAGAATTATTAACTAAGATTTAAGAGAGAATCTAAAATAAAATAAGATTTTACTATTCTACATGTATCAATGTGATTGTTGGTCTTTTATCATAGATTTTTCAGTGTCCTACATTGGAAACAACTGTCCCACATTAGGAAGCTGCAGATTTTCTCAGACGATTTGCAATAAGAGCACTAATATGTCTATAATTTCTCTTATGAATGGGTTGTCTGAATTTTCTCTTTTGATTTGATTAGGACACATCCTGGGTTTTTTAAAATGGTATTGGGTGTGGATTTAATGTTTTGGTTACACATCGCAATATGTCACAGAAGTCTGAAGTGCAAAAAATGTCCCACATTAGGGCAATTCACCCTATCTTAAAGATCCTAATATTTACCATTTAGGGGTAAATAAGCTACAAAGACGTATCTTTTATTTTTTTTTGACAGCGAATCAGTTAAATCACTACCAAACCAAAACCTATAAATAGAAGAATAAAATATTTTAGAGAGCCATAATTTTTGCCCCCAAATTTATACATACACACACAAATATATCCAAAAGTCCTGGTTAATTTCTGACCATGATGCATATCGTGTTTTCAAATGCAAACTCGCATGTATACTCATTCATAAGAGTTTAAACATCAGTCTAGAGTTGTTGTTTTTTGCAGAACATTAAATATAACATTTACAGCCACAATCTCAAATACGAACAAACTGCATAGGGGGGAAAAAACATGGGTAAAACTTTATTTTACATGCAAGTAACCCTAAGCCAAACCCTATTCTTAACTCTAACCATTTAGTAAGTACATGTAGTTTATTAATATTGCTCAGTACTTAAATGTAGAATTACACTGTAACAGGGACACCTTAAAATAAAGTGTAACCAAAACACGTATACACATACAGAAGAAAATAATACAAAAAATAAACTCAAAGCCTTAAAATATAGCATTTTTGCTGTAGTGAATACCAATCAATTTTTAGTAATGTACAAAAACATAATGGAAGCATTTCAACACTGATCTACTGATCAATCTTTCTGTGTGAGCTAAATATATACTATAGAAATATTCAAAGCAATTTGTTTTTATATAGCAAAGTGACTTCACGTCCCAAAGTTACTTATTTAACTTTTTAAATGCTAATTTCCTTAGTTTAGAAAGCTGTACTGATTCACACACACTATCCAATAAATCAGGGTAACACTATTTATACTATATGGGTCCTTGGCATGTATGCATCTAAAACCATTTTAAAATATGCATGCAGATTGTGTCATATTAACTGAGAATAAATTAACTATTTGTACTTTAAAAAGAAATTGTGTCACAGCACAACCATTTAGTGTAAGTGGGGTGCAAAAAGTGGTTTAAAAAATAAAAATGATTTTGCAGCACTTATATATTTATAAAAACTTTTTTTTGTCAACTATTCCGAAACTTAAGTCAACCTGAATAGCAGAAGAAAAGTCAAACTGACCTGTCACTCCACGCCTTTTTTCTTCCGTTCTTTGGCTTGTTCTGCCCTCCTTCAGTATCTCTCACTTCTCTCCCATGTCTGTCTGACGTCGCTGTGGTGTGTGTGCAGTCAGTCAGCTGTTGCGGAGCTGCATACGTACATGCAAGTGTGTTTTCCTTCTCTCTCTCTCTCTCTCTCTCTCACACGAACACACACAGAGACATACAGACATTCTCTCTCACCTCAGTGTAAATGAGTTGGCAGGTGTGAAATTTAAGTGTTTTAGAATGTGAGAGTTATTTCAGCTCTCTGCCAGTCACAGCTCAGAGCGAAAAACTGCCAACATGTGAAGCAATTAGTATGTATCAGTGTGTTCACAGAGCAGGTTCATAAGTTCAAAATCAAACACTATTAATACTATTAATATAATGCAATTTCTATAATCAAAGAATATGAGGTGTTTGAGGCACTGAACTTAGTATAGTAACATAAATGTTGATGACTGTTTATTATCAGAGTTCATCCCCTCAGCAACAGGACAGTGGCTGGTGTCATGTGATCTCAATCGTGGCCTATGGGAATGTAAGGACTAGTTCATCCTAAAATGAAAAAGTCATTATTTACTCACCCTCATGGTTGTTACCTCCATGGAACAATGTTCAAGCATACAATTAAAGGAATAGTTCAGCCAAAAAGGAAAATTTCCTGAAAATGTGGTCATCCAAGATGTAGATGAGTTTGTTTCTTCATCAGAACAGATTTGGAGAAATGTATCAATCCTTCACTTGCTCACCAGTTGATGCTCTGCAGTGAATGGGTGCCGTCAGAATGAGAGTCCAAACAGCTGATAAAAACATCACAATAATCCACACCACTCCAGTCCATCAGTTAACATCTGGAGAAGACAAAAGCTGCATGTTTGTAAGAAACTAAACCATCAAGACATTGCTTCTGGCTAAAATGCAAGTTGATTATACATAATATCGCTTACTCCAGAGAAAAGTGGTCTTGTCTGAATCAGGAGAGAAAACTGCACAGATCAAGCACCGTTTACAAACCAAAACAGTCCTAAATAATTCTAAACAAATATGTGGCTGGATTTTGATGTGAGAGACAACAGGAGATAGACTTTCTCAGTGGAGGAAGTGTTATTATGGACTATAAACTCATATTTTAGCCGGAAGCAACAGTTTGAAGTTAAAACATCTTAATGATTTGTGAAAGGATCTTAAGGATTTGTTTCTTACAAACACACAGATTTTGTCTTCTCAAGATGTTAACAGATGGACCGGAGTGGTGTGGATTATTGTGATGTTTTTATCAGCTGTTTATACTCATTCTGACGGCACCCATTCACTCCAGAGGATCCACTGGTGAGTAAGAGATGGAATGCAAATTTCTCTGTGCAAATGAAGAAACAAAAATGGGCTGTAAAAGCTGCAAAAATTATGAAAAAGTAAACTATTTACAGTGATCATTTCTGTCAATTTTGGTCAAAAAGAGGTGAGAATAAATTCAACAAGAGAATAATTTATTCAAATCTCTTAAACAGAGCTTATGTATCATCATATTCATCAATTATTGTACAGAACAATAGAAATATCTGATATATATAGATATATATATATATATATATACTTTAATTCTGCATACATTTCCATACATACACTCACACATACATACATACATATATATATATATTTCCTTTGTTCCTATTTCCTTAAATATATTTTCAAATGAAATGGAGTTATGCTTTACTCCTATAAAACAACCACCACCGCCATAACAAAACACACATACACACACACAGTCCATGTTTGTGTGCATGTATGTGTTTGTGTAGGTTAACAAGAGCGCACTTAAGCAATATAAACGATGGGTCCTTTCATTGTGGTCTGATCTTTGGAAGACTGATTCTGCTTACGGTATTAAAACACTTACATACTTAATCCTTATATGGTTATTATTGGCATTATGATGGCTTTTTTACTGCTTAAAGTCAACACAAAACAGTCTTCAACCCATTTTACTTTCATAAACCAACATATCTGGGTAAAAAAGGACATTCAATGATAAAAATGCAAGGCAGGACTTGATTTAATCTATTGCAATTCGATTGGATGGTGGAAAGTGTCTATATGACTGGCGGTTAAAAATTTAAATGAAGGAAAATTACATTTGATAAGCATTTTTTGTTTTCTTTGGAATAACGCACACTAAAATTAGTATTTAAAAAGTAAACGGGTTCGTTCTGGTTTCATGTTGACTTTAATCATCATATTATCAGGTGAATCAAAGCCTGCACATCATGATGCTAAAATATGCACAGTAGCCTCATTTGTATTAATATAATAATATCATATTACTAAAGTTCATTACACCTCTTGATCTCGTCATCCCAAAAAACAATGAAAGAAGTACATTCTCTCTGTCTCTGATTGGCTGAAGACGTTTGCTAAGACGACAAACATTTGCTCATGATGACTGCGATAGTACTTTTACTCTGCGAGAGTGTTTAGAGTATTTCATAGTGCTTCTCCATTGCAATCCTCCCCACCTCTGTCCTTCAGTGGAAGTATTTCCCTTTCATCCCAAGTTTTTGTCTTTTTATCTAACCCCATTCTTTCTTTCTTTCTATCCTCTAACTGGTTCTCTCTAACTCTCTCCTCTAGCTCTGAGTCGCCTCATCTCTCATGTGTTCGTTCTGCCCTTCAGAAGAAACAGTGGAGACAGAGAAAGCAGAGGAGAGCCTAGAAAACATGGAAGGGGGGAAAGAAAAAGAAAGGAGGCAGAGCATGAGGTAAGAAACCATTGTGCTTGATATATTGCTAATCTACAGGCTATGATGAAGAATTTGGCATTCAAAAAGCAATTAAAGTTACATAAGTGTGCAGTATGTAATTATAGGGCACGTGTCAGTTGTGCAAGTTCAAATAAATGCCAGGTTTAATGAAAGGAATGTAATATATGTAATGTGAACGTAATTCAATTGATTTGATGATTTTTGTAAATGGAGTATGAAAATCACAACTCAATCCGTTTATGTTATAATATACACTACTAGTCAAAGGTTTGGTCCACTCATGACTTTTTACATTTCTAAAAATAAAGTTTAGTTTTTAGTACACAAGAAACGAGTAGACATGAAAACCTTCAGCAGTGTCATGAAATTGGTTTGGATTTGAATTATTTCTTAGTTTTCATAGTTTACTATAACTCTAAATTGTGGAAAAGGTTAATAATAAAGAATTTATAGATATGGCCAAACCTCTGACTGGCAGTGCAAAATAAAATATGGATACATGAAGGTCGCAGAAATGGGTTTTGTGATCAAATGAAGTCTTCCTTGCTTAACTAAACTTCTTTTAATAAACATCATCTAAAGCATACAAAAACATCAAGGGTAATTCAACTGATTTGATATTTAGTTATCAAATCAATTGAATTTGATAAATATTTAGTTATTGTTGAGTAAGGCTGCAGGCAGAATTATCCATGCAGGGCAAATTTTTTATGAAATGGTGGACCATTTGTAGGAAAACTAATATAAACGGCTTCTTTTCGGTTTGAAAAAATTAATCACCCCCCACCCCCCCCCACACACACCTTGCTTTCTGATGTTCTTTTGCTTGTTCATCTAAATCTACCCTTCATTTCCCCTCCTTTTCTTATCTTTCTATCTCACCTGTCTGCAAGTCTCTTAAGCGCACGCTCAATGTTCATGCGATGTCCGACCCGACTCACGCCCAGATCCAGGAAGTCCTCTTTTGTCAGAGACGGCAGATGGGAGCCATCAATCTCATTGTCGAGAAAACGCTCTCGGTGCTCTGCAAGATTCAGGTAAGTCAGCCAATCAGCAACATCATATTTGCTCCAGTAGGGGAGGGGCTTAGACACAAAAGGCTGATTGGGTGGAGGAGGAGTTAAGGGCGGGTAGCCCATACAAGATGGGGAGGAGCCTCCAGACAGGAAGTTGGTAGGAGAGAGAGAGCTGGAGACCAGCACGGGGTTAGGGGGAGCTACAGGTGATGGGAGCGGAAAGAGAGGAGAAGTTTGCGGGAAAAACTGCTCTGAATATTGATGGGCGACTCCCAACGGGGGCGTTAAAGGAGGCTGTATGTCGTACGGAGAGCCGTAGAACGGCGCAGACGGAAAAAGAGGGAGAGAGGATGGACGCGGAGGTCCGGGTTGTGGGTGGTCCGAGCAGGAGATGAGGGGACTGGGAGCGCGACGACGCTGGGTGTAGGAATGAGATTCAGAACGGCGTAGCTCTGGTCCGGAGAACTGAAACTCTGAGGCTTTACCGCGATACTTAGAGCGATGCTTCGGAGACAAGGGATAGGGGGAATAGGATGGAGAAAGCGGCAGATGAGAGACAGAGGAAGGAGACAGAGGTGCGTGAGAGAGAGATATCGGGGAAATGGGAGGATGAGGTACCGATGGAGGAGAGAGTGGTGCATGAGCTAGGGAAAGAGGAGAGAGGGGGGCATGGGGCAGTGACGGAGGGGACAAAATCCCATGAGGAAAAGAAATAGGAGAATTAGACGGCGTCCAGTCTTTGAGTGGAGGTGGAGCTGGGATCGGGGTTAAGGCTGGGGTTAGAGACGTTACAGGAAGAGGAGACGAAGGTACGAGGTTAGGGTTCAGAGCCACAGAGGGACAGTTAGATGTTAAAGAGTTAGGGGGAAGGTTTGGAGAGAAGGAGCGCTGGAGAGACTGCACAGAAGCAGGGAGGAGAGGCATACAGCCGGAGGGATCGCCTGGAAACCTGTGAAGAGTAAATGAAAGCGTGTAAACCAGAAAAATAACAGTACTGCCCATATAAATCAGAAAAATAGCAATAAAACTAGATAAGAGGCATTTGAAAGTGAAAATATTTGCCACAACAATGCTGAGGTGTTGTAGGTGTTTGCCAGGGATTGCTATGTGCTTGTTAAAGAATATTAAGAGGTTTAAGATTTTTGGGTTGCTATGATTTGAGGTATCATTCATGTATATATATATACAGCGGTGGCTAAAATGATTAGAACACTAGTGTTTTCACCAGTTAAAAATAGTTTGAAGTCAGTTATTTCTATCTTTTGCTGTAGTGTGTCAGTAGGAAATATCAGTTTACATTTCTAAACATTGATTTTGCCATTAATTGTAATAATCCAGTGAGATTTTTGTCTGACAGCAGCCAGTGCTCGACACAGAGATCTGATCTGATCATCATCCAGTCTGAGTAACATGGACTGAGTAACATGAAGAAACAGAACAAACTGAGACAGTCTAAATCCAGAAGAACTGTGGCAAGGTCTCCAAGATGCTTCAAGAAAGCTACAGTACTGTTAAAAATTGTAAAAATGCTGTAAAGTGAGGATGCTGTCAAAAATAATGTCATAAATAGATTATTCATCAATTAACTTCTATTAACTAAATCAAATCAACATTTGGTGTGACCATCCTTTGCGTTTAACAGCTTTTGTCCTAGGTACACTTGCGCATAGTTTTGTAGGTAGGTTTTTGAAGCATCTTGGAGACGTTGCCACAGTTCTTCTGGATTTAGTGTGTCTCAGTTTGTTCTGTTTCTTTGTGTTACTCCAGACAGACTGGATGATGATCAGATCAGATCTCTGTGTCGAGCACTGGCTGTTGTCAGCCTCAAACAAAAATGTTACTGGGTTTTTTTATATATACTGGATATAATTTTTTTTATTTTTATACCTACACTCCATTTGAGATACAGTTGGAGGAAAAAGGTATATAGTCAATATATAACTGTACATCAGACCACATAACGAATGCAGAAATCTATGTAATTCTTAAAAAGTCCACAAGTCTTTTTGATTTCACAAGACATCTCACCCATGATTTGATGGTGGTGCCTGACCCTGCCAGCCACCAAGCTGTTGTAGTTTACTGCTGAGTTCATTTATAATGCTGGCCTTAACATTGGAGAGAGGAGAGTTCAGACGACGATCCATAAATGCTGGCATCTTCAGTGCAGCATCGCCTCCTCTTCCCTGTTCCAGCTCTTCCTCTTCCCTTGACCTATACATGTTAGGAGCAGTGCTAGCCTGCCGCTGTAGTGGTGGTCCGGTTCGTCCATTTTCTGTGTGCATGTTATATTTAGACATATTCTGAGTGTGCGTTTTTGCAAGTGGCGGGTTTGGAGGTTTGGATTTATGTATGAGCGGTTTGTATGTTTTTTGAGCGAATTTATCAGGGTGAGAAAGAGTCGAATCCAGGGACACTCTTTGGTCTCCTTTGAATCCATCCCCTACTATCCCAATCTCCATGCTTTCTCTCCGTCTTCCTCCCCTCTCCTTCTCTCTGCCTCCTTCTTGCTCTCTTCTTTCTCCAAAGTTTTCCATGTGGTGATCACTGCTGCTGTGACTATCCAGTTCCTCAATCCCAGAATCGACCACAGCCTCCGACCAGTCACGGCCCTTAAGTGCCGGAGGAAGTCGGTCACCTGCGATAACTGATGTATTTTCCAAAGGCATTGTTGTGGTGACAGTCATTACAGCTGCAGTTGCAGCTACAGTGGAATATGACATAGAAATGTTAGCGTGGCCTTGCTGCGGGTAGAAAAGCGGGAGCGGCCGATGCAACGACATAGGGTCAGATGAGGCAGTTGGGGCGGAAGGGGAACTCGATGAAGGGAATATCTGAGGAGAAGGAAGAGACGGGGAGAGAGCTGACTGGGTCAGATTGGCCACCTCACTGTCGTAAGATGTAAGACTAGAAGTGGCAGAGTCTCCCGCTTGTGACGAGGGTAAAGGTTGGGGTTGGCTGGTGTTTGGGTGCTGGGAATAGCTTGAGGGTTGCGACTGGGGCGGGTTTGCGGGAGGTATTTTGGGACACAGCTGTGGAGGGGGTATTAGAGGAGATGTTGGGAAAAGAAATGGATGCACCACAGCAGAAGGATGGATGGGTGTCTGCTGTGAGTCAGCTTGCGTGTTGTCTGGTAGGGACATTGCGTCTTGTGAGGGTTTGGACAACGTTTGCTGAGACTGTTGCTCCTCGTGTGGCTGAGATCCTGATAGCTCCTTCTGTTGTTGTTGTTGATTATATTCTGTTGTTCCATGAGTGTCTATTTCTATTCCGTTTGCAAACTGTATAGGGGGAGGTAGGGGCTCTGCAAACACAAACTCGTCGTCCACATCCACAGATAGAGCAGGAGGTGGAAGCACCATCACATCACCACCCTCACCAACCCCTAGATTTTGCCCTCTCTTTGCATCCTTCTCTCCCTCCTTTTCCATCCCACTTTCTCCCACCTTCTGTCCTCCTCTGTCATCCTGGGAATTACCAGAGGGATTTTTGTCAGCCGTGCTGAATTCATTCTCTGTGTCTATAAAAGAAGGCCTGCGGGGAGGAGGCTTGGGCGGTATCCTCTTGTGCCCTTCCCTTTCTCGGTCCCGCATGTAAGTGTGGTACTGATTGGCTCTGTTGTCTCTGTCCTGAAGGTGAGACTGGTACTGACTGGCTTGATTATCTGTAAACCGCACCTTTGGTGCCCCTCTTTCCTCTCGATCCACAATATTCTGTTCACTCCATTCCAAGCTCCCTGTTCCACCACCACTTAATCGAAGCATCCGAGGGGACTGGGGGCGACTCTGTGGGACTGGCCCACTTGTTGTTGGAGAGGCACCACTAAGGTAGAGAGAGGTGTGTGATTGGTAGATGTAGAATGGAGGAACAGGTTTTTGGTTTGGAGAGGAAACGGCGGAAGGAAACACTCCGGTGCTGGACAGTTGCCGACCGAAGTGGCGTTCCTCTTTACGCGTACGCCGGTCGTCTTTCAGCGCTCGCTCACGAGCAGCCAGCGCGAGTCCAAGTGGGCTTGTTGGGTCTAGAACTTTCCCTGTCAATGGGTGGATGAAGGTAGTGGCTTGATGAGGTGTAGCTGATGCATACTGAGGCAACCCAAACGCAGGCGGCATGCTTAAGGCATCGCCGGAGATCAATCCCTCATCTATAGATTTAGAAGGGCGCAATCGAGCAGAGGTTTTGGCCTCCAATGAAGTCTGAGCAGACTCCTGCTGATCCAACATGTCCTCCTCAGAGGAGTAGTAGAAGGAGGCGCTTCTCCGACGGGAGTCACGGTAGCGTTCGCGTTCCCGCTGTGCTGTGCTCCTGCCCAGTGTTTCCAGTCTTGATGGGATACTAGGTGGTTGAGGTGGAGCGGGTGTAGGTGCCACAACTGGGTTTTGAGGCTTTGCCTCTTCCTGCTCTTCATTATTCTCAGGAGACGGTTCTGTATCCTCACTGCTCGCCCGGCTGCTGTGCCCAGAGCTGCTGGTAGATGGCGCTTTCACAACAATCGCTGGGATTGAAATGGAACTTTTTTCCAACTTTCCAGTCTCCTCCACCTTGCGCTGCTTCACCAACAGCCCCTTCCCACCTTGCCGACCTGCAATCTTGGCCACCGCTGGCGCTTGGTTCCGCTGTGCGGTGGACTGTTTGGGGCCCACATCAGAGGGAGGCATGGCATTGCTATAGCCACGCCTCAGTCCACCCATTCTTGCTCCTCCCATCTTGCTGGTATCAGTTTCAGCCTGTTCAACACAATATTTCAATATTTTATAAATTTATAATATAAGTTATAATTTACTCACCCTTGTGTTGTTCTAATTCTGTATGCACCACAAAAGGATTTTTTTTTTATTTCCCGCACACTTGTCCATTTAATGTGCATTATATTCCATGTGCTCTGTGGGTATAAAATCTGGTAAAAACAAACTGAAATGTAAGAAATTTTTTAACAAAAATCATGACCTTGGTCGTTGGTCTCTGTTCACAGCTGTGTTTTCATGAGACAGCAGTTTGCTCCGACTCACCCAGGAAAAGTGTTGTGCTCGTTGCAACAAGTTATCGCATTCATCTGTCAACCGTCATTGTGACTGCCATGACAACCGGAGTTCCGGTCCAGAGAAATTCAACTCACTTAAGAAGGTATACAGATACTATTTTGGGGATTTCTTGGTGTTGTTTTTTTCATGACGCATTTTTATTAACCTTGATTTTTCATAACTTGTGTGCTTTTTCTGGGCTGAACTGTGTGCTAATAGAGTCTCATGAACATGCAGTCATGCACAGAGATCAACGGTCAAGGTCAAGATATTTATTAAATAATATGTAAAATTTCAGTTAGTTTTTCACCAAACCTTATCATACTGTATACCCCCGAACACTTGAAATATATGGCACGTGTCACATGGGACCATTCTGTGATACATTTGCATCTTTTTTTTAAAAGCATAATGCTGAGTGCTATCCACTGCCATTATATGGACGAGTGTGCGGGACATTCATTAAAGAAATTTATTTTGTGGTCCAAAAAAGGAAGAACAACAGCCCTTTAATCCCTTTAATACTTTTATTGTGGCTGTATATGTCCAGGAACAGACAAGAAAGAATATGACCAATGTCACTACTTGAAGTCTTTGACCAGCGCTATAAAGCTCTTACCCTGCGGTTGGGCGGGACCCTGTGCTGTGTCTGGCTATGAGGCAGGTGGTGCGATGGAGGCAGAGGAGGGACAGCATAAAAATGTGTTGGTGCCGCTCTCCTGTCTGTGTGGCCGCCGGCAGACAGGGGCGGCTCAGGCGCTGAGGTGTCGGGCGGAGGGGGGATGTCCTCGGGTCCAGGCACAGAAAGACTACGAGACAGCTTCATAGTAGGAGGATGTAGATGTACCCTCTCCTCCTCGGTCACTCCTTTGGACAGAAGACACGCAGAACACAGTTACATAAACTGCACCTAGAATTATGGTGCAACTGGATTGAAAAGAGATGGATTCAACACCTGTTGCATTTAAACCCACCCATGGATTTCTGACGCATCATCATAGCACGCTGAGTTGAATGGCCTGATGAAAACTGGGCTTGGTTATAACCATACCCAGACCCTGATGACATCATGCCAACACCTGATTGTTCGAGAGTTTGCTGTAAAAAAAGGGAAAAGACTGATGGGATGGAATATTTAGCACATTGAAAGAAGGCTCTACATCAGGCAACTTACAACTCTATTTCCTCACAATAACTGCCTGTAAAAGTACTTTTTTGTCAGCACCTGCAGCACAGAAGTGGTGTCACTCTTGCACTTATTACCAGGTGAAAAGCCTTACTAACATGATTGTGTAACAGCTAAGATCAGGCTAGCAAATGCAAGTGGACATACAAAGCAACATACTACAAAGAACCCTTTTATTCCAGCGAAACTGCTTTTTCAAAGCTGTGTATATAACTATTTTCAAGCATTTTTGAAGCCACTTTTTATTACAACAGTGACTTTTGATGTCACATGCTATTGTGCACACATCTATACAGCTGAGCGAGCTCATGCAATAATCAAGCGATCTCTCCCACACTGCTCTATCATGTGTGAAAATGAATTGTTTTGTTCTGAACATTTCACCGATTCAAGTCCCGTATTGCATTTTTGATCATTTTTTTACACCGAAATATTTCGCTTCATGCTGCTGTTCGCGCTGTTGTTTTTTTTAAGATGCTTGTTAAAGTTTATGCTAATGATAAATGACAAAAGACATCATACTGACTGTAGTTTAAATTATGAGTAACTTGACTTCAAAAGTAGCTTCCTCGACACTGTTGAAACGCTATGTTAATCAGAATGGAGATAATGAAACAGAGATGTTACCTCGTTAGCGTTAAAGCCCTTGTTTCGTTCCTTCTTGCCCCCATGACCTCTGTGACCCTGAGAGTCTGATGTGCTAATTGTTTGCTGAGCAGCGGCTAAAATCTCATCCAGCTTGTCTGGAGAATGAAAAGAGAAAACGAACATGCAATAAATCATGAACACTTATTTTTGCCTTTAGTCTTTTTATTTAGACTGGAGGTGAAACCATGTGCATATAATAATTTACATTAAATGGGAGATTCAAAAGTGTGTATATAGACACAAATGTATAGCAGGAGATATATAATAAATGCAAAGGAAGGGTTTCTTACTAAGGGCCATTTGATAGACGCTCTTCTTCTTTTCTGGCGCTTGAGAGCTCTCTGTGTGATCTGAGCATAGAGAAAAACACATGCGCAAAATTAACACACAAATACACAGACAGCTTTACATGTATCTGACCATAATGATCCTAATAAAAGCTTACAAGGAACAAACACATATGCCAGAGAAACATTTGTGATTTCATCAAATGCTCTTAAATGCCTCTCATCTGATAATCATACTAACTAGAGGCAGTCATAATGCATATTTCATCACCCGCACACATTTGAAATCTGACATTCACATACTTATAAATGCAAAAACAAATAAAAGAACAAACAAAAAAATCAAGTCACCTGGTTTCTTTTTCCATGGTGAGGCGGCTGTAAGTGAAGTGAGTAACATTAAATATGCATTAACGTTTTTATAAGTGCATGTTTAACTATGGTGACAATGTAATATATTTCATATTTAGCTTAGTTTTTTTATCATTTCAAATTATTCCCTTGCAACAGTATCAACGCTGTCAATACACAGCAAGGATTTTTCACAAGTTTGCAGTCTACTTTCAGTTGTCATGGTAACAAACTAAGACAAAAACTGACAGCCAACAAACATTACAACATGTTTTCAGTCGTTGACAAGAAACAAATTTCATAACTAATACATGTAAACCACATACAGTTGTTTATTATTTAAACTCTAGACTGATACTGACTGATAACTATTGAAACTATATAAATATTATTATATATTATATAAATGTATAAAAAATATTATTACATATTAACATATTATATAAACAATGAAACTAATGAAGGGCATTAAAATTAAAATGATGGGTAATAATAGATTATGATGGAATTTTTACGACCCTGTCCATCAAAATGATGGACAATGTTAAATATATATATATATATATATATATATATATATACACACAATTTATCCTCAATAGTTTTTGTGAGATTCATTCTAAAATAATATAAATAATTATACTATTATCCTTTAAATTATTTTAAAAAATAATATAAAATGACACACCTTTCTCCACTGTGTGCAAAGAAGAGAGAAAGAGAAAAAAGCAAATTATCAGTCAAAATGACACCTGGATGCATGATATCAGAGTTTTTGGACAGTAGTAAATGCTTAATAGACTAATATGCATTTCATGTGTGTATATGAGGTGTTTGTAAGACTGTACCCATCTCCTCCAGTTCTGAAGTCATGGACTTGGAGCGCAGAGCTATAGCCGGAGGGGTCAGCCGTTTGCTCTGCTGGGGCACTAAAGGGAGAGAGTGCTGTTAAATCAAATCAAAAACTGCCTGCAATGCCATTCATTCATACTCCCACAGACAAATCCACAGTAAAAACACTCGCTGACCTTTCTTCTTAGGCATTTCCTCCATCTCAGGATTTCGCGCTACCATGACGACCTTCACCATCAGACTGTTCCCGCCCTGGCGAATCATGTTCACCACCTGCCTGTGACCCACCTTCACTACATTGATTCCATTCACCTGTGAAAATACAGCCATCCATAGTAACTTAAGATACATTGTAACACATATAGCTGTTCAAAAGTTTGGGGTCAGTACTTTTTTTTTTTTTTAAGAAATGAATACTTTTATTCAGCAAGGATGCTTTATATTGATCAAAAGTGACAGAAAAGACATTTAGAATGTTACAAAAGATTCTATTTCAAACAAATGCTGTTCTTTTGAACTTTCTGTTCAAAGAATCCTGTAAAACATATCACACATATTGTATCACATCACATATAATAACATATAGCAGCACAACTGTTTTCAACATTGATAATAATGCTGAAAATGATGATAATGATGCTGAAAATTCAGCTTTGATAACATGAATAAATTATATATTACAATATATTCACACAGAAAACAGTTATTTTGAATATTACTGTTTTAACTGTATTTTTAATCAAATAAATGCAGCCTTGTTGAGCAGAAGAGACTTTCCAAAAACATAAAAAAAAAATCTTACCAACCCTTAACTTTTGAACGTATATATTCTAAATGTTCTATTTCTACTCTATTTTCAATTCAAGTGGCTTTCAGAAAGATTAATGAAGATTTTAAATAAAACCATAACAATTATATAAGAAAGGAAATTTGATTTGCAGTTTAAAGACAGCGAGAGAAAGACAAGTGGGCGTCTTAAGCATTCTCATCAGACTTGATTCAAAATGCTTCACAAACTCCAAATTAACCAGCTGGGAACCATGAGGTGAAGGTGTTTGCTAACAGGGCGGTCTGGAGATGCATCAATAAAAATATATTTTGCAATATCACGTAGTCAAGACGGCATATACAGAGAACACAAGATCCACGTCATCTTCTCTTCCAGAATCAAATTAAAGTAGGTAACACAAGTATCACAGTGAGGTTTGTCACCTCCGTGTAGCTGTTAAGATTTGTTCAACACCTCACAGACTGGAGACTAGTTAAACTAGTTTGGGCTTTTGCAGCGATGCAGCATTCAGTCTGCTATAACTTTCAATGGCTCTTTATCTAAAAAAACTTGCTTTAACGGTTCGTTAAGAGTCTAAAACATGGTTGCATCAAAGGAGGCGGCGTCTGGGCTAACCTCGATCAGGAAGTCCCCCATCCGCAGGCCGGACCGCCACGCGACGCCCCCCTCGTCGACAGACTCGAGGTACTGCAGAGCAGGGAAGGCTGGTGTTGGGCTGAACTCCTCCACGGGAGTCTGGGCTGGAGATCACAGATCACAATCACAGACGTGATCCGTCTATGTCATGCCGAGCTCGGTCATCAAACCAGAAAAGAGCTCGCTGATGTCCATCACTCACCTTTGGCCCCACGGAGTACAAAACCAAAGCCTTCATTGTCTTTTTTCTGCAGAAGTACGGTTTTCTCTTTTATGATGTAGTCACTGTCAGAGAGAAAAGAGAGAAACTCATGTGAAAGACTCACAGATGTGCAGAAGTTCCTCTGATGGATCAAGTTTGGATCAGATATATATATATATATATATTAGTGGTGGAACGGTTCAACTTTTTCACGGTTTGGTTTGTATCACGGTTTAAGAGTCACGGTTTCGGTATGGTTCAGTATGTTTAGGGAAAAACTATACTGTCAAATAAAAATAAAGAAAATCTAACTACAAGCAACAGCACAAATAACTATACAAATAAAATAATCAGTGATTTTCAGGGGTTTTTTAGGTAGGTCTATAAGCATTAGTGTTTAGGTACAGATCTGTTAATTAAAATCTAAATCTAAAATCATAAAAAATAGAAAATGAAAAAAATTTAATGATTTAATTTTTTATATCAAAATGGGAAAAAATGCAAACTTTTATATAATTTTTTTTAATTCAGTTATTTGGCAAAGAAACGTTAAAAAAAAAAGTACTAGTTTACTAAAAATACTTAAATCAGAAATAAAAATTAAAAACGTATTTAAAAATAAATAAAAAAAGAGACAAACTCAACAGAAAAAAAATGACTAATACTTTAAAAATTACAACAAACATAAAAATAAAAATTAATTAATAAAACATTAACAAAAAAAGTTATAGTTAAACTTCAACCATACATTTTTTTTATTGTGTACACTGCACTGAATCCACTGGAAAATCTAGCTCTTTTGGAACATGGCAGACAATTTCTTGCCGTTTTGGGCCGGCAGTCATCTTGGACCAGCAGCATAAGAGCTATATTTTATAGTTTTTGTAAAACTGTAACTAGTAAACCAGGTAATTTCTGGATTTCATAAACTAATGACCAGCTTGGACCAATCAGAAATGGGCTATCATTGTCACGGAACACTTAGAAGAGCGCCGTGGAAGGACGAAGTCTGGGTCCAAGTGCAGGTAAGGATCAATTTTAATGAACAAAAAGGCCAACAAGGCAAAACAAAACAGATTAGGAACGGGATACATCAACGGCAACACAGTGCATGTATCCCCAGAGTTTCAACAGTGACTACGACTAATGCAATAAATTACAATTAATTTACCCAGACAGAGCAGCGGGAGTGTGGTGTATAAATAGTCCATGACAATGGGGAACAGCTGGGAGTGTAATTTGTGACAGGTGTGTGTGATATGTGGCAGGTGTGTGGAGTTAGGGCAATGGAGTCTGGGAGATGGTGACCTCTGGTGGAGAAAGGAAGAACTGCAGAGCCCAGACTCATGACAATCATGTTCCAAAACACAGCTACTAGCTGAAGCTCAAAACAGAAATGATTCTGAAATGTCAACATATATATATGTTGGGTTTACGGTAGCAACTGTAGTAACTATGGTATTTTGGCGGACACTATGGTTACCATGGTGGGCATATGGGGGTTTGTAGACGTGTGCAGCTAGTTCAGTGCAAAGACAATGGACAGCTCTTATTATGCTCAGCTCTTATTATGTACACATGTTCTGACTGCGATATCAATGCAAAGTATGATGCTTGAAACACAACCGCCACAATGGCAGGCACAATGTAAAGCCAGTACTTAGTAACTTGCTAAAGAACTGACACAGAATAACCGCAAGACATTCAGATTCCAAAAAACTACATTTTTCCATTTTGGTTAAGGAAATGTTAAAATTGCCAGTTTGCTTAATGCAAGTAGAGCATAAGCCTGTACCATTAAAGTAATTTTAAGAACATTTGTTGATAACATGCACACAACCTTTATATCATGTAATCCAAAACTTTGGGTCCAAAAATTAGCTTTACATCTGCCTATGTTGATTAAAATGTTTCTTAATTTACCAAATCTAAAAAAAGGCCTTTATTATGTCTCTTTTTTATTAACTGAATCAGTTGTAATACTGCAGTCCTTGTTTTTTCCACAGTCACACTGATAAGTTCCCCATGATCCTGGAGATCCATCATGGAAACAGCACAGAAATACTGATGACCCACAGAATTGGCAAGCACAGGGTTTAACGTTATCTAACAACAAACATATCAGCTGTACCTGAATGACAGGGAAAATATTGTGATGCTTAATGATGATACATTTGGACCGAGCAACCATCCGTTTAAATGCATGCATAAGCATCATTATACGCTGTTTAAAATTATTTTTTAGTTTTTAACAAAAAAAGATTACTGAAACACTACATATGTTTTTCTACTTCAAAATGCCACGTTTAATTCAATGTGTTACTTGCCATTTCTTTGTTCTTATTTGTTAAATTTACTAGCAATTTCTGAGTGAAACAGTGCTGGGTAGTAACTGATTACATGTAATCTAGATTACATAATACATTTATATTACATTTTAAAATGCTTATATTCAGATTACAGTTACTTTTTATGGATTATGTGATTACGAATTATTCTTTTTAATTTTACATTTCTATGATTTAATTGGATATTATCTTTTCATCTGCTCATAAACCATCTGCAGTTATTTCATTTGCCCCAGTTTGTGAAACCCTGGAGTAATATAATGTTCAATGCATTTCTTTATGTTGATAACAAAGAATGGAATATATGTTATTTCTCTGTGCTTTTTATAACAATAATTCCATTCAAACCTATAAACAAGTTAGGTCAAAAGTAATCTAAAAGTAATCCAAAAGTAGTCAGAATACAATACCTAAAATTAGTAATCTAGATTACATTACTGAGTACAATTTTCACCATGTAATTTGAAACCAGCAACAGATTACGATTTGTAAGTAATCTATGCATTACTGCAGACGACATACAGTACTTTATACTTCTAGTTCTTATATAAAGCTACTTATAAGATAAATACCAAAACCCTACTACAAATGAAAAATGTTTACAATTTTAGAATTAACAAAATCTGAATTTCTCCAACCAAATACAAACCCAGATTTATAGATACTTAATTAACAGACTTGTATAAAACTAATTAGAAAACACTTATGAAGAACCCAAACTAAATGCCTACTACAAAATATACCATTTAAGGACATTGCACACTGAGTCTGAAATTTTCGCTTGTTAAAAAATAAATATGACCTCACGTTGTGTCGATCACGTTCACACACTGCCTCGTTCATCCGTCATAAAAAAATCGGAACAGGTTCGATTTTCTACATTTTCGCATCCGTAGCATGCATTTTGATAGGAAAGGATGACGAATACGGAAAAATGGAAACGCATGCGAAAGTTTCGGACTCGGTGTACAATGACCTTCAAAATCCAAATCTGATAGGTTTAGTCAAATTTAGTACATATTTATGCCACATTTGATCAATCCAGGAGCATCACAACACATTAAAATATTAATACTCAGATTAGCAGTGATGGAAAACTAAAACAAGTTCGATTTCTGTAACTAAAGAAGATTACTATTTAATACTTTTTGTTTAAAACTAAATACTTAAAGTTTTCATTTACAAAATCCTCACATGACAAGTTCACCCATTTTCTAGAAGTTGATCCATCTCAAATTTTAAACCAACCCAACAGCAGCGTTTTCCTACTTTTAACAGCATCAACACATCGCATCTGTGTTGGAATAAAATATTGTGATGCATAAATGACAAATAGTTTGGACAGAGCAACCAACTGTTTAAACGCACACACATGCTATCACATATCCACTTCATCTGTTCACATCACAAATGCATCACTATATTGTGATAACACATACTTAACTAACAGACTTCTATAAAGCTCATTTTAAATGAACCCAACTCAGAACTTACTACAAAAGAAAACTTAATGTCAGAAAACATATTGATGCCATATTTGTGAGAATTAAAACATGCAAACAAATTAATATTCAGATTATCAGCAATGGAAAACCAAAGTAAATTCAGTTTTTGCCACTGAAGAAGATTGTAATTTAACACCTTTATCTTGAGCTGAACGCTTTCCTTTTTTATTGCAATTATGATATCATTACAAAATCCTCACATGACAAGTTTGCCCATTTTCTAGAAGTTGATCCGTCTCGAATTTTAATCCAACCCGGCAGCAGCATTTTCCTACTTAAACGCCGTTCCCAACGGCATTACATATCGCATCTGTGTAGGAATGACAGCGGGAAAGATAGTGATGCATAAATGACGATACGCCAGCAAGACTCACACATGTTCATGCCGTATTTGATCAACCCCGCAGCATCACAACTTTCTAAGATGTACTGTGTGTTTCACAAACACACACACACACACATACATACACCCATAGTGACTCATACCCTTTCAATGACTCAAAAACACACATACATGTCACATGAACTCATTTACAACACTAACACACAGCAAAAAAACAAATTCTGACGTGTCGCCGCCGTATGTACAATGACAGCCCCATTCACGACTCAAATACACACGTATAGACACATATATACACACACTGTAAGAGAGAGAGGGATCTGATTTACCATAAACGACCAGACTGTACACACACACACACACACACACACATACAGATGATATATAATGTATATGAAAACATTGATTCTGCTCAACAGTCTGTCTGCTACCTCTTCAGAGCATCCATCTGCCTCTCTCGCTCTCTCTCTCTCTCTCTCTCCGCAGCGACAATAAAAGAACGGAGCAGCCGATACCTGTAAATGAACCAGACGCTGCGGTTCTGGGGACCGAGCGAGGGCCATGAGGATGAGAGGGAGAGAGGGAGAGACAGGTCTTTCTCTCCGTATCCCCCCATTGCCATGTCCCCCCCTCCTCAGAGTCCTCCTCCTCCTCTCCAGCCCCTCATCTCTCAGCGCACACAGCCAGAGGAGGAGAGAGAGAGAGAGAGAAAGAGAGAGAGAGACACCGAGCAAAGCGAGACCCTACACGCTTAAGAACGAGGGAGGAGGAGGGAGAGAGAGAGAGAAAGGGAGGGTTTAACAGAGCTCACATTCAGTCACTGCGACATTCAGAAAGAGACAGAACGAGGAGGGGTTGTGTGAAAAAAAGAGGAGGGAGAGAACGAAAGAAACTAGTGTGGGAGAGAAACATGCTTTAAAGGAATAGTTCACTCGAACAACAGAATCCTGTGCTCGTTTCAAACCTGTGTGATTCTTTCTAACGTGAAACGCGAATGGAGATGTTTAGCTGAACATTCATGCTGCTCTGTTCCATGAAAGCATACAGTGAGCTGCTATAGTCAAGCTCCGTAAATGGCATACAGTAATGTGGCCTCCTGAACTCATGAAGTGCAGACAGAAATGTAGCATTTGCATTCATGCAGTTGGCAGACGCTTTTATCCAAAGTGCCTTGTATTGCATTAACGGTACATATTTTAGAAGTACATATTTAAGTAGAAATGCATGCACTGCTTGGAAATCGAACCCATTTCATTGCAAACGTCAAGCTCTATTGTTTGAGATACAGGAATGCTCAATTTTAATTGATCAATTTTCCTATTGCAACAGGTTTGATGGCAGTAATGCCAAAAGTAATTTCTTGCAAGCTTCTGGTTTGTGGTTGCAGTTTTTGTTATAGACATAAAGGGCCAAAAACTGCATAAAATTATCTCAAATTACATATGTGACCCTGGAGCACAAAAGCAGTCTTAAGTAGCTCGGGTATATTTGTGTAGCAATAATAAACAATACATTGTATGGGTCAAAATTATCGATTTTTCTTTTATGCCAATAATCATTAGGATATTTAGTAAAGGTCATGTTCCATGAAGATATTTAGTAAATTTCCTACCGTAAATATATCAAAACTTCATTTTTGATTAGTAATATGCATTGCTAAGAACTTCATTTGGACAACTTTAAAGGAGATTTTCTCAATAATTTTTTTTTGCACCCTCAGATTCCAAATTGTCAAATAGTTGTATCTCGGCCAAATATTGTCCGATCCTAACAAACCATACATCAATGGAAAGCTTATTTATTCAATTTCTCAAAAATTGACCATTATGACTGGTTTTGTGGTCCAGGGTCACATATACTGTGGCCTCCTGAAGTCACACGACAGCGTTGCATCAGGAGCAGAATGAAATTGCATTGCATGCATTGCCTGGGAATTTAATTGCGTTGCAAACATCATGCTCTACTGTATGAGCTACAGGAATGCTTCATTTTAATTGATCATTTTTTTTCTATCATGGCAGGTTTGATGTCAGCGATGATGAAAGAAACCTCTTGATAGCTTCTGGTTTCCGATTACAGTTTTTGTTGTAGACAAAAAGGGCCAGAAACACCATAAAAATATCTCAAACGGAATATACTATGGCCTCATGAAGTCTTCTGATAGCTTTGCATGAGAAGCAGACAGAACTTCAACTTATATTTATTTATGTATTTGGCAGACACTTTCATCCAAAGTGACTAATATTGCATTCAAGGTACATATTTTATATAAAAATACATTTCTTGCCTGGGAATGGAACCCATAACAAACATCATTTTTTATTGTTTAAGCAACAAGAATGCTTCATATGAATTGATCATTTTTCCTATCATGGCAGGTTTGACGTCACTGACTGTTGTAGACAAAAAGAGCCAAAAAACTACCATTAAAAAGTCAGACTATAGGTTTGCGTGATGAGCCGACCAAAATGTTATATTTACATTTATGCATTTGACAGATGCTTTTATTCAAAGTGACTAATATTGCAATCAAGGCACACATTTTATATAAAAATGCCTGCAATATCAGCACGCTGTATTCAGGTCAGGTTATTACTACTTAATCAAAACAACCCAACTGCAGTTTGATTGATATTACTTGGAATGCGCACAAAAAAAAAACCATGATTTCTGAAAAAAAAAGTTTGGTTTTTGCAAATGAACTCTTCATTTATAATGTTACAAAATATATAAATTTGAAATAAATACAGTTATTCTGAACTTTCTATTCATAAACAAATCTTGGAAAAATATTTATCATGGTTTCCACAAAATTATGAAGAAGCACAACTGTTTTCAACATTGATAATAATCAGAAATGTTTCTTGAGCAGTAAATCAGCATATTAGAATGATTTCTGAAGATCATGTGACATGTAATGATGCTGAAAATACAGCTTTGATCACAGAAATAAATTACATGTTAACAGATATTCACATAGAAAACAGTTCTTTTCAATTGCAATAATATTTCACTTCATTACTGTTTTATTGTTATTTTTGATCAAAGATATGCAGATTTGGTGAGCAGAAGAGACTTCTTTTGAAAACATTGAAAAATCTTTCTTAAAAAATCTTTTAGATTCTTCAAAAGTAATAAAAAAAATAACAGCACTGTGGTTTGGAATGACACAAGGGTGAGTAAATAATGACAGAATTTTCATTTTTTGGGCGATCTATTCCTTTCATACAGAACCGGCGATAAATTGTGGGATTTTGATGAGTGGGTGAGAGATGCGAGTGGATACTGGTGTTCACCGCACACACTCGGCCTGCATGGCAACAGATGATCAAGACAGCTTATATGTGCACGGACACACACACACACACACACACACACACACACACATTTACACAACACAACGTATGCACACAATTATACATATCCACTGCAAACCGAGCCGTTTCAGCTGATGCCCGGTGCATGAGAGAGACATATCAGAGATAAGAGAGCGGCAGCGGCTCACACCGCATGTGTTAATATTCCACATGAGAGCCACAGATCCAAACATTGTTGTGTAATTTTTTGAAAGTGGCTGTGACATTTGCATACCCGTCTAGTGGAGGCAGAGACTCGCGTTTTGCACCTGCCAACCATGTTTGAAACAGGAGGAATCAGCCATTAATCTTTTATGTGGTGAATCCATTTGACCAAAACCCATCGACAGATTTTACTGGATCAACATGTACAGTTTAGTTTATACTTACACACACACACACACTTTATCACACAACCAAGCTAGAAAAACCATTTCTAATATAGAAGCACAGCACAACTGTGACACCACTTTAGGTTTAACATGATTTTAGTTCAGTTTTTAACATATATATTATATTATCATAGACAATTGTAAGTTATTTCTACAGTACCTTTTAGAAATTATGAAATATTAACTAATAATATGGGGGCACTAATATATATTTTTTTAATTATTACTTTTACTTAGCAAAGATGCAGATATTAAGTTGATCAAAAGTGACAGCAATTACATGATTTATAATGTTACAAACTATTTTTATTTCAAATAAATGCAGTTCTTTTGAACTTTCTATTCATCAAAAAATCCATATCCTGATTTACACAAATATATGAAGCAGCACAACTTTTATCAAGATGGATAAAAATCAGAAATGTTTCTTGAGCATCATATTAGAATGATTTCTGAAGGATCACTGAAGACTGGAGTAATGATGCAGAAAATTCAGTATTGCATCACAGAAATAAATTATATTTTAAAATATATTCAAATAGAGAACAGTTAGTTTAAATTGTAATAATATTTTACAATTTAACTGTATTAAATGTAGCCTTAAAAACATGAAAAAACACATCAACCCCAAACATTTATGTATGCATAATGTGTATGTGTGTGTATGTAACAATTTGTTGTTAAAAGAAAATAGTTCATTAAATATAGAATAATTTTAAATAACATTTAAATGAACAAATTATATAAATTAAATAGACAAATAAATGTTGAAATATTCAATTGTATTTAAAATTTGAACAACTGAATTCAGATTCCACACAGTTCCCACCTGGGCACTTCGAGACCGTCGTACGTTCCTACTGTGTAATGACGAAACAGCTTCCTCTTCGCCTTCTCATTGCGGCTCTCTGAAACACACACACACACACACACACAGTCCGACTGTTAGCACATGTAGGCGTGTATATCTGTGTAAGTGGAAGTGTGATGTATTCAAATTGATGTGATTTTGCATATCTGTGTGCTGTGTGCATGAAGATTATGTGAGTAGGCAAATCACCACAGGGAAAAGCTCTTGGGGACTCATAAAGGATTCATAAAGAAATGAAATGATTCACTATTGTGTTTCAGGATTACAGTTTGTTGATAGTTATTACATATAGCTTCATTTAGAACAGAAGTCCACATCTTTCATAGATCAGGAGAACTAGAGTCTCGGTTATCAACTCTGATATTTCTCCTATTCCTTCTATCGTCAAAAATTATTAGATGCCTTAAGGAAAACATTCACTTTTATATGAGCTGTCAACAGGTACAAACCTGTAAAACCAGAGTCTTGGGCTTTATACATTTATTTTTGAAGGATCAAAGGATATTTGAGACTGTTGAGACTTAAATAAATGCTAATTTATTTGTGCTGTATCTCGTTGTTATCTAAGAGACACAGCTGAGATATTACAGAGAGCCGAGGTGTGATTTGTATGCGGTACCTGTTTGCTGCTCCTGGTTTTGGGGCAGCACCTCTTCTACACAGTCAGCAGGAAACCAGCCTGTTCGGCCCTTCACTGTTCCTTCCCAGAATCCCCCTTCACCTACACTCAACACTGAGAGTGTTTGACAGCTTTAATACACCTTAAATATTCAAATGTTGATCCTCAGCTGAAGAGAATGACATCAAAAGACTTCTGACCTTTGACCTTGTCCCCTTTGCTGAGGCTGAGCTCACGCTCACCGTGAGCGGAGTGAGAACGGGTCACTACAAACACGCGACCCGGAACAGCGCTGTAGAGACGTTTCCTCTGACCTCCTCTACAACAGACACAAAAACACACAGTTAACTAAAATAAACCTATTAAGAGTCATTCTCAGTGAACGAAAAATAAAACTTGCTTTATTTCTTTATTTCAGTTATTCAATATAAATTAAATCTAAATAGAAAAAAGTGACAAAAAAACACAACTGTCTTAAGCTTTTGCTAAAACTACACAGAAACGTAAAAAATACTGAAAATGACTAAACATAATCTTAAACTACTACTAAATTTCTAAAACTAATACTGAAATAAACTGAAGCTATACAAAACTAATGAAAATGACAAAAACGCATACATTTAGATTTTAAAAAAATGAAACTAGAAATATTGCCTTTAGTAACTAATGGAAATAAATGTTTAAGCTGAAGGACAAAAATAACTAAAACTAAAACTGAAATAAATATAACGGAAAGCTAAATAGAAATATTAAAAAAACACTGAAAATTACTCTTAAACTACACTGTAAAAAAAATTCTGTAAAATTTACGGTAAAATACTGGCAGCTGTGATTACCAGATTTCTACCGTAAAAAATACGGTAGCAACATTTTAGGTTTTACGGTTTTAACTTAAATTTACAGTTAAATACCGTAATTTCTTTAACTGATATAATCTTAATATACCAACCTATTAAAGTACTGAAATCTGTTTTGTTCCTTTGAAATACAATGATAACCACCAAATGCGGGTGATGATGAGAAAGTCACATGATGAGCCAAAGCCCATCACAAGCAACTTTTAATTAATAGAATATACAGAAGGTGCACAGTGTCATTCACACAAGCACTAAACACCATCATGGTGAGACTCATTAAACTGAAATATGCTATAAACATTAATTTAACAACATTAGATGTAACATACAACCCTAATAAACATAACCGATAAGAAAAAACTAAGAAGAAACATAGTTATTTCAAAGAAAAAAACGTCAAATTCAAACAGAATCTGAAATGGAATGCAGGGAATTCTGGGAACGTCAGTTTACGGTTTTTCCCTGTAAATTTTACAGGAACTTTCCGTTAACCATGTAACAGGTTTTTACCGTAGCATTTTCACAGTTTTTTACCGTTAAAATCACGATCATTTTTTACAGTTTACTATTAAAAATTTTAAAACTAATACTGAAATAAATATAAATTAAAGCTATACAGAAATATTACAAAAACTAACAAAAATTACAAAACATCATAATAAATTTATACTTTACATTTTTTAACAAAAATTAGAAATATTGCCTTAGGCAACGAACTGAAATAAATATGTGTAAGCTAAAGTACTAAAATCACACAAATGAAAACAGAAATGAATATAAAGCTAAACAGAAATACACATAACACATAACAAAGTACTAAAATTAAAATTAATAAAAAAAGAAAAGCAATAACTAAGAACTGACATAACTAAAATTAACTCAAATGAAAATGAAACTGAATAAAAGCTCATTTAAAATGTCAATAAATACGTAAAAACAAATACGTAATACTCAAATAACACTGGGACACACAGAAGAACTAATGTGAACATACAGGCAAAAAGTTGTATTCCATCCAAAGTAATAAAAAATAGTGTAGGCGGGCGACTTTGTGCGTTAGTGCCAATGAATAATGTTGGCTCGGCTTTGTGTAATAGGGTAAGTTTCCAAGGATTTGGTGCAGGAATGTGATTGTAATAACTCCTTAGTGTTTGGATCTCATCCATTATTGAACACCGTGGGACCAAACCCTCATAAAACATCATTATTTCAAGGATGTTACCAAAATTTCAAGACTGGCTGGATCAAACGGAAAAGCAAAAGTTTAAAAATCCGCTTCTAGTCTGAATAAACTTCAAATGTACTACTGTATAGATGTACTAATGTTTTAGCCTGATGATTGATTCTTGCACACAGCAGAAAGTGTTTGTTTCTAAGCCACTGAGTAAGAATTAACTCAGTATGGCAGTGGCGCTTTGGCCAGCAGCCGAACAGAGCAAATCACGACGTGCAAAATAGTGAGTCAGAGCTTCTGTAATGTACCATAAGAGAGCAACAGAAATCAACGCCGACAGTTTAACATATAAAAACACCACAAAGGATCTAAACCAGTATTTACACTTGAAATTTGTCCGTATGATCACTGATATTTCTATGGTTATCAGTACCAGTTGTTTAGCTGTTCCCCTGATGTTCACACACTACTGAACAGCTCATTTATATTTATATAGATTAGATATAGATTGATGTATATATATAGTTATTTACAAAGCTTCAATGTACTGTTAAAAAACCAATATCATGCGTCCCTAATTCAAATAAATGAAAAGCAATATAACAGATATTACATACTTCTAAAATGAAAACAATTAAGATAAAACACTATTTGTTTACATGCATGTCATGTGATCATTAGCCAACATCTGAGAACCGCAAATTCATTTTTTATTGTTACATTATTTTATAGTACATGTTTAAAAAAACATGAAAAAACAGGCTTAATTTGCTTAAAGCAACATATAATTTTCTTTTGATTTTGGTGTATAATTTGACCCGAAAAAGTTCCTGACAGATTGAGATTGTTTGCTCAGCAAAGGGAAGTTTACCAGCACTGAAATCAAACGACAGTGTGAATTGAAAGAAAACAAACGTAATTATAACCCAGAGGCAAACTCATTTATTAATTTATGATTCTCATTTCCATCAGTTTGAACTTGGCTTAAAAAGCAGCTCATCGTGGCAGGAGCTGCTGTGGTTCGGTGTGCTTTAGGCCTGCTGAGAGCTGCTGATTGATTCTGCAGCACAGCCTGAACTGTTCTTCTCAGTCAGGAAGATCTGTGCAGTTTGTCATCATCAACTAAACTAGCGGCGCTTCTAAAATTTACCACAACACTGCAGCTTTTCCAGGAAAGAGACAAAGCACTACAATAGCAGATAAAAAAGTTTGCTACAAAGCCTCTCGTGTAAAGAATTACAAAGTCTAATTCATTCATTTAAATAAAATGCTTAATAAATTACAAATAATTATTTGAATGTTACTTTGGAAATTACCTTAAATAACTATAAGCAGAAGCAGTAAAATTATTAACTTGAAATAAATAGAAGCTAAAACTGAACTAAAATGAAACAAGAATAAATTAAATCTAAAACTAATAAAAATAACAAAAGCACAAAACAAAATGACGAATTAACTAAACTAAAATTAAAATAAAAAATGTAAATTCAAAATAGAAAAAATATAATATATAATTCAAAGCTAATAGTGTAATAAGTGAAATACGTTTTTGAAAATATTTAGTTTCAGATACATTATTTTTTTCTTTTATTAGCATAATTAATTAATATTAGTAACAGTAAAAGCATTAGTAATTAGTAATAGCATTAGTAATATACTCCCTATATTTTTGCACATTTAGCTGTATTATTTATTTCAATAACCTTTTTTTCTAATTAAATGTATTTTATTTTAAATCTCATTATTGTTTATTGATTTTATTCTCTTTAACATTTTAATTTTTAATTTAAATATGTAATTATCATTTATGCATTTGTTTTATTAATTTATTTTTAAATCTATTTAGTTTAGTGAATTGGTTCATTCAGACTCAATTACATAAATCAGTTTTCTAGGGGTTTTAGTGACTTTTGTTTAACCTGCCAAATCTGCTAAACAAAATAAAGAAATACAAAAATACAAAACTTAATTTTTTAAATCAGCACCACAAATATACCGTATACAATGGTCAAAATGGTCACCAGAGACAGATGTTGGCATCTAAACTCACCCCTGCCTCCCTCGTTGTTTTTGCTGCCTTTCCTCCGTCTCTCCTCCCTCTCTCCCTCGGGACGGGGATCGGGTCCGGGCTCCGCGGGGACTGCTGGAGCTCCTCAAAGCGAAAGAGGCCCGGCGCTGAGTCTGATTGAAACCAGAGAAAAGGAATGATTTGCGGACTGAAGTCTGTGCTTGCGTGTTCCCCTGATAGCCAGCAGGAGGTGAAGGGCTACCTGAGCAGGTGGCATGCTGGCGGCAGCGGCGGGAAGCACTACGGGATCCGTGAGCGTCGTCATCGTGTTCTCGCTCTTGGCGCGGAGCAGCGGGTGAGGATGCTGAAGGCCAGCCGTGATGGCTTGATTCAACATACCGTCCATAAAGAGAGGAGCGTATTTGGGAGTTTCTAAAAATGGAACTGATGGGAAAAGAATAAAAGATTAGAGAAGAAGAGATTATATAGAGATGGGCTCTGTTCCAAAACCTAGTGAGCTGCCTTGATCTCTACGTAGGCAGCTGCCTTCAAAGGACCTTCACAAGAAAGCGATTTGGAAAGACTACATAGGCAGAAAATAATGAAGTGTGTGAGAAATGCATCTCAGAACTGATTCAAATGGAGCTTGACTTTAGCAAGTTCCTAATAATGTTATTTTACTATTATTTATTTACTTTATTGAAATTTGTTAATATTTAGAATTAGTTTTATTTTTATATTTTCAGTTTTCATTTTAGTTTAGGTTTTATTAATGTACTTAAGTGTATATATATATATATATTTATTTCTATTTAGACTTTTATTTCAGATTTAATTTTAGAAATGTTAGTACAGTTTTTATTTTTTATTAAGTTTTTCATCTAATATTTTTATTTTACTTTTTATGTTAGCTTTATTTAAATGACCAAATATGCTTAATATATTTGAACAATTAATATATTAAAACTGGTAGATTTAGTTTCAGTTAACAATAACAACACTGGTATATGAGCTAATGATACAACTCTATAATAAATATAAATTAGAAATACACAATACACAAATATTGAGTAAAATGGTCTATTTTAATTAGATTAAATTACTGTTTATGAGCACCTTAAATTTTTTTTAAATTTATTTACTTATTTTATTTAAAAAAAATTAAATTAAATTTACCTACAATTTAATCTAACAGCTTGTCAGAATGCATTGTGGATTAATTTCTTTCAGCCATTACGCAAATTTTAAAAGTACACTTACCAACATCTGCATCATTGTGATTTTTGATGATTTCTCCGAGTTCAAAATGACCAGACATCACAGCAACCTGCCAAAAACAGCAATGCAATAGACTTTGCAACAATGCAGTCTTTAATATTAGGACAATCTTTGCAATTCTAGGAAACATGCACTCACTATTTATCTAAATGTCATTGTTTTGCTGGCCTTATGTTTAGTACAGTGGTGAAACGTCCCACATGCATGTACAACAGTAAGTGTTGATTAAAACTATTACCACACAGATACCTGGAAGGGGGTTTGGCCGTGTTTGTTCTTCATCTCCTTACTGGCTCCTCGATACAGAAGGACCCGGGCGCAGCTCTCCTGATTGAGCAGAGGAGATTCTTAAATCAAGATCCATTTACTTCAGAAGCAAAACGACATAAGATAAGAAGTGTGTTTTCAGGAGCTCAGTTTATGATGAAAAAAAGAAACATTTTGACAATGGGCTCAGAAAAATCTACTTAATTCAAAGGGAAAATTAATTTGCATTGCCCAATGACAGATATTTGCTCTTCTTTCACAAATAAACTCACTTAATTTTGGTCAATTTCGCAGAAAGCAAGGCTTCATGTCTTCATTTTGCTCCTTACATAAATGTATCTTGATTTAAGGATAATTGTTTTGGAAAACAAGACCAAAATACTGAGGAAGATATTCATTGTTTGCAACATTTAATGCCACGACTTCATGAATTTATGACCGATTTAAAACCTTTCGAAGGCCTTAATTTGTGGAAAGGCGAATTATGACTTTTTAAGAAACCCCGAATAAAGCTGAAAATAACGGAAAAAAATATTTTAATTAAATATTTTAAAATAAATATTAGAAAAAAAAATAGAAAATTTAAAAAAAAAATTTAAAAAATATTTAAGATAATTAAAAAAATTAAATACTTTATTTACTGGCAGATTACCTTGTTGTAAAGGGCACATATGTGGAGGGCAGTGTTTCCTGATGCATTCTGGGAAGAGGTGTCTGCCCCGTAGAACAGAAGGTGTTCTAAGTGTTGGGCGAATCCGTGCTGACATGCCTACAGTTGAGTGAACAAAACAGGTTAAAGAAACAAGACCACATCCACTTGTGGAGGAAAAAGTCAGAAGAACAAGGAAAAATCATAGGAACAACCAAAAAAATGTCAGTAAAGAGGTCAGAAAGTGCCATATCTTTCTGTTGTTGACCCTAAAATTATAATACATATTCTATACTTTTTCCCCAAATTAACATTATTATTGATTATGAATATATATTACAGTATAACCACAATATGCTTATAATTTAGACTTTGAATTACTTTTTAGTTTTATATTATCCACTTTCATTTTAATTTAAGTTTCATAGTTTCTCATATTTTATTAGTCTTTATTTTATTATACTGACCACTCGGCTCCAATATTATTTTAATATTATTGAGATATTATTTAATAAGTTTCTCATTTTTGTCTATGTAGTTATTAATTTTTATTGTTTTAGATATTTTATTTTAAAGTTTTAGTAAGTTTATTGGGTTTTATTTTTTTAATCGACCACTCTGCCCCAGTATTATTTTAGTATCACTGCTATTATATTTTTTATTAATATTTTTATTGGAATTAGTATTATTTTTATATTATTAATTTTCATTTTTTCACTTTTTTTATTATATTGAAACTCTGCCCCAGCATTAAGTATCATTGAGATATTGTTCTAGGTTTAATTCATATTTTTATTTTTATATAATCAATCATGTTTCTCCTATTAATTAAATTTGTTATTTATCTATGTAGTTTTTATTCCATTTTTATTTCAGTTTTTAAGTTAAACTAAAGGAAAATGTGAAATTTTGCCTTGGCAACTATAGCTGAAATAAATTTATTATTATTTTTTTTTTTCAGTTAACATTTATTTTAGGTAACAAAAAAGTTACTTGATGGTTTTAGTTTTAGCTTTAACTACACTGACCCCTCTCTAGACATTCAGTACTGATCATTAAAAAGCCCATATCATGAGTTTGAACTTCAAATTTAATTTCTCCTGATTGTTCTGCTTATGAGCCAGAAGCACACAATTAAATCTCTGACTTAATTTAGGAGTTATATATACATAATCATTGTGCTCTCAGGGTGTTGTGGGAGTCGTACTATGGTACCATTGTGTGTGGGGAACAGGCAGGTGCTGTAGGTGGTTGGGGAAAATGAATATATTCATATATTTACACAAACGGCTTAGAAAGAAAAGAGAAAAGAGCAGAGAATTAAAAAGAGAAACTTTTGTTTAAAACCAGGCAACAGACAGACAGCAGAAGACGATGAATGAAATGAGAGATGAGAGATGGGTACCTGTGAACTTCAACCTCTCCAAACGCCTCTTCATGTCTGATCTATGGAGAGAAAGAGAGACAGACAGCGGAGGACTATGGACAGTGTCTGACAGATGATTCAGAAGCACTTAGACGCTGTTCTCCATTCGTTGAAGACATGTGTTTACTGTGATTGGCCTGCAGGCTTCATGTGGGTTTGCTGACAGAAGCACAGTGAGCCTCATGACGTCGCTGGTGTGGTGTAGTGGTTATATCTCAGAGCTGATGTGCTGGAAGGCCTCTAGCCGTGCGCCATCACTGTTCTGCCTTAAAGCAAAGCACTTAACTGCAGGTTGCTGCAGGGAGACATGAGCTGTGATAAAACATCTGCTTAATCAGAGCTTCTGACACGATTCTGCTTCAGGATTTACATGATTTGGCAATATGCACAACCTGACACAACAATCCTGAATTTTTATAGTTTCACATACTCGGCAGCAGTGTTATTTCATTCTTATTTATATTTTTATATCATTTAAGTTTTTAATATGTGCTATTATCATTTGTATCCTTTTTTAATATATATATATTTCTTTAAATATTTTTTTATTTCTGCTTGAGTTTTAGTCATTTTAGTACATAATTTATATTATTGAAGTTTTAGTCATTTTATTATGTGCTATGTAAGATTTAATTTTAGTAATTTTGTTATGAATATTCTGTCATTAATTACTCACTCTCGTGTCGTTCCAAACCTGTAAGACCTTCGTGCATCTTCAGAACACAAAGTAAGATATTTTTTGAGAGCTCTCTGACCCTCCATAGACAGCAAGGGTCCTTACACGATCAAGGCTCAGAAACGCAGCAAGGACATCATTAAAATAATCCATGTGACATCAGGGATTCAGCCGTAATTTTATGAAGCTACGAGAATACTTTTAGTGTGCAAAGAAAACAAAACTAACGACTTTATTCAACAATTCGTCTCCTCCGCGTCACCCTGGCGCCTTATTAACATGGATACATTGTTTACATTCAGATCAAAGCGTAAACAATGTATCCGCGTACATACACAACGTATGTGATACTCTCCACAATGGCACCAGGGTGACGCGAAGGTGTTGAATAAAGTATTTTTTTATTTTCTTTGCGCACAAAAAGGCTTATTGGGAGAAAACTAGTTCTATGTGAAATCAGGCATTGAGCACCCCCATATAGCCCAAATGGCATGATCATAACCACTATTTGGGGTCACCCCTATTACTTAATTTATATTTTTTTGTATTATTTATGTTTTAGTAATTTTATTATGTGCTATTATCATTTTTATCCTTTTTAAAAATATCTATATAGTTTAATTAATTTTATTTCAGCTTTAATTTTAGTATTTATTTACTTCAAATTAAATCACATGAAATCAAAATGTATTTATAAGGCACTTTTAAAAACACACAATGTCCAAAAGTGTTGTACAATTTAAAAAATAAGTAAATACATATTACAAAATGAATTAATTTATTAAATAAAATAATACACAATAATAGAAAAAAAAATTGAAAAAATATAATTTCAGTTAGTAGCCAAAGCAATTTTCTCAGATTTTCATTACATTTTTTCATCTGATCTTCATCTTTTATTTTATTCCAGCTTAATTTCTGTTATTTCTAATAGTTTTAGTAAACAATAGCACCTCTATTTAATAGATTTAGTAAATAACAGAATCTATTTTTTGTACTGTACTCTGCTGAGTTTATTGTAATAACATATATACAGTCGAGCTTAATCAGATACAGATCTCAATAAATTAGAATGTCGTTAAAAAGTTCATTTTTTCTTTTAAGTTATTTCAAAAAGTGAAACTTTCATATATTTTAGATTAATTGCATGTAAAGTAAAACATTTCAAAAGTTTTTTTATTTTTATTTTGATGATAAGAGCTTACAGCTCATTTAAGTCAAAAATCAGTATATCAAAATATTAGAATATTTACATTTGAGTTTCAATTAATGACCATCTCTACAGTATAAATTCTGGGTATCTCTTGTTCTTTGAAACCACAATAATGGAGAAGACTGCTGACTTGGCAATGGTCCAAAAGACGAACATTGACGCCCTCCACAAAGAGGGTAAGACACAGAGGATCATTACTGAAAGATGTGGCTGTTTACAGAGTGCTGTATCAAAGCATATTAAATGCAAAGTTGACTGGAAGGAAGAATTTGGGTAGGAAAAGGTGCACAAGCAACAGGGATGACCGCAAGCTTGAGAATACTGTCAAGCAAAGCTGATTCAAACACTTGGGAGAGCTTCACAAGGAGTGGACTGAAGCTGGAGTCAGTGCATCAAGAGTCTCCACGCTCAGACGTCTTCAGGAAAAGAGCTACCAAGCCACTTCTGAACCAGAGACAACGTCAGAAGCATCTTACCTGAGCTGTGGAGAAAAAGAACTGGTCTGTTGCTCAGTGGTCCAAAGTCCTCTTTTCAGATGAAAGTAAATTTTGCATTTTATTTGGAAATCAAGGTCCCAGAGTCTGGAGGAAGAGTGGAGAGGCACAGAATCCATGTTGCTTGAAGTCCAGTGTGAAGTTTCCACAGTCAGTGATGATTTGGGCTGCCATGTCATCTGCTGGTGTTGGTCCACTGTGTTTTCTGAAGTCCACAGTCAACGCAGCCGTCTACCAGGAGATTTTAGAGCACTTCATGCTTCCTTCTGCTGACAAGCTTTATGGAGATGCTGATTTCATTTTCCAGCAGGACTTGGCACCTGCCCACACTGCCAAAGGTACCAAAAGCTGGTTCAATGACTATTGTGCTTGATTGGCCAGCAAACTCGCCTGACCTGAAGCCCATAGAGAGTCTATGGGGTATTTGTCAGGAGGAAGATGAGAGACACCAGACCCAACAATGCAGAATACTTCTGAAGGCCACTATCAAAGCAACCTGGGCTTCCATACCACATCAGCAGTGCCACAAACTGATCACCTCCATGCCACGCTGAATTGAGTAATTAAAGCAATTGGAGCCCCTACCAAGTATTGAGTACATACACAATAAATGAACATACTTTCCAGAAGGCCAACAATTCACTAAAAATGTTTTTTTTTATTGGTCTTATGAAGTATTCTAATTTGTTGAGATGGTGGGTTTTTGTTAAATGTGTGCCTAAATCATCACAATTAAAAGAACCAAAGACTTAAATTACTTCAGTCTGTGTGCATTGAATTTATTTAATACACGAGTTTCACAATTTGAGTTGAACTACTGAAATAAATTAACTTTTGCACGACATTCTAATTTATTGAGATGCACCTGTACATGTCGACAACAAAATATACTGTAGCAAGGAGCATTTCACCTTCATTTTTAAACTGACAAGCCTTATTAACTTTATACATGTATAGTTGCATTTTAGTGGTTACATTTAGCATGGCAACCCATTATTAAGTTACTACACAATAAGTAGCCTTTTTTTAATTTGGTTAAAGGTCTCACCATCTAACATATGATGGAAAAACATCTTCAACAGAGGATGAAGAAAGTCCAGGTGCTTACAAATACAGACACATTGATGACCAGGATGAAACATGCACAAATATGCACAGGTGTTTAGAAACAAGAAGGCGAAGAGCATGAGAGACTGGCATGTTATTCAAATTAAATTTGAATTTTTAAAAATTCAAAAATATCCACACTTGAATGCTCAAGTCCACTATTTCTAGTCATCTAATGCAGCAAACCACACGTTTTGTAATAGAAATATTGTGGGCCACATAGAGAGATGAAAAGAGAACCAAAAAAAAAGATAGAGAATGATGTGAATATAAACCAAAAAACACAGACACATGCATGCACACACTTTGATATTATTGTCTTGTGTTTAAGACAGTAAACACACCTGGTGTGACTCGTCCCAGCCGTTCTCGTCTCTGACGCCCAGCCATGCTCGGTAGTACAGCAGAGTTTCACAGCAGGACGTTTCACCCCCTGTCAGCACCGAGTGATACAGCGGCGTCAGTCCACAGCGGTCTCGATAATCTGGAGAAGCTCCCAAAGACAGCAGCGCCTAGGATCAAAGGCAGAGTAATGTATGTTAAGATTTACACAAACAAGCTGATTAAAGTTGCACTAATCGATCCTTTACAGTTGTCACCATCAGTTTAAACTTATAATTGAAATGGAGCTAAATGGCGCCAAATATAAAAGTTTGTTGACAATTTACTTATCCTCAGGCCATCCTAAATGAGTTTGTTTCTTCATGGAAACAGATTTGGAGAAATTTAGCATTTGCTCACCAATGGATGCTCTGCAGTGAATGGGTGCCGTCAGAATGAAAGTCCAAACAGCTGATAAAAACATCACAACAATCCACAAGTAATCCACACCACTTCAGTCCATCAGTTAACGTCTTGTGAAGCCAAAAGCTGCGTGTTTGTAAGAAACAAATCCATCGTTAAGACATTTTTAACATTTAAATATTGCTTCTGGCCAAAATAGAAGTCCATAATCCATAATAACGCTTCCTCCAGTGAAAAAGTCCATCTCCTGTTGTCTCTCACATCAAAATCCAGCCACATATTAGTTTAGAGCTGTTTTGGCTTGTAAACAGTGCTTGATCTGTGCAGATTTCTCTCCTGATTCAGACAAGATTACTTTTTCCACTGGATAAAGCAATATTACAGATAGAGGACTCATATTTAGTGACTCATCATTGATGGACCGGAGTGGTGTGGATTACTTGTGTGATGTTTTTATCAGCTGTTTGGACTCTTATTCTGACGGCACCCATTCACTGCAGAGGATCCACTGGTGAGCAAGTGATGTAATGATACGTTTCTCCAATTCAGATGAAGAAACAAACTCATCTACATCTTTGATGGTCTGATGGTGAGTACATTTTCAGGAAATTTAAATTTTTGGGTGAACTATTCCTTCACATGCATTTTCGCCTATCGTGCTGTAAATGAACTGCATGTGTTTGTACCATCAGTGCGGATTGGTTGTGCGCTCTGACTGCTTTATGGAGGGGTGTGAGTCCGTCTCTGGACCTGAAATCCACATGAGCCCCGTTCAGCACCAGAACTCGTATCCCTTCCACGCTCAGACTGCCCTGAACCGCCAGAGTCAGAGGGGTCTCTGAGAAACAGATGAAAACAGATACTGACACTACAGCTACAGAAGAGCAGCTTTATTTAAGAGAAACAGGCAACACACACTCAAAAAACTGTAGTGTGGAAGCTATTTTCATTTAGAAATTGGCTGTAAACTTCAAAGAAACAGCTAGTAATGCATTGAGTTAAAAGCGTTGTATTAAAATAAAAAATTATATCCATTCAAATGAAATAAACTGAGGGGGGGGGGCACCTTTCTAGATTTTAGTTAAATTTTATATCATTTTTTTGTACGGTACAAAATTACTTTATTACTTTAACAGGTACAACTTTATTTAGTGTAGTTATTTTATTGTTTTAACTTAAACTAAATGAAAATGAGAAATGTTGCAATGGAAACTTTTTTAATATTTTAGTTTAACACTTAAATACTTAAAATACACTTAAACACAAAATAAAGTCAAATGAGCTGGGCACCTTTCTAGTTTTTAAGTTTAGTTTTATATAATTTTTTAAAACATTTCCTGTTTTATTGCTGAAGTGAAGCTGTTTTGAAACAACCTGTATAGTATAAAGCATTATATAAATAAATTAGACCTGACCCCATATACTCTAAGAAAAGTCTGTAAAAAAAATGTGCAGTGTTAATATGAAAAAGACAGGTGTTTCACCTTATGAATTATGCAATAATTTGGTCATTTTCTGCCATGAAATTGTTAATTTTTCTGCTTATTTTTGTCTTACAGTGCAGAATCCAGCTCACTAAATATGGTAAACTATCTAAGGTTGCAATCACAAATATGAAAGGATCCTCTCAATTACAACTGACCAATGAGCTGCAGCGAAACTGTGATGAGATCATAGCGCCTGCAAGCTAAATACTGAACTCCTGCTCATTCCAGAACGACGCTGCAATTAGTGCGCTGAACGTCACATCAAATAAAAAACATCCTTTAAATGAAAAAGCACAAGAGATCGTGAGAACAGACTCATCTTAAACATAATGAGCTTTGAGTCTAAGGTCAATGAAACGAGAAGAATCTGACAGCCACACAATGACGCTCGTCTGAACTGAAAATGTCAAAGGTTTAAACATATTCTTTGTTCAATCTACATCTACTATAACATAACTAGATTAAAAAACAGATCTAACCTCCAGGCCAGTGCTATTTTAGTATATTTTAGTTTTATTCATTAGTAGTAATGATGTACTATTACAGTAAATATTTTAAATTCAATTTTATTTTTATATTTTCTGTTTTCACTTCATTTAAATTTTTTTCCTTGTTAGTTTTAGTAATTTTAGTAAATGTTTTTTGTCATTTTTTTAATATGGTAAAAAATTATAATATAAAAATGACAAAAACACAACAAATTATTAAACCTAACTAGAGTGAAAGTGATTATTTTTTTTCATTAAAGTAATCTTTATTACTTTACTTGGTTTTAGATATTTTAGTATTTTAACTAAACAAAAATGAGGAATGTTGCTTTGGCAGCTAGCTGAAATAAAATAAGTTATATATCCATATATCGGTATATATATTTTATTTCAGTTAATGTTCATTTTACACATTACAATAAGGTCCTATTAGATCATTTTAGTCAATGTATTAACATGAATTTACAATAAGCAAAACATGTGTTATAGAATTTAATCGTTTTTGTTAATATTAGTTAATAAAACTGTTAGCTCATGTTAACTCCATTAACATTTAGTTCCATTAAATAATATTAACAGATACGTCTGATTTTAATGTTTTAGTAATAGCTGAAATTAACATGAATTAAGATTAAGAAATGCTTTAATGTAGTTAAGTAATGTTAACAAATGAAGAGAAAACAAAAAGTGTTCAAAAATCAGTTTTCTGCAAGCTGCAATTAAGTTTATTTAGGCATACTTTTAAAAGTACCATTCGGAGACTCCCAAATGATTCCTGAGCCTTCACACAGTCTCACCTCCGCTCTCAGTGTCGTGGTAGTTAGGGTCCAGTCCTTTCTCCAGAGCTTTACTCAACTTCTCCACTGCTCCAGCGTGAACATAATCCAGGAACTTCTTCAGATTGGCCTGTAGAGGGAGACACACACAGACACTTCACCTCCTTCATATAAAAGACCATTTGTACAATTATATATGATCTGTTTTGGCAGCTATCATTTTTTTGTCTTGTATTTACCTTGGTGTGTATCTTCGCTAGTTGTTTCTCATCCAGGTTTGTCTGTTTGTAGACCCGCGTCTTGTATCTGAACTGTAAGTAAAAGACACCAGGAAGAGAGGAAGAACTGGTCAAAGCTTTGTCAGTTTACAAGTTCTGAGAATCAACTTAAATTAGAATAAAACTGACATATGGTCAACTATATAAACAAGGCAGATTTTAACAGAAAGGCTGAGCGATCGGGTTAGGGAAAGTTGTCACGTGTTTTATATGTTTTTTAAATATTTGTATTAATTAACACCACATTTATTAAATGTGTAGTTTATGAAAGCCAAGACAATGATCTAAGTTCATTATTGCTGTTTCATGATTTTTATTTTATTTTAAATTGTGCTTTAATGCCATTAAATTATACATTTTAAACACAAATAAGTTGTGGAAAATAGATATAACATTTCATAATTTGTCATACAATAAGGTCCCATTATTTTATGTCAATGTATTAAATAATATTACCAAAAATTAGCAATACATTTGTTACAGTGTTTAATAATCTTAGAATTGGTTAATAAAAATGTAAATATTCATGGTTAATGTTAGCTCAGGTCCAATAAATATTCATTTTAAAAGATTTATACAAATATAATAAAATATTAAACGGTTCCTATTGTGACAACTTGCCCCTATAGGCTCAACAAGAGACCTGTATTTTGATTATTATTTTTAATAGGTCAAAAATGTTCAAGCTTTTTCGGTGTGAGGTTTAGGAGCATTCTGGGTGTTGTGTAGTGTTTGTGAGCCTGCGATCCTCCACAGCACCTCCAGGTAGGGCACTCCCTTCTCCAGGGACTGGGCGAACTCTCGAAGCAAGCGCTCCTCCTCCAGGAACTTGGCATCTCGTCCGTCTCCAGCTGGCTGGAAGAGGCCGTAATTGTAAACGTCCCACAACGACTCGCTGAGAGAACAAATAATCTGCTGCTTCGCGCTCCAGACGCTTGAATCAGGATCAAACCGCAAACACTTCTACAGACAGAGAGAGAGAAAACAGGTTCATAAGAACAACAGATTGAACTGGATTTAAAGTTCAAAATAACTTTCAGCTTTATTGACGGCATCTGTGATGTGCGGTCGTTCCCCACAGAGCTTCATTTTGAATCAGAACTCATGCAAAAGTCCTGTTTACAGTAATTTAGTTACAATGGATGTCTACTGGAAAGACATCCTGGAGGTTTACAAACAGAAATGTGCAACCTCTATATCTGCATACAACATTTTCATTGTAAACGCATAAAAAAAATTTTTTTGTTACATGAAATAAAATAAACGTTAACCGAATTAAATCAAATATGAAAAACTATTTTAGCTAGCTAGATGCCAAGGCAACATTTCTTATTTTCATATAGTTGAAGTAAAACATCGATTTAAACACACTAAAACTAATTTAAAAAAATATGTAAAATTAAATATTTAAATTATAAAATTTCAATATTGAGTAATATAAAAAGCAATACAAAAACACAGCAAAATTACTAAAACCTTAGCTAAAATTAAAGTGAAAACAGAAAATATAAGAAAAATAATAAGAAAATACAATATTAAAAATATTTTAAAAAATGATAGAATGTCAAGGATACTAAAAATACATTTTAATTATAATTATTATTGAATATTAAATATTATAATTAATTTTATTAAAATGACACAAACCCATTACTGTACAAATATTTGCAATATGCTGATAAATCTGTGATTAAAAAATTCATTAATTGAAACAAAAAAAAAATATTATATTTAAAATGATTAAAATGACACTGAAACCCATTTCTGTAAATATATTTGCAGTACGTTGCAAACATTTTCTATGGTGAACAATAGTGGTCGACCGATATATCGGCCGATATTTGGCATTTTTGAGATAAACCCGATAAGTTTTTCTGTTTGGCCGATGCGATCGATGTGGGACTTTTATTTTGATGGTGCTGAGAGCGGCAGCGCCTGAGCACACAGTGCTCACATTCTCCCAAAGCGAAGCTTTTCGAAGCATTGAATCAATTGAACCAATTGCTTCGAAAAATGATTCGATGTTTCGAAGCAATTGAAACAGCACATGCTGGCGACACCTACTGGTGAAAATATTGTAAAAGCATCAAGAACTCAAATGGAAATGTATTTTTAGAAATAGCTTCTTTTTTTTTCAAAAAAATAATAAACACTGAAATACTATTAAATATTAGTGTTTGGGTTATGCGTTTTATTTAGGTATAATCAAACCCTTAACACACAATGAACTAGATTAATTATTTAATGAATTAATTGATTTATGTAATTATTTAATTAATTGTTTTCATTAGAGCTGTCTATAAAAACCAGCAGGCAAGAGTAGTGTTATCAGTCAGGAGAAGGAGGTGGATTTAATTCTATCATAAACTCATTTTGTTATTTTTAAGGTATGATGTGACTTGTAGGTTGAAAGTATTGAATGTTTTTACACATTTTTAAACTATATAGCCATCTGTGCTAAAGGGAAGTTATCTTTTGTTTAACCCACAACATCAGGCCCTAAATTCTTTATATTTTATTTTAAAACTTAAGTGGGATTTCATGTCACATGATTAACTTCCCAATGCACACAAACTTCCTAGAATTCTGAGTGCCCTGTTAGTTACAGTGTTTACTTCATTTGTAATTATATTTTTATTAAATATTTATTTGTGAAAAATACTTTCTCATCTGAAGTATAAGTATGTTTATTTTACACATTTATTTTTTAATAAATTTCAAATTTCTTAAATATTAATTAACATTAAATGAAATTAAATCGGCTTTATATCGGTCATCGGCCACCCTGCTTTACAAGATATCGGCTGTCAAAAAACCAATATCGGTCGACCACTAGTTAACAACAACATGTCAAAGATTATATTGAACCTGAAACATTTTGTATGTTTAAAATATTAATGACACCTGTTGAATATGTATATGATACAACATATTTGTGTGTTGTTTGCATTGGAACTTAATCACTTTTACAAGCCCTTTCAAAAGCTTTAAAACAGGCTTCTGGCGGACTGTAAACCATAAACCATCTTGCATATTAAAATCCAACACCAAACTTCATAATATTCAGCTTTATCTGGGGATTGTTAATGTGCAGCGATTGAGCACGTTAAAGTGAGCTGCTAATCGAGTCAGGAGATGAGATGAGTTTAGATGAGAGCGATTTTGACATTAAATCAGGTCAGAGCTCCAACACAAATCACCAGAGAAACTCAAGCTCAAGTGTGTGTGTTTATTTAAAATTTGCCCAGAATAGCTTGACACACACACTAATATACAAACGCAGTAAATATTCCTTCATTACCGAGTCCCATGTTCCCCTTTTCTCCCCTGAATTAATTTATTTTTAAATTTTCTTCTAATGTCTCAATCCCTCCCACGATAACCTTGGGAGACACAACAGATCCAGAGTATATTAAAGTGTGTGTGTGTGTGTGTGTGTGTGTGTGTGTGTGTGTGTGTCTGTGTGTGTTTCTTTGAAGATTTCAGAAGCTCATAAGAAACATATACTGTTGTACAGAGTGTGTGTTTAGGAATGATGCGTGAGCATCAGATCTTACAAAAGCGATGTTTGCAATCATTTTAAGATATCTGACTTTTTTGGTGTTTTGGAAAATGTGAGCACAGTCTGAGACATTATTGAGATCTCTTCTGAAACTCTAGAGGAGACACATCAGAGTCTAGGAATCATTTTCGCATGAGAAACATCTGAGAAGCAGAAGACTTAAGCAAAAGTCTCCATTCACTCTCCATGTCATCAGAATGCTGTGAAGGATAATTAGAAATTGACCAATATTGTACCTAAGTGCCAAATAAGCAATATGTAGAGAAGATGTGACATTATTGCTTCATAATATTATTCATTATTATTTTTATTTCATTTATTTGACACAATAACTAAAAAAATCACTACAAAATAAATGAAAAATAAATTATAGTATCAATAATAATACAACCAGTTTTTAATAATTATATTTCCATATATTTGACATAATAATAACCAAAAAAACTACAATAAAATAAAATGTTAAGAATTATTATTAATTATTATGTCCACTTTAATTTATTTTATTCATACTAATTTAACAACAGTAACTAAATATTATTAATATTAATAATAATAAGATAATCTGTTTTAACAGATTTTATTTGTATTTTTAATGAACAATAAAAACTATAAAAAAATACACCACAAATACAAAACAAAAACATTATTAATGATTAATAATAATAATAATAGAATATATTCTAAATTATTGTTTTATTTATATTTATATGAATAAACAAGAAAATAATTTAATTACACTACAAATATAAAAATAAATAATAATAATATAATCAATTTTAAAATGTTACTTATATTTATTTGACACAATTACTATTAAAAATTATATTATATTATATTAATTTATAAAATAAAAGTAATTTATAATAATAATGACATTACGCTGTATGTTATAGTTATTGATAGAAGTCAAATTAATATTGGTGAACGCAAATATCTGTACCATATCTGTAGCTGAAAAATTTAAGAAATGGAGTAGAGAACTTGTCTAAATGATAATTGGCACATCGTTAGTACAAATTGCGAGTGCATGTGAAGTGTGTGCAAAGAGAAATGCACTGACCGTTTGTTTGATGTCAGGGATGCCGATGCGGAACACAATCACGGCAAATTGCGAGTCTTCCACAGGTGTGACCGTGGTCATGCTGCGCTCCATCAGACGCCGCCGGGCCTGCTGATTGGTCAAGACCGGGTGATACAGTGGCTGATTGGTTGTCTGATGATAAAGAGTCGGCTGACTGGGTAAATGCGGGATTCCTCTTTGGGCGGAGTTAACGGCCCTGGGCTGCCGCTCTCCTCTCTGCCATCCAATCACAACGGCTGCCGGTTTGGATCCATCCGTCTTGCGTCCGGCCCGGTTCTGGTGTTCCTTGTCTCCCATGTCAATCATCCCATTTTGTTTCAATCTCTTCAATCGCTCCTCCTCGTCCTCCTCATCCTCACCCTCTTTGTCTTCGGCGCTGCCAAAAAAACGCTTGGTGTTTCCCAGCATCCTTTGCTGCACCGTGTCAGCAAGCAGTGTTGATGTCCTGGCGCTGAGTCATGCTGCTTATCGGCGTACCGCCTAATGTTAAACAGACTGAAAAAACCAGTCAGTGAAAATAATCAGTGATGCATTTCATGTTATTGATATTAAAATAAATTCCAATTCCATAAACAGTCAGTATAAAGGCACACCTACAGAAACCAGAAAATGACTTGGACCAGTAAGGGACCACAGCAATGCACTGACAACAACTCATAACTCCCTGGCAACACACTAATCATTCAAACACCATAGCAACGCACTGACAACCACACAACACCCTAAAAACACCCTAACAATCACTCAACACCCTAGCAACAAACTAACAATCACTCAAAACCCTAGCAATGCACTAGCAACCACTCAGAACATCCTAGCAACACTCTAACCATTAAAACACCATAGCAACACACTAGCAACCACTCAGAACACCCTAACAACACACTAACAACCACTCAGAAAACACTAGCAACACACTAACGATTCAAACACCCTAGCAACACACTAACAAACCACACAATCACCAACGACACACTAACAACCACTCAACACCCTAGTAAAGCACTTACGACCACTCAGAACACCCTAGCAACAATCTAACAACCACTCAACACCCTAGTAAAGCACTTACAACCACTCAGAACACCCTAGCAACAATCTAGCAACCACTCAGAACACCCTAGCAACAATCTAACCATTCAAACACCATTGCACCACACTAACAACCACACAATCACCAACGACACACTAACAACCACTCAGAACATCCTAGCAATGCACTAACCAATTAATCACCCTATCAACCACTTAATCACCCTATCAACACACTAACAACAACTCAACACCCTAGTAAAGCACAAAGAACCACTCAGAATACCCTAGCAATGCACTGACAACCACTCAACACCCAACACCCCTAATAAAAACTCAACACCCCAGCCAGCGGACTGACATCCACATAGAAAACAAGACAAAGAACTAACAACCACTCAGAACACTTTGGTAAATGCATAGCAACACCCTGGTAACAACATAGCAAATCCTTAAACAATAACAGCACGTTTTAGTCAGAAAAGGCTTCAGAAACCTTTCATTTAATAAAGATCTGCAAGCTAAGTGTGTGGGACTTTTCCCACAATTTATTTCTAAAAATAACAAATTCTTGCCATTTCTCCAGGGCACACAGACTGGATTGAATTTGCGGAAGACTGAGAGTTGACTTTAGGCTAAATTGCAGAGCGATTTAGTTGTTCTCTGTGTATCTCTATGTGCTGGTGACGTCCATATGCATCTCCAAGATGAGCTCATGGTTCTTAGTTTGCTATTGTTAAAACTTCACCAAACATTTGTGAGCCTGAAAAGACATCAAACCAAAATAAACAGCTGCAGACGCATTTATGCTACAGGGATCATTATGGTTCTCTTTTCAAAGAAAAATATTTAGAATTGCAAAAATATCAAAAAATATTGGAGAGTGTGGTTTCTCCGCCCCTCCTTCTCAGAATCCATGTTCATGCGTGTTGCCAGTTTGAGAACACGCAACAGGAACAAGCTCAACTGATGGGCCTTACACTGCAAGTTGATGAGGTGATTTATCCATGCTTTAATATTCCTCTTGTCATAGAGGGTTTTTTTTAGATGGATACAGAGGTTTTTAGGTCAGGTAGAATCTCTGACGCAGTTAATTTGCTGGCTTTCATGGCTGCTGTGTTTTCAACCAACTGGCACCCCTGGGTACTGAAACTATTGGGTAAATTGCCAGGGGGCAGAGTCACACAGACCAAAATAAAAACAGACATTCCGACACGGAACACACATTTCAAAGCAGAATAACTGGTTGTAGCATCTAATTACCTGCAAACATATTATGGGATTTTTCTACTTTAGTACTGTCAAAGAAATTACATACAGCACCTTTTAAATCCTGTCTAAAATTCATTGACCAGCAAGCAAAACAGTCCTGAGTACTTAAATGTCAAAACTTAAAATGTTTCAATTTTAATCTGTCTTTATTCCATAATGAGTGTTGCAACTGCTCCAGCCTCAAAGTCATGATAAAATATTTTATGTGGTGTCATGCATATTCATTTTTACCCACAAACCACTGATAAAACAGATATTTTTTAATCTTAAATTTGAATTCAATCACACCAAAACTTTAGACAGCATAAGAAAAAACTGGATATTTGAGGACATATTCTTAACACTGAGCATGTGTGATTGAAGTGCTATACAAATAAATCAACTTGACTTGCAGATTGCATCGGTTGCATCGAGCATGTGATCTGGGTCACTGTCCTGTAGCTTTGTGTAGCATCAGCCCGCTGCATTTCTGTTGTTTAATTGCACACAAGAGGGACACTGACTCACTGGATTTATTTATATAATTTTTCAGTCAGCATGTTTATGCCTCCCCTTTATTCTACACACAAATGCCTTAAACAGCATAACTGCACATGCACCAGATAACTGCACCTCTCCCTCGATGCCTGTCATCTGTACAGTAAATACTGTAAAGAGACACTGACGTCAGTGACATCCACATTTAGAAAGTGTCCTGTAAACCTCCAGAGATCTCCATCACCTCATTACTGATGGCTCATGGTGACAGATTCACCCCTTCACAGCTTTAGATAGTTATTTACCTTAAATATCACAACCTGTTTTGTGGTTCATCAAGTGCACATTCACCCACTGGAAATACTGAAATAGTTAATATGATTATTGGAATACTATTTTTATTTCTTCGTTTCTATATATTTAATATATTTTAAATTTAATATATAATTTGGGGTTTTAATAATTTAGTTTTGGATCTTTGGATAACATATTATCCAAATAATAAGTTTAAGATTATAATATTACCAAAAAATTATCTAACATTTATTTCATACTAAATAAATATAAAATTATCCAAATAATAAGATATATTTTGGATAATACAAAGCTATTTTGGATCTTTATATTATGGATATTATTTATCATTATATATCTCTGTTTTCAAATTCAGCATATTCTTCATTTTTTTGAAATGCTGAAAATGCATGAATTTTCAGATCTCTTATAACAAAGTTACATTTTTAGTGTGTGATGTATCAGAAATAGATTACCTAAAGGATAGGCTGGTGTAAAAAGACAACGTAAATTATGCTGTAGTAGTTTCTGTGATCAGTTTATACAGAAAACGCCACAAAATAAGTGATAAATACAGAATATTTCACTGATATGGCCAAGTAAAAAATACTAATTTACCTGCTTTAAACAAAACTCTGAATATCATTCAAAGATCAGATGCCACTAACCTGGTAAATTTTGGTAAATCCAGTGACAATTTATCCGGAAAAGCACACGCTGAATCAACCCAGTACCTTGTGAACACAATTTTGTTTCCAGATGGACTGATAAAAACCCTTTGATCTATAAAAAATAACAATCAGATTGCTAAAGAAAGTGTTTCCCCATTTTAAGTGTGAAATATACATTGGACAGTCAGAGAGAGACTGTGTGGTGTCTGATGTTCAGACTAATATTTCGACTTGTTAAAACAAGCTGTTAGTAAACTTGACTGGTTAAACTGGTGCCAATTCAAGAGTGAAGCAGGCCAGCGAGACACAGATGGTCTCCTTCATAAAATCTCCAAATCAATTGCTCACTCCACCTATAAAAATACAGCGATGTCGAAATAAAGCTCTAAATCAAGAGTTTCTGATACAGGTTTCCATTGAGTCTGGAGTTAATCAGGGTCAGCCACTGAAAACATAGTGATGTCTCACTGGTTAAGTCAGTTAAGTAGCCTGGTGGAAACACCAACACACCAGAGGTAATCATGTAAAGGGAATTTTACAAAATATATCCAGATTGTATCTATACAGTTGTGGTCAGAATTATTGACACCCTTGGTAAATATGAACAAAGGCGGCTGTGAAAATTAATCTGCATTGTTAACCTTTCATTGGATAAGAATTTAAAATGGGGGGAAATATCATTATGAAATATACGTTTCTCTCTAATAGATATTGGCCACAATTAATAGCACCCTTTTATTCAATACTTTTTGAAACCTCCATTTGTCAGTTTAACAGCTCTACATTTTCTCCTATAATGCTTGATGAGGTTAGAGAACACCTGACAAGAGATCAGAGATCATTCCTTCATCCAGAATTACTCCAGTTCCTTCAGATTCACAGCTCCATGACGGTGCTTCTTCTCTTCAGTTCACCTCACTCATTTTCTACAGGGTTCAGGTCAGAGGACTGGAATGGCCAGCAGAAGCTTGGTTTTGTGCTCAGTGACCCATTTTTGTGTTGTTTTTGAGGTTTGCGTTTAGATTATTGTACGGTTGGAAGATCCAAACATGGCCCATAAGATTTCTAACGGAGTCAGTCACTTATATTTTATCTGTTGGTATTTGATAGAATCCATGATGCCATGCGTCTAAACAAGATGTCCAGGACCTCCAGCAGAAATATAGGCCCACAACATCAAAAATACAGCAGTATATTTCATTGTACACATGGGGTATTTATTATCCCTGTGTTCACCAAACCCATCTTGAGTGTTCGCTGCTAAAAAGCTAATTTATTAGTTTCATCTGACTATAGAAGCCAGTCCCATTTGAAGTTCAAGTCGTGTCTGATAACTGAATATGCTGGGGTTTGTTTTTGGATGAGCTAGGAGAATTTTTCTTGAAACCGTCCCAATCAACATATGGTGATATAGGTGCTGTTTGATGATTTAAGGTTTTCTGACCCCGAAACCCAACCTTTATCTACAATTAGAATAAGAAATAATTTGATGTTGATTGGAAATTCTTAATTATTGCCCTGATGGTGGAAATGGGAATTTTCACTGCTCTAGCTCTTTCCTTAAAGCCACTTCACTAATTTGTGAAGCTCAGTTATCTTTTGCTGCACATCAGAAATATATTCTTTGGTTTTTCTCATTGTAATGGTGTAACGAGGAGTCAGTGACGTTAGGATCCATGTGCAGCTTTATTAAAACCGAATGCAAATCAAACAAGCAGAGTTCAATCACGAGCTTAGAACACAACGCAGAGTTCGGGCTGAGGATCAGGGCTGGCGGCAAACACACAGGATAATCGAATAACAGGGCAGGTTGAATCAGAAAAGGCAGGCAGCAGAGAATCAGAGTCCAGTAAACAGTCCAGGTCATACACGGGGAAAACCGCTCAGAAACGTTTGCATGGCAAGACAAGACTTCACAATAAGGTAACTGAAGGAACAGCTTAAATAGGCCAGAGTCAATGGGAAACACCTGTGAGTGTAATCAGCCACAGGTACGGGGTATATGGGAATTGGAGTCAATGATGGTTAATACTCAGGTGACGGCGCCCTCTGGTGGCAAACGGAGAGAGCCACAGAGGCTGAATTCGTGACAGATGGATGATTAAGGGAATTTGGACAATTCACCTCCTATTTATATTTCTTTGAAACAGGAAGCCATGGCTGGATAATTTCATGTTCATAATAATAATAATAAATTTATTTGTAATGCGCCTTTCTTAAACTCAAAGCGCTACAACATGTACAAACAAAATAACAAATCAACCAAAACTACATAATATCAAAATAAAATCACAGTAAATAATCACAAATTAAAAGCTTTACTAAAAAGATGCGTCTTAAGAAGTTTCTTAAACAAATCCAAGGAAGCAGCATTCCCAATGAACGCAGGTAATGCGTTCCATAGCTTAGGCCCGTTATAAGAAAAAGCACTCAACCCCATGGTTTTTAATTTACAAAGAGGCTGATACAAGGAGAGACAACCAGCAGAGCGAAGAGAGCGAGAAGGAGTAGAAAGAGTGACCAAATCACAGATGTAATCTGGAGCCAGCCCATGCACAGCTTTATAGATTAAAATCAGAGTTTTAAAATCAATACGTGATTGAACCGGGAGCCAATGAAGTTGCTGGAGCACTGGGGTAATGTGATGGCGTGCAGTTGTATAAGTCAAAACTCGCGCAGCTGAGTTTTGTATATATTGCAATCTCTTAACAGAACTTGCTTGTAAACCCCCAAAGAGAGAATTACAATAATCGAGCCGTGATGTGATGAAGGCATGAATAAGCCTCTCAGCATCAGGCTTGGAAAGAAAGGGTCTAATGCGAGCAATGTTACGAAGATGGAAAAAAGCAACTTTAGTTATGTTTTTGAAATGAGAATTAAAAGTCAGCTGAGCATCAAAAATCACGCCTAAATTACGCACCTGGGCATAAGGATATATTTGAGTACTGTCAATTGAAAACTGAAAATTTTAAATTACTGCACTTATTAACATTAGATGGAGTTCCAATTAATAAAATTTCAGTTTTAGAACCATTTAGCTTTAGAAAGTTGTGTTTCATCCATGCCTTGATTTCCAGCAAACAGGCAGAAAGAGTCAAAGAGGAAGTAGTGGAATCAGGCTGAGTGCTAAAATAAATCTGGGTGTCGTCCGTGTAACACTAACAATGATAACCCAGGCTGTACTTCTGAATAATCTGCCCAAGAGGTAGCATGTAAACACTAAATAAAACAGGACCCAGAACTGACCCCTGAGGGACACCCTGACACAAAGGCACAGTCTGAGATCTGTTAGTACCCAGGTAAACAAACTGAGAACGTTGTGAAAGATATGATTTAAACCAGTTCAACACAGTTCCAGAAAGACCAATCCATCTATGTAGTCTGTCCAATAATATGCTGTGACATATCGTATCGAATGCAGCACTAAGACCTAACAGAACCAAAATGCCACAAGCCCCAGAATCGACTATAATAAGAAGGTCATTTAAGACCCTAACTAAAGCAGTCTCCATGCTGTGTCCAGACCTAAACCCAGATTGAAAAGGCTCCAGTAGGCTGTTTGTGTAAAGATGAGTTTGGAGTTGGCTAACAACCACTCGCTCAAGGACTTTTGCCAGGAATGGTAAATTAGAAATTGGCCGATAATTAGACATCACAGCAATATCACTCCCAGGCTTTTTTAGAACCGGTGTAACTGCTGCCATTTTTAAAACAGGTGAAACAATCCCTTCACTGAGTGAGGCATTGACAATAGCAGTAATGTGGGGTACAATAACAGACAAACAGTTGTTCAATACAGTAGTTGGGAAAGGATCCAATATACAAGTAGTTGAATTCATTGACAAAACAAATTTAGAAATTAAATCAAAATCAACAACCTTAAAACTTGAGAGAACATGATCAGAGACATTTGGAGGATGCAACTCAACAAATTCAGACACATGATCACAGGCAATAGAACTATAGATATTGTCAATTTTAGATGAAAAGTAATTGAGAAACTCATTACACTGCTCGGTAGTGGAACAGTTAATGTTACTAGAAGGTTTAATAAGATTGTTGACTGTTCTAAACAGGACTCTGGGATTAGAGATGTCACTACTAATAATTGTAGAATAGTATGACATTTTTGCAGATTTGAGAGCATTGTGATATTCAATCTGATGCTGATCAAACATTGATCTATGAACTGTTAGTCCAGATTTTTTGTATATCCGCTCCAAATGCCTGCCTTTAGCTTTCATTCGACGTAACTCAGATGTATACAAGATCTCTCGAAAGAAACAACACGTTTTTTCAAAGGGGCAATCTCATCCAGAATACAAGTAAAAACAGCATTATACTGGTCAACAGAGGCCACAACCGGTAAGTCACCAATAGTAAGACTAAGATGGTCAAGATCAATATCACAGATTTTCCTAAAACAGATAACACGCTCTTTCACAGTCTGCAGGGAAGGAGGAATCAGATAGAACGTGAGAAGCTTGTGGTCACTTATACATACATGAGTATAATCAAGTTGTTCAATGATTACTCCTACAGTGCAAACCAGATCTAATGTGTGACCGTGTTTATGCACTGGAAAGTTAACACGCTGAGTGAGGTTAAAACATTCTAAAATGTCCATAAAGCTCACTGTGTTAGTGCATTCCACGCTATCAACATGAATATTTAAATCACCAGTTAAGAGAACAACTGGACAGATTGCACTGGCAAGCGTCAGAAACTCAGTAAATTCTGAGAAAAACACAGAGTTAGGTTTGGGAGGACGATAAATATTTAACACCGAAACTGGTGAGAGACCATTCAATTTAAATGCCAAGCATTCAAATGATGAAAAACAAGGCAATGAGACTTCAGTTAAAGCAACATCAGATCGATAAATGACAGCAAGACCGCCACCTCTGCTGGTGGAACGCAGCCGGTCTATATAGGTGTAACCAGGCGGAGCACATATATTTAGATTAAGATTATTTGTCTGATGCCACGTTTTCACAAAGGCAGAAAAAGTCCAGTTCTTTGTCTACAACAATGTCACAGATTGAAGCCGCTTTGTTGTTTATAGAGCGAGCGTTTAGATGCGCAAACCTGATCGTGTCAAGGCAGACACCTCCACTAGATGCAGTAGACTTCTGAAGGTAGGAGAAGTTCGCAGGACAAACACGACGCGGAGATAGATGGTGACGATCCAAGCACCTCTGAGTCCAAACTGACCTTATTCCGGCACCGCTTGCTTGCAAATTCCGACGGGAGCCTCGATGAAAGTATTTTGGCCGGTGAAGGAGATGTAGTGAGCGCAGTGTATCCAGAACACATGTAGCAGGAGGTGCAGAGTGATCAAACTGAAAAAGTTCTGGAGCAGAGTATTTTAGCATGATGAAGTACGGGTGATCAAAGTAAATCTTGCCGTAAACTCCAAATAAAACCAGAACTAAACCAAGTCAAATCCAGGAAGGCCGCATATTAGCAGCGGGTAGGTGATGGAGAAGCGGCAACCACATTGTGCCAGCGTCCCCTCACACCACCATCGTGAACGTAAACAGGTGGGTGAAAAATGGATAATCACACTGGAGTGCTCAAAATTGTAAATCTGAATGGGAATATAATTCAGAGATATTTTACTCATAAGAATTTCTAGGGGTACCAATAATTCTGTCCAACGTGTATTTGAGAAAAACATTTATTTCATAATGATATTTTCCCCCATTTTCAATTGTTTTAGTTCAATGAAAGGTTAGATTTTTGTGATTTGTTTTAAATAAAAGATCAAAAGGATTAATAAGGCAGGTTTATTTTCAGAGCCTTCTTTGATCATATTTACCAAAGGTGCCAATAATTCTGACCACAACTGTATATATGATTTTAAATAATAACTACATTATTTTATTTATTTCTTTAAATATCAGTTAGTAATTAAATGTCAGTAATTCCATATGTGTAGTTAGATAGAATAGAAGAATTTTGACCAGAAAGTAACAAAATATTGCATAAATATGTTGCGTCAAACACAAAAACTAAACAAAATGAACCCTACCACAGCATCCAAAACACAACATGTGCTGGACACTGCAGAAGTGTTTGCATTCATGTATAAATCCAGCCTTGCTTTGTTATATTGAACTATTTTGCACTTTGTATAACGTTTGTTGAAAATTCTCCAACCATGAATGACATGTAAGAAGACACGTCAAACACATGCATGAATCCGCTCTCAGCAGCTAATAAAACCTGACCAATGAGAAAGTAGAGAAGTGTTTCTCGCTCGCCTGATTAGCTCTCTGCTGTATAATTGGCAGTTGACTGGGGCAGGTGGGGAAAAATAGAGCACTGGCCTCATTTTGCTCTCTAGAGACGATTCAGAGAGAGTAACGCAGGCGCCACACAGAAACCAGCAGCCCAAGGACAAAGCAGGAAGAGTAATGATACGAGACCAGGCCACGAAAACAGCAAAGAGACAACAGAAACCGGTGTTTGAGGACACCGGACACAAGACGAGGCCTGTCAAACAATACCATACCGCAGTGAAACATATGCGAGTTAGTCAGTAGTCCAACAGAACCAATATTGGGTGACATAAATAACTAAATGCAGCACTTTTTCCACACATGTTTTGTCCAAGCGTCCATTCAGCTGGCTTGCTCCCTTTTTTGTGAGAAGAAACCCTTTTACACACACCTCCTGTCGTATTGTACTTCATTCTCTCACATACATAGCGCACCGCCCCCCTCCTATGTAGGACAGGGTGAATATAGATATATTTCCAGTGAATTGGTCCCCAGAAACTTTAATTGGAGAACTTCCATGGAACAGACTGTCCCACTTTTATAACCCGTTAAAAAGAAGTGGAGCAACCAGGTCCGGCATTGGTCCCTTCATGTCTCTCACTCTCTTTGTGTCTCTCGCCGGCCATCGCTCCATTAAAAAAGAATGACAGCGCAGATAACGGATTAAACCGAGTGTTGGTGGTCTTTTCTGCTTTCCCTGGAGCTCAGAGTGAGATTGCACTCTTGAGAAAAGCACAAAAGTGCTTTCTTTTTCCATTTCACACCTGCTAAAAAGCCGTGGTGACAGAGATCATGAATGGTGCTTATCATTGTGAAAATAGATAAATCATACATGAGATTTATTGTGAGTAACTGTAAACTGCCTTTGTTAAGCCAATGCATTCGAATGCACATGATTTACAAAAACAGTACTAAACAACCCAATAATATTAAATGGATTCTAAAGTTTGGGGCCGACAGGATTTATTTGTTCAGGAAAGAAATTTCACCTGCTCACCAAGGGTGCATTTAAAAAAAAAAAAAGCAGTAAAAACAGCAATATTGTGAAATATTTTCTATATGAATATATTTTAAAATGTTTATTTCTGTGATGTGCAGCTGGATTTTACAGCATCATTCCTCCAGTCTTCAGTGTCACATGATGCTTCAGAACTGTTAAAAACAGTTATGCTGCTTCGTATGTTTGCAGAAACTGATGCATTTAAGTTTTTACAGGATTATTGATGCATTGAAAGTTCAAAAGAACAGAACTGATTTGAAATAGAAATCTTTTGTAACATTACAAACACCTTAAATATCAATTTAATGCTTCCTTGCTGTGTTCATTTATTTTAAAAAGAATCTTTCTGACCCTAAACTTTTGCTCCACAATGCTAGGATGCTAAACTGTTTTGATTGGTTACTACACTGGATGGTTGCAAATTCTCTAGATTTGGTTAAAGCCTCTTCTTCAATTAAGTCTGTGGAACTTCTTCACTAATTTAATCATAAGTCTAATCACCTATTAAATATTAAAGCACACCTCTGTTTGTTTAAAAAAAAGCAAACGTTAATAATAAACCATGTCACATTCAGGAACAGCCCCTTACAGAGCTACGTGATCAACCATCCTCTTACGTCCAGTAATTTAGAGTGGAACATCTCCTGCTGCTATGACAAAAGCCACATAAACTGTCAAAACTATACAGATGCAGTGACCAGTGTTGCTAAAATTATCCCACCATGTTGTCCTACAAAAACCACTAGCGCATGTGAAGCTGATAAATCTCCTGCAGTGAACAAACGGAGTAATCTCAGCTGATCATAAATAAACTGAAGGGTGGAGAATCAAAACCGAACCACTTCCTTGAATACGAATGCATAATCAACATGTTCTGTATGTTTGAGGATAATCAAGAAAAGGGTTTTTCATAGATTGCTTAACTTTGGGATTAAGTCTTTACTTAATTTACTTAATTTGTAAAAGGCCACTTTAAGGGTTATGAAACTCTGATTCAGAGCTAGTTAGTTGTGCTTTTGTGGTGCCAAAAGTGAAGAGTGTGACTCAATGCGTTGCTAGATTTGTTTTTCAGCAATACACAGCCAGTGATACACCATTACCGCTTACTGCCTCAATGCTTATGCCATTAAATATTCATGCACTGTTTAGTTTCAAACATAATCCAGCATGCACTATTTTTTGTAATACACTTTAAATTACTAAATTAGAGTGGATTTACATGCCAAAATTGACATGCTGATTTTCAGTAAACTACTAAAGTAAACAACTACTGCATGATTGTTACATGCTTAATTGTTCAATAAATGTTAATAAACATTATACATATGCAAAAAAAAAAAAAAAAAGATTTTATTAATTAGTGTCAAATATCAAAACTGGCAATTAATTGCTAATCCAGATAAAATTATGAACAGCGTTTAACTGGTACAAGATAACTCAGAGTGACGTTTACACAGGAAATCACAGTGCCCAGCCCAAATAATTAGCAGAAGCTTTAGATAAGGAACCAAACGAGGAGGAAACCCACAGCCGTGACCTCGTTCAACAACATACTGGAGGTCAGCACTCCAGAAGAGAGGAGGAGTACGAGAGAAAACTGGGACGAGGAGAGACAGAACGCAAATGATGCTGGGAAAAAGCTCAGGACACGAGAATGGAAAAAAAGAAAAGCACACACACGCAAGACCAGAGAAACTCCACTAACACACAACAATCAGTCCACAACTCCTAAACGTCACAGACTGACCCATGCTGCTCTCAGATGGATGGATAGATGGAACGGTAGACAGAACAATAGACAGACAGATAGAATAAGAGAAAGACAGATTGAACAATCTATAGAATGATAAACAGACAGAGATACAGATAGATAGAGACAGAACAAACAAGTGAATGAACAATGGATGGAACAGCAAACGGAACAGATTGAACGACAGAAAAAAGAATAGACAGATAGAATGATAACTAGAATGATAGATGGAATGACAGATAAAACAATGGATGGATGAATAGATGCATGCAAGGATGGATGGATGGATGGATGGATGGATAGATGCATGCAAGGATGGATGAATGGATGGATGGATAGAATAATAGTTTGGATGGATGGATGGATGGATGGATGGATGGATGGATGGATGGATGGATGGATGGATGGATGGATGGATGGATGGATGGATGAACAGAACAATAGACAGTCATACTGACAGACAGAACCAAAAATAGAAAACAATGATAAAATGATAGATAGATTGAATGATAGAACGGACAATAGATGGATGGATGGATGGATGGATAGATAGATAGTAATATTTCAGTTATTAATGCAAGGCACTAGAAAACAGGAAGTGACCCAGTGCAACAGGTCTGGCTGACTCTCTGATAGCTGACGTGCTGTTTTTTGAGCATGTGACAGACGAAGACAGACGGGTTTTTAAAAGGGAGTCAAGCATGCCTCTTTTGCATACAATGAAAGATAACCACGTTTTGACCATGAAAGTGTCTTTACAATATCACACAACTTTTGCACAACTTCAATATGACTACTGAAGTCACATGATGCTTTTTGAGAAAACCAAAGCGTCACATGACTTCACCAAACTTCAGAGCATACTGACTAATAATCTCAGATCCACAGCTCTGAAAAACCATTCACATTTCTGCACTGCATTTCAGCTTCAACTTCAAACTTCGCTTTTGGTTACAAATTGTTATTAATGTAAACCTGGCAAAACTATGAGCATATTTTTTATATTTACACATGCATTTGGCAGATGCTTTTTTCCAAAGCAGCTTGCATTGCATTTGAGGTATATGTTTTATCAGTTCATGCATTCCTTAAGAATGAAACCCATGACCTTGGTGTTGCTAACACCATGCTCTACTGTTCGAGCAAGAGAAATATGAACATGTGAATGAAATCTGAAAGACTATAACTGAGTAAAATCGAATGGCTAATTGAGCTCAAACACAAATGAACGGTTCCCACTTTCTC